>NC_028637.1:10893754-10897255 GCF_001406875.1 Solanum pennellii | reverse complement strand
TATATATATTTAAAATTTCATATATTCATGAAATATTCGTAAAGTGATGATGATGTGGGTGCACTCTTCTTGGCAACCAAAATTTTTAATAAGATCCATAAAATCATTTCATGGAGATCAAATAAATCCCAAGGAGGTCCACATCATGCTTAGTTTGAGTGAAACTAACAACCCTTATATCACGGAGAAATCTTAAGAGAGAGGAAACAAGAAATAAACATTTTTGTACAATCAATCTTTATAAACAAAATTATTCTTTTTTATTTCTATTTGATTGCAATATTTTGTATTTGGGACAAAAAAATTGCAAATAAATTGGCACCCTTAGTATGACCCAATTTACCCTTCATCTTCTCTCTCACAAATCAAATGCAAATCTGAATCCACTAACCGCAAAGACTGAAACTCTATTTTAAAGGGTACTTCGTTGCGGTCAATGTAAGCAAATCATACTCATTAAAAATACCCAAATTCTTGTATTAAATGTCTCAACATTTAATGGATCGCCCAAATACTTGAGTATAGAAAAAAAGATTATTAATTTTCTTTTATATCCTATATTTTTACATAAGCTATGGATCATTGTGGTACAAGCTAAGTGACTCTTTGCACTAGATATTTGGAAAATAGTATGTAACAACCTGTTTAGTAGGTTTGAACAGTAAAAATTATTTTGAAAATAACTGACTGTGTCGACGGATCAGGCGACGGACCGTCATGGTCACGACGGACCGTCGAGGGTCTTCGTTCCAAAACACATCAACTCTGAAAATCTAGGTACTGAGATCGACTCTCTGAACTTCACGACGGAACTGCAGGACGGACCGTCGTAGGTACGACGGACCGTCACAAACCCTTTACAGAATTTAACTCTCTGAACTTGGTGACGGGCCTGCAGGACGGACCGTCGTAGGTACGACGGACCGTCACAAACCCTTTACAGAATTTAACTCTCTGAACTTGGTGACGGGCCTGCAGGACGGACCGTCGTAGGTACGACGGACCGTCACAAACCCTTTACAGAATTTAACTCTCTGAACTTGGTGACGGGCCTGCAGGACGGACCGTCGTAGGTACGACGGACCGTCACAAACCCTTTACAGAATTTAACTCTCTGAACTTGGTGACGGGCCTGCAGGACGGACCGTCGTAGGTACGACGGACCGTCACAAACCCTTTACAGAATTTAACTCTCTGAACTTGGTGACGGGCCTGCAGGACGGACCGTCGTAGGTACGACGGACCGTCACAAACCCTTTACAGAATTTAACTCTCTGAACTTGGTGACGGGCCTGCAGGACGGACCGTCGTAGGTACGACGGACCGTCACAAACCCTTTACAGAATTTAACTCTCTGAACTTGGTGACGGGCCTGCAGGACGGACCGTCGTAGGTACGACGGACCGTCACAAACCCTTTACAGAATTTAACTCTCTGAACTTGGTGACGGGCCTGCAGGACGGACCGTCGTAGGTACGACGGACCGTCACAAACCCTTTACAGAATTTAACTCTCTGAACTTGGTGACGGGCCTGCAGGACGGACCGTCGTAGGTACGACGGACCGTCACAAACCCTTTACAGAATTTAACTCTCTGAACTTGGTGACGGGCCTGCAGGACGGACCGTCGTAGGTACGACGGACCGTCACAAACCCTTTACAGAATTTAACTCTCTGAACTTGGTGACGGGCCTGCAGGACGGACCGTCGTAGGTACGACGGACCGTCACAAACCCTTTACAGAATTTAACTCTCTGAACTTGGTGACGGGCCTGCAGGACGGACCGTCGTAGGTACGACGGACCGTCACAAACCCTTTACAGAATTTAACTCTCTGAACTTGGTGACGGGCCTGCAGGACGGACCGTCGTAGGTACGACGGACCGTCACAAACCCTTTACAGAATTTAACTCTCTGAACTTGGTGACGGGCCTGCAGGACGGACCGTCGTAGGTACGACGGACCGTCACAAACCCTTTACAGAATTTAACTCTCTGAACTTGGTGACGGGCCTGCAGGACGGACCGTCGTAGGTACGACGGACCGTCACAAACCCTTTACAGAATTTAACTCTCTGAACTTGGTGACGGGCCTGCAGGACGGACCGTCGTAGGTACGACGGACCGTCACAAACCCTTTACAGAATTTAACTCTCTGAACTTGGTGACGGGCCTGCAGGACGGACCGTCGTAGGTACGACGGACCGTCACAAACCCTTTACAGAATTTAACTCTCTGAACTTGGTGACGGGCCTGCAGGACGGACCGTCGTAGGTACGACGGACCGTCACAAACCCTTTACAGAATTTAACTCTCTGAACTTGGTGACGGGCCTGCAGGACGGACCGTCGTAGGTACGACGGACCGTCACAAACCCTTTACAGAATTTAACTCTCTGAACTTGGTGACGGGCCTGCAGGACGGACCGTCGTAGGTACGACGGACCGTCACAAACCCTTTACAGAATTTAACTCTCTGAACTTGGTGACGGGCCTGCAGGACGGACCGTCGTAGGTACGACGGACCGTCACAAACCCTTTACAGAATTTAACTCTCTGAACTTGGTGACGGGCCTGCAGGACGGACCGTCGTAGGTACGACGGACCGTCACAAACCCTTTACAGAATTTAACTCTCTGAACTTGGTGACGGGCCTGCAGGACGGACCGTCGTAGGTACGACGGACCGTCACAAACCCTTTACAGAATTTAACTCTCTGAACTTGGTGACGGGCCTGCAGGACGGACCGTCGTAGGTACGACGGACCGTCACAAACCCTTTACAGAATTTAACTCTCTGAACTTGGTGACGGGCCTGCAGGACGGACCGTCATAGACACGACGGACCGTCACAGGTTGCGTAACCCCAACTGGGTCGGATTTCTACTAAAGGTTTTAAAAGGGTGTTCTGGACTATTCATGACAAACTAATTGAAATTAGTGGGTTAAGTTTAATATTTTAATTACTTGGAGGGTTAAAGGGGATAAACTTGAAATAAATAATGGGTTACTTTTAGCATAATGAATTATATGATAATTACGGTAAAAGAAGAAGAATCTGGGGAAGAAAATGAAAAAGACAGAAAAGGGAGAACGAGCGAGAGAGAGAGAACGAAGAGGAAAGCAAAAGGCATTGGGGAGATAGCTTTCTTGATCACGATTATTCGGTGGAGGTAGGTTATGGTTTATGTCTATGTGATATATAAACTCTAAATAGCGATTGATATGTATTGGGTGGTATTGTAAAGTCTTCCATATGCTTGATTGTGTGTTTGTATGTTGTGATCGTATAATTGTGGTGGTTAGAATGATGAGATTGTTGAATCTTTAATCTTAAAATCCTCTCTATTAAGATGATGCTTGACATAAAGAAAGCTTGATGAACTGAATTAATGAGATTAATGGATCGGAGTGTCACGTTCCGACACATAGGAATAATGGATCGGAGTGTCCCGTTCCGACACGTAGGATTAATGGATCGGAGTGTCACGTTCCGACACGTAG
>NC_028637.1:10892919-10893140 GCF_001406875.1 Solanum pennellii | reverse complement strand
TTGAGGATAGATGTTCTTGATGTGATGACTTCCAGATTTTGGG
Organism: Solanum pennellii; assembly: GCF_001406875.1. NCBI lineage: Eukaryota > Viridiplantae > Streptophyta > Magnoliopsida > Solanales > Solanaceae > Solanum > Solanum pennellii. Next base: position 10,893,097 of record NC_028637.1, on the reverse strand, counting down.
GATGATGAGTATTATACTTTAGAAGTTATTTAATTTATTTTGTTAATGAGTTTGGATCTTCCCCATTTTATTTACTATTAAAAATTTATATACTGGTAAACGTTGGGGTTTAGATTGTTGGTTCGCTCACCTAGTAAGATAAGTGTGGGTGCCACTCGCAGCTCGTTTTGGGTCGTGA
>NC_028637.1:10886759-10892829 GCF_001406875.1 Solanum pennellii | reverse complement strand
TATAGGACTTTAGGAAAACTCCATTCTTTCTTTCTTTCGTGCTATTACATGGGTCCAATTGGTATCTAGGTGATACAAATTTGTATCTGACATCCTCACTCTATCTCGCAGATGGCTAGAACTAGAGCAACAACTGTGTCAACACCAGCACCGGCAGGACAGGGTGCGTCTGAGCCAACCATTGGGACCGTAGCTCAAGGAGGAGTAGTGGCAAGAGGCCGTGGTAGAGGTCGCAGGAGGACGCTCTCAAGAGGTAGAGGACAGACATCTGGTCCAGCTAGTAATAGGGCAGTGACTCCTCCACCGACTGATGAGGTAGTGAGAGAGGGTGAAGAAGGGGAAAATGAGCAGGTTCAAGATGAAGGATTACCACCCCAGCCTACCCCAGAGATGATTAACCAGGTTCTTACCTATCTTAGCGGGTTATCTGATCAAGGCCAGACACCTCCAGTGTTTCCTGCACCAGCACCTCAGATTCAGGGGGTACAACATGCAGCCGCTATGGCTCCCCGCATGGATGCCTCATTGGAAGTAGGCACGTTCCCTCGATTGACTACAGGGTCCTTAATGACAAGTGATCAGCATGAACTTTTCACTAAATTCTTAAAGATAAAACCTCCAGTATTCAAGGGTGCTGAATTTGAAGATGCCTATGATTTTCTGGTTGATTGTCATGAGCTGCTACATAAGATGGACATAGTAGAACGATTCGGTGTGGAGTTTGTGACCTATCACTTTCAGGGGGATGCCAAAAGGTGGTGGCGGTCGTATGTTGAGTGTCAACCAGCACAGGCACCACCTATGACTTGGGCATCATTCTCTAGCTTATTTATGGAGAAGTATATACCCCGGACTTCGAGGGATAGGAGGAGAGATGAATTCCTGAGTCTAGAGCAAGGAAGGATGTCTGTTGCTGCTTATGAGGCTAAATTTCGTGCACTATCTAGGTATGCCACGCAGCTTTGTTTCAGTCCACAAGAGCAAATTCGCCGTTTTGTGAAGGGATTGAGGTCAGATTTGCGGATCCCAGCCTTACAGGTGACTGCTGCAGCAAAATCCTTTCAGGAAGTGGTTGATTTTGTGATAGAAGTGGAGGGGGTGAAGCCAGACGACTTCACCATGGCGTCGACATCCAAGAAGTTCCGTAAGGGAGGTGAGTTTAGCGGTTCTTACTCCAGAGGGCAGAGTTCAGGAGGTTACCAAAACCGCCCTATTAAGTCCGCCCTGCAGGCTTTAGCTAGGGGTCCACCGCAGCGCAGTCAGATTTTTTCTGAGTTTGGTGGTTATCCTCAGACTTCGTCACTTCCAGAAAGACCTATGCTTGACTCCAGGAATTGTTATGGATGTGGGGAGACTGGACATATTAGGAGGTATTGTCCAAAACAGAGTTACAGACCCCCAATGGTTAGAGGTAGAGGTGGTCATGGGAGAGTCCGCCATTCTGGAGGACGTGGTGGCCAAGGTAATGGTGGTCACCAAATCAGTCGAGGTGGCGGGCAAGCTGGAACTACTGCGGCGCAACATGATAGTGGCAATGGACAAACAGGTGATAGGGCCCATTGTTATGCTTTCCCCGGGAGGTCTGAAGCAGAGACATCTGATGATGTTATCACAGGTAATCTTGTGGTCTGTTGTTGCATGGCTTCTGTATTATTTGATCCTGGATCCACATTTTCATATGTATCTTCCTCATTTGCTACTGGTCTTGATTTACATTGCGAATTGCTTGACATGCCTATTAGTGTCTCTACTCCTGTGGGTGAGTCTGTGATAGTTGAGAAGGTGTATAGGTCTTGCCTTGTGACTTTTGTAGGGAGCAATACCTATGTAGATTTGATTATCCTAGAAATGGTTGATTTTGATGTAATTCTGGGTATGACTTGGCTTTCCCCAAATTTTGCAATCTTAGATTGTAATGCTAAAACTGTGACATTGGCCAAGCCTGGGACAGATCCGCTAGTGTGGGAGGGTGACTACATTTCCACCCCAGTCCGTATTATCTCTTTTCTTCGCGCTAAGAGGATGGTTAGTAAAGGTTGTTTAGCCTTCTTGGCACATCTCAGGGATGATACTTCCAAAGTACCTTCGATTGAATCTGTTTCGATAGTCTGCGAGTTTCTGGATGTGTTTCCTGCAGACCTTCCTGGTATGCCACCGGATAGGGATATCGATTTTTGTATCGATCTGGAGCCGGGTACTCGCCCCATTTCCATCCCCCCTTATAGAATGGCTCCAGCTGAGTTAAGGGAGTTAAAGGCCCAACTTCAGGAGTTGTTAGGTAAAGGTTTTATTAGACCAAGTGCATCCCCTTGGGGTGCTCCTGTTTTATTTGTGAAAAAGAAGGATGGAAGCCTTCGGATGTGCATAGACTACAGGCAGCTGAATAAGGTAACTATTAAGAACAAGTATCCTATTCCTCGCATTGATGATTTGTTCGATCAGTTACAAGGTGCTTGTGTCTTCTCTAAAATTGATCTGAGATCCGGTTATCATCAATTGAAAATACGGGCAGCAGATGTGCCAAAGACTGCTTTTCGAACCAGGTATGGGCATTACGAATTCTTAGTAATGTCTTTTGGGCTTACGAATGCCCCTGCTGCTTTCATGAGTCTGATGAACGGGATTTTTAAGCCATATCTGGATCTCTTTGTTATTGTATTCATTGATGATATACTGATATACTCAAAGAGCAGGAAAGAACATGAGGAGCATTTGAGAATTGTATTGGAGTTGTTGAGGGAGAAAAGACTTTATGCCAAATTCTCCAAGTGTGAGTTTTGGCTAGATTCAGTGTCCTTCTTGGGGCACGTGGTTTCTAAGGATGGAGTGATGGTGGATCCTTCTAAGATTGAAGCAGTGAAGAGTTGGGTAAGACCTACTAATGTTACAGAGGTAAGAAGCTTTGTTGGTTTAGCTAGCTACTACCGTCGATTTGTCAAGGGATTTTCTTCTATTGCTTCGCAGCTAACAAATTTGACTAAGCAGAATGTTCCCTTTGTATGGTCGGATGAATGTGAAGAAAGTTTTCAGAAACTCAAGACTTTGTTGACTACTGCACCAATTCTTACCTTGCCAGTGGAAGGTAAGAATTTCATTGTCTATTGTGATGCATCTTATTCTGGTTTGGGTGCAGTGCTAATGCAGGAGAGAAATGTAATTGCTTATGCTTCGAGGCAATTAAAAGTGCATGAACGTAACTATCCGACCCATGATTTGGAGTTGGCTGCAGTTGTATTTGCATTAAAGCAATGGAGACATTATCTATATGGGGTCAAGTGTGAAGTTTATACAGATCATCGTAGTTTACAGTATGTCTTTACTCAGAAAGATTTGAATTTGAGGCAGAGGAGGTGGATGGAACTATTGAAGGACTATGATATTACTATTTTGTATAACCCAGGAAAAGCTAATGTTGTGGCAGATGCTTTAAGTAGAAAAGCAGGGAGCATGGGTAGTTTAGCCCACTTACAGGTTTCTAGACGCCCATTGTCTAGAGAGGTTCAGACTTTGGCTAATGACCTTATGAGGCTGGAAATACTAGAGAAAGGAGGACTTTTGGCCTGTGTGGAGGCAAGATCCTCTTTTCTTGACAAGATTAAGGAGAAGCAGTTTACTGATGAGAAGCTGAGCCGAATTCGAGATATGGTATTGCGAGGAGAGGCTAAAGAGGCAATAATTGATGAGGAAGGCGTTTTGAGGATTAAGGGAAGGGTATGTGTGCCCCGTGTTGATGATTTGGTTCACACTATTCTTACAGAGGCTCATAGTTCAAGGTACTCTATACATCCTGGTGCAACCAAAATGTATCGCGACCTAAAGCAACATTTTTGGTGGAGTAGAATGAAGCGCGACATTGTTGATTTTGTTGCCCAATGCCCGAATTGTCAGCAGGTAAAGTATGAACACCAGAGGCCTGGAGGGACACTTCAGAGAATGCCCATTCCTGAATGGAAGTGGGAAAGAATTGCAATGGATTTCGTGGTTGGTCTTCCAAAGACATTGGGTAAGTTTGATTCTATTTGGGTAATTGTTGACAGGTTAACTAAGTCTGCTCACTTCATTCCGGTCAAGATGACTTACAATGCAGAGAAGTTAGCCAAACTCTATATCTCGGAAATTGTTCGATTGCATGGAGTTCCACTCTCCATCATATCAGATAGAGGTACGCAGTTTACTTCTAAGTTTTGGAGAACATTACATGCTGAATTAGGTACTAGGCTGGATCTTAGTACTGCATTTCACCCTCAGACCGATGGTCAGTCTGAGCGAACGATTCAGGTGTTGGAGGATATGCTTCGTGCATGTGTGATAGAATTTGGTGGTCATTGGGATAAATTCTTACCCTTAGCAGAGTTTTCATACAACAATAGCTATCACTCAAGCATTGATATGGCCCCATTTGAAGCACTATATGGGAGGAGATGTAGGTTTCCCATTGGTTGGTTTGATGCGTTTGAGGTAAGACCTTGGGGTACCGATCTTTTGAGGGAATCGTTAGATAAGGGAAAATTCATTCAGGGTAAGCTTCTAGCAGCTCAGAGCAGGCAGAAGGAATATGCAGGTCGAAAGGTGAGGGACTTGAATTTTATGGAGGGTGAACAAGTCTTGCTGAAGGTTCCACCCATGAAAGGGGTGATGTGGTTTGGTAAGTGAGGTAAACTTAGTCAGAGGTATATTGGGCCATTTGAAGTTTTGAAGCGCGTGGGGGAGGTGGCTTATGAATTGGCATTGCCTCCAGGACTCTCAGGAATGCACCCGGTATTTCATGTGTCTATGCTGAAAAAGTACCATGGGGATGGAAACTACATTATTTGTTGGGATTCAGTTCTTCTTGATGAGAATTTGTCTTATGATGAGGAGCCGGTTGCTATTCTAGATAGAGAAGTCCGTAAGTTGAGATCAAAGGAGATTGCATCTATCAAGGTTCAGTGGAAGAATCGGCCGGTTGAAGAGTCTTCTTGGGAGAATGAGGCGGATATGCAAGAAAAATATCCACATCTTTTTACAGATTCAGGTACTCTTTCTCGCCCTTGCTTTTCTTCCTGTGATCGTTCGGGGACGAACGATGGGTGAATTGGTATCTATTGTAACAACCTGTTTAGTAGGTTTGAGCAGTAAAAATTATTTTGAAAATAACTGACTGGGTCGACGGATCAGGCGACGGACCGTCATGGTCACGACGGACCGTCGAGGGTCTTCGTTCCAAAACACTTCAACTCTGAAATCTGGGTACTGAGATCGACTCTCTGAACTTCACGACGGAACTGCAGCACGGACCGTCGTAGATACGACGGACCGTCACAAACCCCTTTACTGAATTTAACTCTCTGAACTTTGTGACGGACCTGCAGGATGGACCGTCATAGACACGACGGACCGTCACAAGTTGCGTAACCCCAACTGGGTCGGATTTCTTCTAATGGTTTTAAAAGGGTGTTCTGGACTATTCATGACAAACTTTATGAAATTAGTGGGTTAAGTGTAATAATTTAATTACTTGGAGGGTTAAAGGGGATAACCTTGAAATAAATAATGGGTTACTTTTAGCATAATGAATTATATGATAATTAGGGTAAAAGAAGAAGAATCTGGGGAAGAAAAAGAAAAAGACAGAAAAGGGTGAACGAGCGAGAGAGAGAGAACGAAGAGGAAAGCAAAAGGCATTGGGGAGATAGCTTGCTTGATCACGATTCTTCGGTGGAGGTAGGTTATGGTTTATGTCTATGTGATAGATAAACTCTAAATAGCGATTGATATGTATTGGGTGGTATTGTAAAGTCTTCCATATGCTTGATTGTGTGTTTGAATGTTGTGATCGTATAATTGTGGTGGTTAGAATGATGAGATTGTTGAATCTTTAATCTTAAAATCCTCTCTATTAAGATGATACTTGACATGAAGAAAGCTTGATGAACTGAATTAATGACATTAATGGATCGGAGTGTCAGGTTCCGACACGTAGGAATAATGGATCGGAGTGTCACGTTCCGACACGTAGGAATGATGGATCGGAGTGTCACGTTCCGACACGCAGTATTAATGGATCGGAGTATCACGTTCCGACATGTAT
>NC_028637.1:10867643-10885227 GCF_001406875.1 Solanum pennellii | reverse complement strand
AATACTCTTAGACTTAGTAATTTGAGGATAGATGTTCTTGATGTGATGACTTCCAGATTTTGGGGATAATGAGTATTATACTTTAGAAGTTATTTAATTTATTTTTTTAATGAGTTTGGATCTTCCGCATTTTATTTACTATTAAAAATTTATATATTGGTAAACGTTGGGGTTTAGATTGTTGGTTCGCTCACCTAGTAAGATAAGTGTGGGTGCCACTCGCGGCTCGTTTTGGGTCATGACATAGTAACTCCTGCACACCCAATAAATACCCAATGCTAAGTAATCCAATACCAAACTAAGAAAAATTTAAGTGAATATCAAAGATAGTCGTATATTGATCATACTAGTATAAAATTACATTATGAGGCATTATGTGGAAGTTATGATAAAGGCATTTGTCACAAAAAATATTGATATAAACAACAATTCTAAGCTAGTTGGGGTCAATTCTCTTAAATTTTATGATCAGGGCGAGAAGGAATGGAGGTATAGATGACATGGATACATCCATTACTTGGCTTAATAATTGGATTATGAAGACATACAGAAATTCAGATATTAGTGGTGCATCAAATTTCACTTAATACCTACCTAGAGTAGTTGGTTCATGGAACATAATAAAAAGACATTACAATATATTTTTCACTAGAGGAAATTTCCTTTTACATCAGAAATATAATTTTTTTATAATACAATCAAAACATTACCTGGTCGTCAAGGAAGTGAGTTGAGAACCATAAAGTATCAAGTACAATTTCCAGTGGTGACAGAAAAATCATGGTGATTTAATTTGTGTATGCCTTGAAGGATAGACTTGCCTAATACCACAATCAAGCAAGCAAGAATTATGGTTAGAAATAGAAAGGCAGAGGGAAAGTTACCAATTGATGTAATCCTAGATGCAAAAACAATAAAGCGAACTACAAACAATCAAACAAAATATACTATCAAGAAATAGAAAGAAAGACAGAGAGATTCAGAAGAAGAAAAAAGGATGATCTAGCAACTATAAGATATTTGATCGCTAGAATAAACACTAAGGGTAAAAAGAAATTGAACTCATACAAGTGAAGACTTATCAAGAAGGTTCAATTGAACAGATTTGAGGGTTTCCCCAAACTCACAAAGAAGTATAAACATCAAATTTTCATTCAAAAATCAACCCCTAAAATAAACCCTACTTTCTACTATTTATAATAGTAGATAAACTAACCCAAGCTAGTTACAATAACACCCTTGATCTAAAACAAAGAAAAGTCTTATCTATTACTTATTTGAAATATAGTAATGTCTTGTTTAAATTTCCATTTTAATCTCAAATAACTAAATATATATTAGTAATGTGTAATGAGTACATGTGTGATTTGGAATAGAGTAAAATCTTCTAGGTAAGAAATTGAATATTTTCCTTTGATTCTCTTATAGCCGATTTTTAAACTCGAAAAAAAATTTCAAAATTCTAGATAAGTTTTTCAGTGAAAAAAGATCTTTCACCCTGAGAAACAACAAAGAGTTAGAACGGTGATGAAAAAGAGAAGGAAAAGATAGGAGTTACATTACCTTGGTTGATTGACTCTTCTTGTTTGAGAAGAAGAGAGACAAGTACGTTGGATTAGAGAGCTGGAATAGCCCACAAGAGAAAAATGAGTTGAGTAACACTCAGCCCTGAACAAGGAGCCAACACAGTGAGAAGAAAGAAAATGAGCTCAAGTGTAAGCTGCAATTAGCATTTATAGGTAGGGTTAATGAAAGTGGGTTTTACCCTAATCATAATAGAAATAAATTATATTGATTGTTTTATTTTGGGCTTGGCCTAAATTTTATTTTCATTTTTGGTTAATTAATAAAATGGCCTATACGACCAAAGAAAATCTTTTTTTAAAAAAAGTTTTTAAGGGTAATATAGCAAATATCTGAAGATGGTAAAGAAATGTCAACCTTGTTATGTTATCAAAATGGCTAAAATATATATGGAATTGTCATGATTTTCGTGAGTTCCTCATTTGGTAAATACCTTCATCCCCCTTTCACAACTACAAACATTCAGATTTTGCGAGAATATAATTAATCGAATTTCTATCTGCTGTAGATAATGATAGTATGGGAAATGTACTGAACACCAACGATGAAGTAATCCTGAAGAGTTTTTTAGCTCCTCCAAAAATTTGAGAACAATATGAATTGAATTTGTTGATTGTCTCAATGAACTTCATGCACAATGGCCAAGGATTATTTACTCCATAGAGGAATTTGGTAAACATTGAAACCCGTCTCATGTTCAATTACTTATGCCACAGGCTTCAAGGTAGAAATCCTTCCCTTTAATTTGAATCTCCATGCATGAAGAATGGGCGAACAAGCTAAAGTACATGAGGATGATATATCAATGTCAGGTCTCCTACTTATCGATTATACTTTTCACCTATTTTGTAGCTACGAAAATAAATTATGTGCATCAAATAAGGAAGGCACAATATTATCATCTCGAGAAAAATGGTCCACATATTCTTTCCTCATTAGCTAAAGGGAATATGGTGAATTCTTGCCTTACCTACACTTTCATCTTCAATATTGACGTATCTTACTTTCTATAGGAAAGACTATTTAAGTAAGAAAATTCTATGCAAGTGAAGAGGACTGAATATGAAATGGAGATGAAGTAAATTTCAAATAATTTACTATTTTGTATGGTCAAAGTGAATTTCAATTGATTGAGGATTAAGAATGAGAATTCCTAGAGTAGCACTGTTAATATAGTAATGATGGTTAAGAGTTCTTTTATGTTATAATCGATATACAGAAGTCTTCACTCAAAAGTTCAAGAAAGAGCATTTAAGAAAATAAATTTAAGAAAATTTTAATGGATAAACAACATTCCAGATTATTATTATAGACTTCTTCACAACTTTCCTTTCCCAAAGCTACCATTTCTACAAGTTAATCACTCATTATCCCATATTTGGTTAATTCATCACAAAGTTGCTTAGCTAAAATGCTAAACTTCAACGTGTTCAACCCTTACAAAAAGAGATATTTCAACTCGTAGAACCAAGTTATTTATGATTAGTAAATAAAAGATATTTCATTGAAATGGCTGGAAAAGTTCTACACACACATTAATATATCATTGAGTTTTCAAGAGCATAGTTTTAGTTTCATAGCAAAAGAATGTTTTTATTTTTCTAAAACTACAAAAGGATAACTGGACGGAGCTCAACAATACTAGTAGGGAGTGTATCAATTCCACTTTCTTTTGAAATATGCCAAATGTATAGAGACACAAATCAATCAATATGATATTTTCGTTGTTGCAGAAAATATTGTGGCAAACTGGCGATACATCCATATTTTTGTGGACAAAATTTTGACGATCACCTTAACTTTTTGTAAGGCAATTTGTCAAGATTTATGATAAACTTTTTAAACATCACCATCACTTATGCTAATTAAGTCTTGCTCAATATCATATTTTAGTAGTAAAAACATATTAATGTGCAATTGAGTCTAAGAACAGGATGTACACAAATCTTACCCCTTTGCTGAATAAAAAGATTTTTTTCTAATTGATCCACAATTCAAAAGATGGGTTTATCCAAACCCCTTTTGATGTCGGTTTTTCTAATAGTTAACATTTACTATAATCCTACAACTTAATTTGAGGAGTGTAAGACAAAGATGTACACATATTTTATTCCTATCTTTGTGTGATAATAATATTTTTTCTAATAGACCCACAATTCAGAAGAAAATTTCCAAACATGGTTGTAAGAAAAAAATACGACAAAAAAATAGCAATATAAAAAACAAATTTTGGTTTACAGGTAGATATTCTTCAAGTGATTAGATAACATAGTCTTTGTTAAATATAAAATAAAAAATTGTAGGATGATATACATTTATACGGGAAAGTCAACTAGTTTTTGATAATGAAATTTTTGAAATTACAATTTAAAATTAATTATCTTCATGTAGAGACAGGGATATATATTTTTCATTCTTTAAGGATATTTAAGCTCATGAAAAGAACTCTTTTCAAATATCTAGCAATAATCTTCTTAATTTGTCCCCTCCAGACACCATACCTGAATTTCAAAGTACAACTAAATAAATACTTAACAAGAGTTGAATCCAGAACTCTATAATAAGAATTTTCTTTTTAACTCACTTTTATGCACTCTATATTTTATAATACCAAAAAAAAGTAAGATCATCACTATTTGTAGTAGAAAAATTCTTCCTTGCAATGAATAGGAAGATTATGAGGTAGTAAATTGGGTAGATAAATGGCCTAGAGGTTAATTACATGAGTTTGAAGACATATAAAGATAGAATAATTATTGAAATAATGGAGTTTCAATGGGAAGTTATGGCCAATATGGTTGACCGCGTTCAGTCACTAAACAAACGACAATTACTCCCAACGTTCTCCTAACAAAGTAAGACCGTCCTTATTTACTTGCAATGAATAGGAAGAATACGGGATAGTTAATTGGGTAGATAAATGGCTTAAATTCTACATGAATTACAAAATATAGAGTATACAATAATGAAGTTTCAATGAGAAGTTATCGTCATGGTTGACCACATTCATTTTTTAAACAAAAAATAATTATTCTCAACGTTCTGCTAACAAAGTAAGACCATCACTATTTATAAGGGTGAAATTCTTCCGTCCAATGATGAAAAGGAAGATTACAGGGGCAATAAATGTTAGGTTTTAGCAAAGTGCAAATAGGAAATGAGAAGAGAAAAATGAAATGAGGAGGAACCAATTTTGGAGGGAAAATGAAAAGTTATTTGCAAAGTCTAAATAAATAGTCATTTATCCCGTATCGGTAGAAGAAAGGAAATTGTTGTCCTTAGATTAGGAAACACTTCCTTTACTTGTTAAAGGTTTGAGAAGAAGGTGCCCCCTCGCGTCGTCGGTGCTCGATCGACCTCCGCTTCGGCTCTAAATATGGATTTGAATTTGACAAATCATGTGACCTTAATTAATTTCTTTTCTCTTATAAAGTAATTCAGAATGAGTTAAATAACAGAATTAATTTTGACGCAACAAATTTTTTTTTTAATTCGCGTGCAACGATCATAACGGTCTGATTTCCTAAAAAGTCGTTAATTTTCTCAAAAGACACATCTTTCCTAAAAGTTGTTATTTTTTTCAAAAGACAACATTCTAGGAAAAATTGGTTTGAACATAGTTGTCATAACAAACACGTTTCTTGCTGAACATGGCTATAAAAGGAAGTCATTTTTCATTTTTTTAAAAATAGGAAATTTTTCTTCTTTGCATATATTTTTTTTCATAAACAAAGTGTCGATCAACTGAGTCAGTGTGGCTTGTTATTGTTCTTACGTTCACTGAAGTTATAGAAGTTTGAGGTACCACCACTTCTTCAACAGGATAAATCTGTTTAATCTTGGGAGAAATTATCTGTAACCTCAGGTACAGTGGGGGGATTAAATTTTCTTAAATAGACACAGTAGATTCAATGAAGTCAGATTATAAGTACATTCTGTCAATTTCATCTTCATTCTGTTTGTGCTATTTTGACTAACCTTAATACATGTGATAACAGTAAATTGGGTATCTTAATGTCCTAGATATTACATAAATTACATATCATATAAAGATAAAACAATGAGTGAAATAATGAAGTTTTAGTGAGAAGCTATGGTCTTGACTGATCATTTCAGTCACTAAACTAAAGACAATTACTTTCAACGTTTTACTAGAAAGAGTGGGCAATAGAGAATATTATGGTAGGAGACAATTAACTAATAACTATTATTAAAATGATCAATTGTACTAAGAAAATTGAATATAAGTTTTTCCTAGAAAAAAAGGAGGTTGATGCAGATCATGTATCAAACAATTGTTCACATTATCAACTGAATTACGTTAATTCAATTATGTGACCTTTCTTTGTTCAAAATTAAACATAAAATCTTGATATTAAAAAAGGCACATGACAAGGGTTAGGATATTAATTATAGTCTCTAATCTACAATGATAATAAATTACGATATTACCTTTTTGTTGTCAACTTTTAATTAATATATATANCACCCTCATATTGCTATTAATGAAAATTATAAACACTCTATAGAAATGAAGAATAAATTATGCATTTGAAGAGAGATTATAAATAATCTTATAGACTCATTGAGAAATAAGGATCATTACATACAAAGCATTGGACAATGAAAGTAGAAACAACTAATGAAGAATTATTTGGAGCCTATTATCAAATCTAACAATGAATTACTGATATTTAAAATAAAAACATGAATTAGCTAGGAAATTCTTTATTAAAAAGTATATAGCTAATAGTATTATTTGACAAATTTTTATGCTCACAAATTGTCATTCATATATAGATATTTCAAGAGGAGGAGTTTCAAATAGAAGAGTAAATTTTTCTTTTTCATTTTAAGAAATGGATTGTCAAGATTAATGGCATTAAAGGCCATTATTTCACTTTTATAGAAACTTCTTTTTTGTTTACTAGAATGGATATGTTATCTCCTTTAAAACGTATTGTTGTTATTTCTTTGTTTTAGACTTAATTAACATAGTTAGAATTAAATCAACTATAGTATTAACCCAACAATCCCCCACCAATGCAAAAATAAAGAGTAAGAACTGACTTTTGGAGAAAAGGAAGGAACATGTACTCAGTGTCAATATCATTCGATTTGAATTCACACATAGTGAAAATGGGACAACAACTCAATATCCACAAAGTGAAGTACTCTTGAACTGAATGGATATAAATTGAGACCTCAATAACACATACTTTATCCTTAAATTTTAAGCAACCTCCGCGATACAGACAAAGTGCTTTTATGGTCATCCACATACACCTTAGGTCTTATGAGTGCTCTAGAAAGACGATCCAAGTCTTTCATAAAAGGAGACCATACCTTCACAGTCACGTAGGTGACTCCATCAAGTCTATCTCAAATAGATCACCTTTCGCCTATAGAATCATTAAGAGAAAAATAAGATCAACCTTACAAAACACTGCCTCTTGCATTAGGGATAGAAATGTGGTGTATATTGAGGCCTAACTGGTCCACCACATTAACTCAATCAATGGTCTTTAGCCCCATTCCCCTTGACGTTTGAAGGATTATTTTAGTTTCATGCCCTTGGTCATAGGATCGTCCAAATTTCTTTCAGACCCTACATATTCCAAGGAAATAACACCCAGTTTCAACAAATGTTTAAATGCACCATGTCTGATGTGAATATGCCTCTTTGTTCCATTGTACACACTATTTTTTGTAATTCCAATTACTGCTTGTGAGTCACAGTGAAGAGAAACTGGTGAAGATTGTCTTCCCCACAAAGGCGTATCTGCCAAAAGATTTCTCAGTCATTCAGCTGCTTGCCCTGCCAACTCGAGAGCAATGAATTCTAATTCCATGGTAGAATGTGCTATACAAGTCTGTTTAGAAGACTTCAACGAAATAGCGCCTGCATCCAAAGTAAATATGTAGCCACTGGTGGAGCTAAGTTCATCATTGTCAGTTACCCAGTTTGCATCACAAAAAACTTATAAAATAGCAGAAAATTTGTTAAAGTGCAAACACAAATTCATAGCACCTATCAAATACCTTAGCAACTGATGAAGAGCATTACAATGTTCACTACTAGAATTATGAGTATATCTAGTCAATCTACTAACAATATAAGCTATATCAGGCCCCATATAGTTCATGAGAAACATTACACCCCCAATTATTTTAGCATATTTAGTTTGAGAAACACTAGATTCATTATTATTCTTCAAGTGTATGATATGTTCATAAGGAGTTCTCATTGGAACTACATCAAAACAATCAAACTTGTTCAACATCTTTTCATTGTTATGAGACTTACATAATGAGAAACCATTGAGAGTTCTATTGATTTTAACTCCAAAAATTACATTGCTTCACCAAGGTTTTTCATTTTAAATTAAGAAGACAAAAAATTCTTAGTCTCAATTATAACATTCACATTTGGACAGAAGATTAACATGTCATCTACATATAAACATATAGTGACACAATCTGAACTTATCATCTTAGAATAAACACATGTATCTGATGAATTTACAACAAAGTCATTGTCCACTAATGTGATATTAAATTTTTCATACCATTGCTTAAGTGCTTATTTTAGTCCATAAACGGACTTTCTCAGGTTGCATACTTTATCCTCTTGTCCTAGAACCACAAAACCCTAAGGTTGAGTCATATAGATCTATTCCTTTTAATCACCATATAGAAATGTTGTTTTCACATCCATTTGATGTACCACTAAGTCGTGAATAGCGACCAAAGCAATAAGAGTTATAATGGTCGCTATTTTAGTCACAGGAGAATAAGTATCAAAGTAATCCCATATCTTTTTATACAAAATTACTTCTTTTTTTTTCAAAATTCCTTTCCTTACAGTAAGTGGCGGAATGCCCAGTTCCGTTTGTTCCCGGCTATTGCATCTTCCCTGCCACAAAAACAGCTTTCTTTTGGTTAAAACCCCTAATCACAAGTCTAGCCTCATATTTATCAATTGTACAATCATGTCACAATTTCTTCTTAAATATCCACTTGCTACTTATGGTCTTACAACCTTTAGGTAAATCATACAAGCCACAACTGTGATTAGAAACTATGGAGTCTAATTCTCTTTTAATAGCCTCTTTCCGAAATATAACATCTATTGATATCATTACTTCATCATAATACTTACAGTCTTCTTCTATTAAATAAAAAGAGACTAATTCGTCATTTCAAATATTAATATCAAAATTTTCAGTTAAGAAAGTAGTGATAAAATCAGGATCAAAACTTGTCTCAATTCTACGATTCTTACTCTTTCTAAGTTCATTTTTATGCTCATTAGAAATAACTCTAGAAGAAGGTACAACATGCGAATTAATAGACATAGACATAGAATCATTATTTTGCGCATCAATCGGCATATTGTTTTCAAAAGATAAATATACTCAAAAAATTCCGCATCTCTAGATTCAAGAATAGAATGATCATTTAGAGAGATAAATCTATATGCAACACTATTTTGAGCATAACCAATAAGGATAGTTTAAGAAGTCTTAGAACCAACATTTACTCGTTCAAAATCAGGTAGACCAACGTTATCCAAACACCCACACACTTTCAGAAATTTCAAGTTAGGAGCAAACCCTTTCTACAACTCATATGTTGTCTTGTCTTACTTCTTATGCGGGACTCTATTAAGAATATAACATGCAGACAACACTGCTTCTCCCCACATATTGTTAGATAGACCTGAGCATAAAAGCATATAGTTCATCATTTCTTTAAGGGTTCTATTTTTCTGTTCGGCTAAACCAACTTGTTGGGGAGTATATAGAGCACTAACTTCATGTATAATACCATTTATCTCAAAAAAATCTTCTAGAGTTTTAGTACTAAAGTCACCACCCCTATCAAATCTAAACGTCTTGATTTTCCACTTATGCTTTAAATTTCAAAACATGCTTTCAGCTTTATCTTTGGACTTAAGAAGATATACCTTAGTGTATCTACAAAAGTCATCAACAAAAGTAATGTAATACTTTTTCCACCTTTGCTAACAGTGTTCTTGAAATCTGCTAAACCTGAATGTATTAGTTCAAGTAATTCATTCTTTCTACTTATAAAAGATTTGAAAGGTTTCTGGGCATTCTTTGCTTCTACGCACACATGACATTTAGAAAAATTATCAGTTTTTATCATAGGAATTAATTCCATTTTTCTGAGCATTTGAATAGAAGCAATATTAACATGACCTAGTCTACAATGCCACAAATTAATAGACTCAACAATAGAAGCAGAATTTGAAATGCTTGCATTATTGACAATCTCTTGAACAATGTTTAATACAAATAATCCTCCACTAAGATATCCCTTCCCAACAAAGTCTCCTCCGCGAGATATAATTATTTTATTAGCTTCAAACACAAGTTTAAGGCCTACTTTGTTGAGAAGTGCTCACGAAACTATGTTTCTACGGAGGGAGGGAACACACAAAACATTGTTCAAGGATAATGTCTTTCCAGAAGTTAATTCATGGAAAACTTTTGCTTTACCATTACTACAACAGCAGTGGAGTTACCCATATATACACAATATCTATCAGTAGACTACTCAAAGTTATGTAATAACTCTTTATTGGCACAGACATGCCTTGAAGCGCCTGTGTCTAGCACCCAGTCAATATTATTGGCCACCAAATTTTCCTCAACGACTACAACAATAATCACTTCATTACTTTCAGAATAATTGGCTTGGACATAATTTGTCCTTCCTTCTTTGAGTCTTGTCCTTTTCTTTGATAGCACCTGACACCTCTGTGACCAACTTTTCCACATAAAAAACAAGAGCCCTTAAATATTTGAATTGACTCTCCAACTTCTTGAATTGATTTTTCTTCTTCATAAGGTCCTTTTTAGAGACTTTCTTCTGTTTGCCTTTTAACCTGTCTTTCACAGCAGTACCAGAAAATTTAACAAGATTAGCTTTAGACGAATTAAGAGAAAGTTCTTCCATCCTATGTTTGAGACGGTTCGCCTCTTCGGTCCTCATATGATTTATAGGTTCTTGAAGGGTTAAATTATTTTTCTTACGTTTTAACTGATTTTTATAATTACCCCAAGATGGTGGAAATTTTTTAAGAAGAACATTAGCCTGAAATATCTCACATATCTTCATGTCCTCATTGAGAACATCACCAGTAAAGTTCTCATATTCGTGAACTTGTTCCATTATTAGCTTATTATCAACCATTTGGAATTTAATCCACTCAAAGGCAACATATTTTTTCTTTCCTACATCATCAGCACCATATTTCTTTTTCAAACTATCCCATATTTTTTTGGCATATTTATAGTTTAAAAATTAATAATACAAAGGATTAGACATATGATTTAGCAAATGTCCTCTAAAAATTTTGTTATC
The DNA here is from genome assembly GCF_001406875.1 of Solanum pennellii. Classification (NCBI taxonomy): domain Eukaryota; kingdom Viridiplantae; phylum Streptophyta; class Magnoliopsida; order Solanales; family Solanaceae; genus Solanum; species Solanum pennellii. The sequence continues at coordinate 10,874,250 of NC_028637.1, read as the reverse complement.
CTTTTCAAACTTCTTTTTAACTACATCGTCAACAGTTATAACATACCTAGAATCAGTATTAGTGTTAGAAATATTCATAGAAGGTTCTTTAAATAAACCATAATCAACTTCTAAATGTTCAAAGAATATTAAAAGTTTTTGTTACCATCGTTTAAAATTCATTCCATCCAAAGGCTCATATTTTGAAAAATAATTAAAAGTTTTGTTCAAAGAAATAACCATTTATCAATATTATATGTTAGGAAAACCGCTTTCAAATTGTTAGGAACAATACTACAATATTGGTATTAGATTGAAATTATAAAGTAGTAAAGAACTTATCACAAACACTATGTCGTTGCAAGACACTGCTTTGAAAGCGATTTCGGCTTGGCTCCAATGCAAATCGTTATAGCCGGTCGCTGTCAAAGTTCCAGAATTGCTCTCAAACACGTGCACTCGTGGCAAAGAGTTTGGAGGTTTACCAAAACAAAATTTCCAAAAATATCCAAAGAATATGATGGAAGGTGGGAAATTTTTTTTTCTCTTTTTCTTTGTGGTTGATGTTGTATTTTTTATGTTTACAAATTTTCATTATTATATAGATATTTCAACAGGAGGAGTTTCAAATAGAAGAGTTAATTTTTCTTTTTCATTTTAAGAAATAGATTGTCAAGATCAATGGCATTAAAGACCATTACTTCGCTTTTACAGAAACCTCTTGTTTGTTTATTGGAACAGATACGTATTCTGTTTTAGAACGTATTGTTGTTATATCTTTGCATTAGACTTAATAACATAGTTAGAATAAACTCAACTATAGTATTAACTCAACAAATACAACTTCGAATATATTTTGTATCTCGTAGATAATTTTGATTCTGTAAAAACCATCATAAATGTGGATCAAACAAAACATTAGTGAAAACTCATATTCTTCAAACATCATAAGTAAAAAATATTTACAAAGAAATAAAGAGAGATTTATGAAAAAGATGAAGTATCCTTTAGTTTGTCCAATAATCTCTATAAGTCTTTGTAAGTTTATATGTCACAACTTTATGAACGCACTCTCATCATCTTCTTCATCAGTAAAATTTGACTGATCTAGACACTTACAATGCCCTTTTAAATTTTCATACTTAAACCTAACATTCTACTTACGAAAATATGAGAATACATCGACGTCGATTGGTAATGGAATGTGAGAATTTTGCAGCCATCATTTCTGATTTTCTAATCCGTGACGTCGTGCTGAACAAGCAAACACCATATCTTCTTCAACTATCTCCATTTTTAAAGAAAAGTTTTGAGTGTTATTTTAGAGGATCTAAATCACTTGGTAAATTATGATCCATATTTTTTCTTGTTCAAATAGACATACCTTGCATTAATGAGTAGTTTTTAGATTCATAAACAAAATTAATTTAATCAAATATGAATTGAATAAATCAAGACCATTTAAGTCGAATGAGGTAAAAAGAAATATGCGTTTTCTTGTTCATTGTTATTTTCTCATAAAAGTCATGGTATATAAATTATATTCACTTTGTTTAAATAACATTTCTTTTTATAATATTAGTGTTTTGCTATGAAGTTGTTCATTTTTTCCATGTTGAATTTGAATATTTCACTCAGTTTTAAAGAAAGAACTTTCCAAACTTTATTTTGTAAAAACAGAAATGAATCAACAAGGTTACATTGTAGGACTAGGAACCACCATGTTCTAACAAAAATCCAAATACATTTAATTGTCACCGTAACGTGAAAACCTTTAATAGGAACCCTGATAAGTCTTGACCCAAGTTGTAGAAACTTTGTCCAATATTACATCCCTCAGACACTTACATAACTGCATGAACATATATACTGAACCGAGAATGAATACCCCTCCTTAAGAATACCCCTCCAGATGACGTACTACTAAAATAACAACAAGGGCAAGACTTTTTGTCTGCCAAATCCCTAAATTCCATGCAGCGCATAAGCTCCATGACCACCTCTGACTGCTTTTTGAAAAGAAGCTTTAGAAAAGGTTATTTGATAAGCTGCTTCAACGGATATAATAAGTCAAACTTCTCATGAATTGAAAAATTCATAGTCTCATCTGGTAAAATCACCAAAGCATGGTGAGACAAGGCATGAAATATTTCCAAATTTATCTGAAATACTATCTTAAGTCAAGTTCTTAAACTGAAGTTACAGGGAATGAACATGTTGTTCTAGTATCGACATCGGACCGCCACCACTTCCTAGATAGGCCCCACATGTGAAAAGTAGTGTAATCCACTCTCTCGGACTCCACCAACTCAATATTTTGTAACATCATCTCATGACAACTCACAAGAAACAATTTAAAGTTAAACTTCAGTAAATCTTGTGTGTGTATATCTATATATTTGGCGAAAAATAATTCATAGAAGGTATAAGATGACCCTAAAGACACTTGATATATCTTTGCTCTCTCTTGTTAATTAATTTCGTCAAACGATCTATTTGACTATTCAGTGATAGATTTGATCAATGAACATTAAGTTCTTTCAACAATGTCGAATGGATTATGACCAATTCTTCAACTCGGATAAAACTAATAAAACCCCAAATAAATTATAAATATTAGTTAGGGTTCTAGGAGACAATTTCTTTGATACAAATTTTATGTATTGAAAATAAACTCCAACTAAGAAATAAATATGAAGAAAGAAGAATATGTTACTAATTAACAGTTTGAGTACAATTTGTGCATTTCTTGATTCTTCTGTAGGATAATTTGCACCTAAAATTGATTTTATTTGATCTTATGTAAAGGGGATTTGTGGACTTTCCTGAAGTATTTGTGGTCACAAAGAGTCCGCCCACATCTTTATCTATTTGTAAATGTTCCATGAATTTATGAAATTTTCGAGATCCCTCTCTAAGGGATATAGTACCCTTTATATAGTGTGAGTTAGGATTAGTCTTCAAGAATTAGGATTAGTATTCAATAATTCTAAATGAAGTTGGACTCATCTTGTAGAGTCCCACACAATTTTGATGCCTACATATGTCGAGTGTCTAACTCATGAAGAAACTGATTTCTTTTTCAAATAACCTTTCTGTGCACATAGTTCACTTAACTCTCTTATTGGTTGGAGTTTGATGTTTGAGGTGTAATCAACGGTTTAAAGAGAGGTTTTAAGGGATCGCACCAACAGAGGACCCAAAAACATCTCCAAGCACGTTTCATATTCCCATCCGAATGTAGACACATGATCCCATTTCTCAAAAATCATCAATAGTACAACATATCTGTCTTTGTAGATTTCGCGAGGCATGAAGAAGGTGCTTGTGCATGCGAGCCTTAAGTGCAGATTGAGCATATTATTCATTGTTTACAGAAGCTTACCTCAAATCATTAATTAGTTATGGATTCAGTTCGAATATCATGGAACTTGTAAGTAGCAAGGTTTCAAAGTATCAGAGATTAACTAGCTTCTAAGAATCAACAAAATCAATGTGCAACCCAATCAAATTCATAAATGGTAAAGTCACTACTTCCCCACACGAGATGAGGTAGGAACCTATTACTTCCTCAACCACATTAACTACTTCTTACTATTTCTAATTGTTTGACTTAGCCTACTATACCTTTTTATTGAAGGCAAAGGGAACTCTTAGTAGAAGAACTTGAGAATTATCATCAGGAATGATTCACATTAGAAGATCAAATGGTTCATTATGCATAAATTTCATAATTTACGAGCGTATCCAAAGTTGCAGAGTGTAACCTTGGAAATGATTTTATTTTCTTAATTCTGAGTAAACCCCTCGTGCTGACTTTCATAATTCTTAAATAGTTGTATACTAACATCACATTTGATAAAAGAGTCTCCATGTTTCCCAAGTAATACCGAATGAAACTTCTAGAGGCATTTCATTGTTGTCATTCCTTCCAAAATCTTACCAGTTGGGATACAATGTTTTAGTTTGCAATGATCCGAAATTATTATTTTCAATTTTATTCAGTATGAATGCTTCCCCAATAGAGTGTAAAGGTTCTAGCACGGCAGATAGTTAATGGTAAAATATTATTGACCTCGAGAACCTTATGAATTCTATGGTATATAAATATAGCAGTGAATTTGGTCGGCGGAGTTTGGGGATTCACTACCATATGTGTATACCTAGAATTCATAAGATTCTTTAGGTGAAAGATAACTATCTACCGTGCTAGAACCTTTAGAACTTATAGGGAAAGCATCCATGCTGAATAAACTTTAAAAGAATGCTTTTGAATCACCACAAAGTAGAACTTTGTATCCCAACCCCTAACATTTTTAAAGTAATGACAACAAAGAAATGTCTCCAGAATTTTTATTTGGAGTCACTTGAAAAGCTTGGCGACTCTTTTCTCATATATGCTATTAGTATACAATCGTTTAAGACGTATGAAAATTATCATTAGGGTCTTCTCAACATTAAAAAAATAAAATCATTTCCAATGTTGCATCGTTCAAGCTTTGATGTGCTCATAAAATTCTGAGATTTATCCATCATGAACCATTATATATTAAAGTGTGGACAATTCCAAGTGATAATCCTCAAGTTTACAACTTGAGAAAAATTTCGTGATGCCTTCAGTAGAAATGTGTTGTAGGGTAAAGTATAGAAGATTAGAAACAAGAGAGTAGTTGATGTGGTTGAGGCACTAACAGTTGCCTACCTGAGTTCGGACGGGCAACGTAGCAGCTTTATCAAATATGAAATGGATCGGGATGGAAATTGATATTATTGATGCACCAATCTTAAGGGTCTTCATCGTGAATGCTAAGAAGATAGTCAATGTACGGTACTTAGAAATCACTGCAACACTACAAGTTTCACGACCCTTCGAATCTTGTTCAAACGCTAACTCACGGATCATACGTACTACATGAGATTCCACAATGCTATTAGCAGTTGAAATTTCTTGGAGATGTAATGCTAGATGATGTTGTTACAACATATCTCTATTTCAAATATTCGAGGATTATTAAAAGACTAATTACTTATTTGTGGTTTACTTTTGTAAATAATGAATGATATACTCAATCTGCAATTAAGGCTAGACTGCATGAGCACATTCTTCATGCCTCGCTAGATCTGCAATGGAAGATATGTTATACAGTGAGAATTTTGAGAAATTGGATATTGTGTCTATGTTTGGATGGGAGAGTGAAACTACTTTCCCAAATGTGGTTGGGGATGTTGTTAGGTCCTTTATTGGTGCGATCTTTGTTGATTCTAGCTTTGCAAAAGACACTTAATATATTTTTTAACATAACGCCTCTTCTTGTGTGTGCATCTCCAAGTTTTGGGGATATAAATACTACTTAGAAGGTAAGAGATGACCCCAAAGGCACTTGATCTATCTTTATTCTCGTCTTATTAATTAATTTCTACAAAAGATCTATCAGACTACGGAATGAATGATTTGATAAACAAATATTAATTTTTTTTCTTAAATTTATGACGAATTTTACAAATTAATCAACTCTTATCGAACTAATCAAACCCCAAAGGAATTATAAATATTTTTTAGGTTCAAGGAGACAAAATTTGTTTGTACTAAATCTTGTTTATGGAAAATAAACTCCGACCACAAAATATATATGGTGAAACAAGAATATTTTATTAATTAATAGTTTGGGTACAATTATATCCCTCTCTTGATTCTTCTAACAGATAATTCGCACCTTAAATGAGTTTTATTTTATATCCATGTAAATAGGTTTCTATGGATCTTTTTTTTAAAGTATTTGGTTATCAAGAAGAGTCCACCCACAACTTGATATTTTTGTAAATTTTTCATGATTTTATGAAATTTTCAAGATCCCTCTCTAAGGGATATATTACACTTTATAAAGTGTAAGCTGGGAGTAGTTTTCAAGAAGGGCTAATTGAAATTTGACTCATCTAGTAGAGTCCCACACAAATTTGATGTCTACGAATGTCGAGTTTTTGGATCTAGAATCAACAAAGATCGCACAAACAACAAACCCAATATTATCTTCAAACACATTTTGGAAGTAGTTTGTTGGGTATGTATCTAGAAGATGGGAAATAGAGGGAAAGAGAGGAATTTGAAAAGTTTAGAACTTGAACAGTTGGGAACTTGAAAAGTCCTCTTATGATTTAATGAAAAGGCATTTGTCCCTCATCGGTGGTGGAAAGAAAAATATTAAAGTCTAAAGGCAAAGGCAAAAGTCAAGCAAACATCAATTGTGGATAGGTTAACTAAGTCTGCTCACTTCATTCCGGTCAAGGTGACTTACAATGCAGAAAAGTTAGACAAACTCTATATCTCAGAAATTGTTCGGTTGCATGGAGTTCCACTCTCCATCATATCAGATAGAGGTACGCAGTTTACTTCTAAGTTTTGGAGAACATTGCATGCTGAATTAGGTACTAGGTTGGACCTTAGTACTGCATTTCACCCTCAGACCGATGGATAGTCTGAGCGAACGATTCAAGTGTTGGAGGATATGCTTCGTGCATGTGTGATAGAATTTGGTGGCCATTGGGATAGCTTCTTACCCTTAGCGGAGTTTTCATACAATAATAGCTATCACTCAAGTATTGACATGGCCCCATTTGAAGCATTGTATGG
>NC_028637.1:10819215-10865152 GCF_001406875.1 Solanum pennellii | reverse complement strand
TTTCTATTTTGAGTTGGCCGATGATACCTACTCAGTACTTGTGGTTGTACTGACCCCCTACTTTAATGTTTTCTTCTTGTATATTGTGGAATGCAGCAAAGGTGCCGTCATCTTCGACTCAACAGTAATTCTAGCCAGTCTTCGTCACACCGGATCTTCAGGGTGAGCTAATGCTTCTAGCTTGGACTGGATCTCCTTCCTCATGTCTTGATGCCTTGAAGTTTCGGCATAGACTAGCTTTTATTTGTTTTAGCTTCTTAGAATACTCTTAGTTTAGTAATTTGATCATAGATGTTCTTGTGGTGATGACTTCCAGATTTTGGGGAAATAATAGATGTTGAATTTTAGAAGTTATTGAATTGTCTTTTATTAATGAGTTTAAGTCTTCCGCATTGCTTTATGTTGATATTAAATTGAAATGTTAAGGTTTAGATTGGTTGGTTCGCTCACATAGGAGGGTAAATGTGGGTGCCAGTCGCGGCTCGGTTTTGGGTCGTGACAAACTTGGTATCAGAGCATTAGGTTCGTTGGTCTCATCACACAAGAACAGGTCTATCAGTAGACTCCTCAAAGTCATGTAATAACTCTTTATTGGCACAGAAATGCCTTGAAGCGCCTGTGTATAGAACCCCGTCAATTTTATTTGCCACCAGATTTTCCTCAACGACTGCAACAACAATTACTTCATTACCTTCAACATAATTGGCTTGGACATCACTTTGTCCTTCCTTCTTTGAGTCTTGCCCTTTTCTTTGATAGCACCTGACACCTCTGTGACCAACTTTTCCACAAACAAAACAAGAGCCCTTAAATTTTTGAATTTGACTCTCCGGTTTGTTGAATTGATTTTTCTTCTTTATAAGTTCCTTTTTCGATACTTTCTTCTGTTTGCCTTTTAACCTGTCTTTCACAATAGTACCATAAAGTTAAACAAGATTAGCTTTAGACGAATTAAGGGAAAGTTCTTCCATCTTATCTTTGAGACGATTCGCCTCTTCGGTCCTCATGTGACTTATAGGTTCTCGAAGGGTTAAATTATTATTTTTATGTTTTAACTGATTTTTATAATCACCCCAAGATGGTGGAAATTTTTTAAGAAGAACATTAGCCTGAAATATCTCACATATCTTCATGTCCTCGTTGAGAACATCACCAGTAAAGTTCTCATATTCGTGAACTTGTTCCATTATTGGCTTATTATCAACCATTTCGAATTTAATCCACTGACAGACAACATATTTTTTCTTTCCTACATAATCTGCACCATATTTCTTTTCCAAACTATCACATATTTCTTTGGCATATTTATAGTTTAAAAATAAATAAAACAAACGATTAGACATATAATTTAGCAAATGTCCTCTAAAAATTTTGTTATCCTTTTCAAACTTCTTTTTAACAACATCGTCAACAGTTATAACATACCTAGAATCAGTATTAGTGTTAGAACTATTCATAGAAGGATCATTAAATAAAACATAATCAACTTCTAATTGTTCAAAGAATATTAAATGTTTTTGTGACCATCGTTTAATTTTTCTTTTTCATTTTAAGAAACAGATTGTACAGATTAATGGCATTAAAGACCATTACTTCAGTTTTACAGAAACCTCTTATTTGTATATTGGAACGGATACGTATTCTCTTTTAGAACGTATTGTTGTTATATCTTTGCATTAGACTTAATTAACATAGTTAGAATGAACTCAACTATAGTATATACTCAACAAATACATCTTTGAATATATTTTGTATCTCGTAGATAATTTTGATTCTGTAAAAACCATCATAAATGTGGATCAAACAAAACATTAGTGAAAACTCATAATTCTTCAAACATCATAAGTAAAAAATATTTAAAAAGAAATAAAGAGAGATTTATGAAAAAGATGAAGTATCCTTTAGTTTGTCCAATAATCTCTATAAGTCTTTGTAAGTTTATATGTCACAACTTTATGAATGCACTCTCATCATCTTCTTCATCAGTAAAATTTGACTGATCTACACACTTACAGCGCCCTTTTAAATTTTCATACATAAACCTAACATTCTACTTACGAATATTTGAGAATACATCGATGTCAATTTGTAATGGAATGTGAGAATTTTGCAGCCATCTTTCTGATTTTCTAATCCATGACGTCGCGCTGAACATGCCAACACTTGGTAAATTATGATCCATTTTTTTTCTTCTTCAAATAGACATACCTTGCATAATGAGTAGTTGCTACATTCATAAAAAAAAATTAATTTGATCAAATATGAATTGACTGAATCAAGACTATTTAAGTTGAATGAGGTAAAAAGAAATATGTGTTTTCTTGTTCATTGTTATTTTCTCATAAAAGTCATGGTATATAAATAATATTCACTTTGTATAAATAACATTTCTTTTAATAATATTAGTGTTTTTCTATGAAGTTGTTCATTTTTTCCAAGTTGTATTTGAATATTTTACTCAGTTTTAAAGAAAGAACATTCCAAACTTTATTTTGTAAAAACAGAAATGAATCAACAACGTTACAAAACATTATTGAAATATTATTGATGTCGGCCTCCTGCTCCAAGTCTGGAGGAATATCTATTGAGTTTTCCTAACTCACCACACTCATAGTAGGACTAGGAACAACTATGTACTAACAAAAAATCCAAATACATTGAATGGTCACCGTAACCTGAAAACCTTTAATAGCAACCCTGATAAGTCTTGACTAAGTTGTTGAAACTTTGTCCAATATTACCTCCCTCAGACACTTACATAACTGCATGAACATGTATACTGAACCGAGAATGAATACCCCTCCTTAAGGATCCCCCTCCAGATGAGGTACTACTAAAATAACAAACAGGGCAAGACTTCTTGTCTGCCAAATCCCTGAATTCAATGCGGCGCATAAGCTCCACGACCACCTTTGTCTGCTTTTTGAAAAGAAGCTTTAGACAAGGTTGTTTGATAAGCTGCTTCAACGGATATAATAAGTCAAACTTCTCATGAATTGAAAAATTCTTAGTCTCATCTGGTAAAATCACCAAAGCATGGTGAGATAAGGCATGAAATCTTTCCAAAAATCGATCTAAAATACCATCTTAAGTCAAGTTCTCAAACTGAAGTTACAGGGAATGAACATGTTCTAGTATCGACATCGGACAACCACCACTTCCTAGATAGGCCCCACATGTGAAAAGTAGAGTAATCCACTCTGTCGGACTCCACCAACTCCACATTTTGTAACATCTCATGACAACACACAAGAAACAATTTAAAGTTAAACTTCAGTAAATCTTGTGTGTGCATATCTATCTATTTGGCGATAAATACTACATAGGAGGTATGAGATGACCCTAAAGACACTTCATCTATCTTTACTCTCGCTTGTTAATTAATTTCTACAAAAGATCTATCAGACTACGAAATGAATGATTTGATCAATAAATATTCTTTTTTTTTCTTCAATTTCTTACGAATTTTACCAATTAATCAACTCTGATTGAACTAATCAAACCCCAATTGTTAGGTTCAAGGAGACAAAATTTGTTTGTACAAAATCTTATTTATGGAAAATAATCTCTGACCACAAAATAAATATGATGAAACAAGAATATTTGATCAATTAATACTTTGGGTACAATTATATCCCTCTCTTGATTCTTCTAACGGATAATTTGCACCTTAAATGAATTTTATTTGATATCCATGTAAATAGGTTTCTATGGATCTTTTTTTTTTAAGTATTTGGTTATCAGGAAGAGTCCACCCACATCTTCACATCTTTGTTAATATTTCATGAATTTATTAAATTTTCAAGATCCCTCTCTAAGGGATATATTACACTTTATATAGTGTAAGCTAGGAGTAGTTTGCAAGAAGGCCTAATTGAAATTTGACTCATCTAGTAGAGTCCCACACAAATTTGATGTCTACGAATGTCGAGTTTTTGGATCTAGAATCAACAAAGTTCGCACAAACAATGAACCCAATTATATCTCCAAACACATTTTGGAAGTAGTTTATGCTGGGTATGTAGCCAGAAGATGGGAAATAGAGGGTAAGAGAGGAACTTGAAAAGTTGAGAACTTGAACAGTTGGGAACTTGAAAAGTCCTCTTATGATTTAATGAAAAGGCAGTTGTCCCTCATCGGTAGTGAAAAGAAAAATATGAGAGTTTAAAGGCAAAGGCAAAAGTCAAGCAAACATCATGGAGAAGATGGAAGATGCAGATGACTTGTGTGCAATGACCTCGGAATGTAACTTGGTTGGAAATCAGAAGGAGTGGTTTCTCTACTCAGGTTCCACTAGACATATTTTCTTTGCAAAAGAAGCCTTTGCAACGTACATTTCTGCTAAGTACGATGAAAATTTGTTCATGGGAAACACAGTAACAGCAAGGATTGCACGAACTGGGAACTTAATGTTGAAAATGAAATCCTGCAAGGTGTTGACTTTGAACAATGTTCAGCATGTCCCTACTATTAGGAAGAATTATGTTTATGCTACACTACTCGTTAGTGATAAAGCTCTAACAAGTAAGAATGAAATGTTCATAGGAAAGGGCTACCTCAATGAGGGTCTTTTCAAAATGAATGTAATGGTTGTTGATAGTATTACTAAAGATTCCACTTCTGTTTACTTATTGGAGTTAAATTATTTATGGCATGCCCGTTTGGGACATGTAAATTACAAAGCATTGTGAAAATTGATTAATCTAGAAGTATTGCCTGATTTTAAATATGATAAATTGAAATGCGAAATCTGTGTGGAAAGTAAGTTTGTTAAAATCCTTATAAGTATATTGGACGAAATTCTAAAACTTTAGACTTAATTCACATAGATATACGCGATATGAAGTCAACACCATCTCGTGGTGGGAAAAAATATTTTATAACTTTTATTGATGACTCCACTCAATTTTGTTGTGTATATTTGCTTAACAGTAAGGATGAAGCAATTGATGCATTTAAGGAATACAAAAATAAAGTGGAGAACCGATTAAATCTAAAGATAAAAATGACTCGGAGTGATAGGGGTGGAGAATATGAATATCCTTTTGCAGAGATGTATTTGGAATATGATCTTATTCATTAAACTACTGCAACTTATACACCACAATCAAATGGTTTGGCATAACGGAAGAACATAACATTAATGGAAATGATGAAGGCCATAATGATCAATTCTTGTTAACCATGAAACCTTTTGGGGAAAGCCATCCTTACAGATAATAAAATACTCAATAGAGTACCCCATCGAAAAACACAATCAATTCCATATGAGTTGTTGAAAGGATGGAAACCCAACTTAAAATATTTCAAAGTGTGGGGGTGTTTAGCCAAGGTAGAGGTTCCTTTAGCGAAGAGGGTAAAAATTTGACCCAAAACACTATGTGTCTTTATTGTGTATGATGTGAACAACAAAGCCTGTCGGTTATTAGTTCAAAAATCTTATAATCCTGAGAACCATATAAATACCATAATTAAATTAGATAATGCGGAGTTTTTTGAAAACATTTATCCGTATAAAATAGTAAGTGAGTCAACAAGTGAAAGACCTAAACTACCACGAGAAGAATCAATGGAAAATGTTCTAACTAGTGAGGAACGTAGGCGTAGTACTCGCCAAAAAAAATTTGCCTATTTCCGACAAGATTTTGTAGCACTACTACTTGAAAATGAGCCTCAAATCAATTTTAAGTAATCACACTTGGGAATTGGCTGATCTTCCTTCAGGAAATAAACCTTTTGGATCAAAGTGGATCTTTAAATGGAAAATGAAATGTGATGGGACTATTGACAAAAATAAGGCTTGACTCGTAGTCAAAGGGTACAGACAAAAAGGAAGGTCTGGACTAGTTTGACACATACTCTCCAGTAACAAGGATAACTTCAATTAGGATGTTAAAACCACTAGCAGCAGTGCATGATCTTAAAATAAACCAAATGGATGTAAAGACAACCTTCTTAAATGGAGTGTTGCAGGAAGAAATATACAATGAACAACCTTAAGGGTTTATAGTTCCTGGTAGGGAAAAGAAAGTGTGCGGACTTGTGAAATCACTTTATGGACTCAAGCAAGCACCCAAACAATGACATGCTAAATTTGACTAAACAGTGTTGGCAAATGGATTCACGATTAACGAATGTGATAAATGTGTTTACATTAAAAATGTTATGAATCATGAAGTCATTCTTTGTTTGTATGTTGATGACATGTTAATAATGAGTAAAGACATTGCCGATATAAATGATACTAAGCGCATGCTGTCGAGCAAGTTAGATATGAAGGACTTAGGAGTTGCTGATTTGATCTTAGAGGTCAGGATTATCAAAACTCCCTAGGGACTAGCATTATCTCAATCTCATTATATTGAAAATGTATTGGATAAGTTCAAGTACTTGTTCTTCAATGTTGTCAAAACTCCAATTGATTTAAGTTGTACATTTAAAAAGAATGAAGGACTCTCAATTGGAATATGTCAGAGTGTTGTGAAGTTTGTTGTATATTATGAATTGCACGCGACCAGATATAGCATGTGCTATTAGTAAACTGAGTCGGTTCACTAGTAATCCGAATCAAACTCACTGGATGACAATGAAACGTGTGTTAGGTTATCTAAAATATACACAACATTATGCTTTGCGTTATAATAAATATCCTGTTGTGATTGAAGGATATAGTAATGCAAATTGGATCACCTGGTCAAATGAGGTAAAATCCACTAGTCGTTATGTATTCATACTTGGTGGAGGAGCAGCCTATTGGAAATCGTCCAAACAGACATGTATTGCTCGCTCCACAATGGAATCTGAATTCATTACTTTGGATAAGGCTGGTGAAAAAGCCGAATGGCTCTGAAAATTCCTAGAGGATATTCATTCCATTCTGGCCCAAACCTGTTGGACCTTATTGCATACATTGCGATAGTCAAGCAGCAATAGGTAGGGCAGGGAGCGTTATGTACAATGGGAAATCTCGTCATATACGTCGGAGACATGACACCGTAAGACAATTGCTCTCTAGTGGAATTATCACAATTGACTATATAAAGTCAAGAGATTATGTGGCAGATCTACTAACGAAAGTCCTAGTGAGAGAGGCAGTTAAAAGATCATCTAAGGGAATGAGTTTACGGCTTAGGACAAGTCATCATGACGGTAACTCTATCTAGCAGACTGGATATCCCAAGAGCTACATTCATGGAGAAAAACAAAGTTGTGGCTGACGGTTCGAAATTGTCAATTAACTTAATCCATTCTCATGATGAAGACAATGTTCAGGAAAAACGTTAAGACATTAAGTCTTATTAATGAGGTAATAAAGCTTAAATTCTTAAATGATTTGCTAAATTTGACAAAATAGTGTGTCTACGAGATGACATGGCTAGGAATCACCTATGTGAGTCTGAAGTGGAAGCCGCGTCAAAGAGAATTTTATGTCAAAATCCTATTCTCTATACACTCATGAAACTAAGAGGTGTTCATGGCTGAAATGAACACAACTGTAAGAAACATAAACAGTAAAGGGTTAATTGTGTGACATATGGTTGTCTAGCTATACACCAAAGCTCGACGGTTCAAAGATATCACATCTACCGATTGACCGAGTATATCTGAAATATGTTAACTACGGAAAGTCCAAGGGGAAACCTACTTATCCAGATGCAATTAATTCTTGACTATAAAGTACACAATTGTCCGTGCATTCCTATGTTATAACCATTCTCCATCAATGTTGTGGATTGTTGGGTATGTAGCAAGAATTGTTGGGAAAGAGAGGGAAAGAGAGGAATTTGAAATGTTGAGAACTTAAAGAGTTGGAAATTTGAAAAGTCCTCTTATGCTTTAATGAAAAGGCATTTGTCCCTCATCGGTGGTGAAAAGAAAAATAGGAGAGTTTAAATACAGAAACACTCCTATTAATTGTTAAAAGGGTTGGAAAGAGGGAGCCACCTCGCGCCGTCGTCGTTGTCGCTCGCTCGTCTCAGCTTCGGCTTCGTCTTTGGCTTCGGCAAATGATCGAGAGATTATTTTTCGGACAAAGTTTATTTTAATTAATTAATTAATTAAATGACCAAAAATTTTTTCAATTAACTAATTGATAACAGAAGTTGAAAATCAGCCGAAATATTTCAACTTTTTAGTTGACTAACCCGACGTGGCTCGGATCCGTGCGTGACCCGTTTTATTTGAACTTTCCCATTTTATTTAAATTTTCCGCCATGACTGTTTTAAAAGGTTCCAACTTTCAGGTATATTCACTACCATTTGAAAGGTTGCAAATTTCATTAATGGTCATGTGATTTGTGAAAGGATTGCAACCTTTCGGAACCTGTTCTTCTTGCCTATAAATACCAATCATTCTTCAGAATATTTCCTTACTAATTTTATGATCTTCTTCTTCGTCGTCGTCTACACACATTTTCCTTCGTGTACTTTCCTACTATGGATTGGTTCACTGACAGTAGAGTTTTTTGTATCAACACTATGCTGATTAAGATCATTTAACCCTAGGAGGTTATATTCAAAATCAAACCTCGGATACTAGAGGGAAATAATTTCCTTAAGGGGACACTGTGAGTTCATTGGACTTGATCTTTTTCCGATTTAAAAGGTTTTTAAGATTCTGGTACATTTTTTATAAATTTTACTTTTTTTAAATTAAATTTTTGTTCATCTCTCTTACTGGTTCTATAAATTATAGTTACTTCATGTTTCAGAATAATTTATTAGAATCAGTAATTTCTGATTTTATAACACAAATTGGCAACAATTTCAGCCTCCTACACAAACGTAAACACAAGATCCGATTTTCAACAATCCTCAACAGTACAGTCTTTGCAAATTTGGCGAGGCATGAAGAAGAAGGTGCTTGTGTAGGCCAACCTTTTCTGCAGATTGAGCATATCATTCATTGTTAATAGAGGCATACATCAAATCAATAATTAGTCATGGAGTCAGTTTGAATAGTTGAAATAGATATATGTTGTAACAACATAATCTAGCATTGTATCTCCAAGAATTTCTAGTGCTGATATCATCCTCATGTAGCCTGTATGATCCTTAAGTTAGAGCTTCAAGATGCAGTGAAGGATCATGGAACTTGTAATGTAGCAGGGATTCAATGTACCAGACATATTAACTTGTTTCTCAACATTCATAGGGAAGTGTCTTGTCATAGGTTTATCGACAAGATTACTGTGCAACAAAAGTCATTTCATAAATGGTAAAGCCGCTACTTCCACACACAAGTTGAGGTAGGAAACTATTAGTGCCTCAACCACATCAACTACTTCTTACTATTTCTAA
Organism: Solanum pennellii; assembly: GCF_001406875.1. Classification (NCBI taxonomy): domain Eukaryota; kingdom Viridiplantae; phylum Streptophyta; class Magnoliopsida; order Solanales; family Solanaceae; genus Solanum; species Solanum pennellii. Next base: position 10,855,852 of record NC_028637.1, on the reverse strand, counting down.
TAGTTTGTCTTAGTGTACTATACATTTTTATTGAAGGCAATAGGAACTCTTAACCAAAGTAATGAACTCGAGAACTATCATCAGGAATGATTCACATTTTTAGATTGAATGGTACATTATAGATGAATTTTGATATTTTACGAGCACATCAAAACTTGCACAGTGTAAAATTGGAAATGATTTTATTTTTCTTAATTTTTAGTAAACCCTCGTGATGACATTCATATGTTTTAAATAATTATATACTAACACAACATTTCAGAATAGAGTCTCCATGTTTCCCAAGTTATTCAAAATGTAACTTCTTGAGGCATTTTTTTGTTATTACTTCCAAAATCTTAGCAATTGGGATACAAAGTTTTTGCTTGCAGTTCAAGTTTATTCTTCATGACTGCTTCCCATATGAAATCTTAAGGTTGTAGAACGACAGATAGGTATTAGGAGAGATTCCAAACCTTGAGAATATTATCAATTCTAAGTTATACATGTATGGAAGTGAATCTGTTATATTCCACCCGAACAGATTCACTCTCATACGTGCATACCTTGGATTCATAAGATTCTCTAGGACAAGAATCTTTCGCCAATTACCATCTGTCTTATAGAACCTTTGGACTTTATAGGGCAAACTACAAATTTTTATCCTAACTGTTAAGGTTTTGAAAGTGTTGACAACAAAGAAATGCATGTAGAAGTTTTATTTGGAATCACTTAGGTAACTCGGAGACTCTTTTCTCAAATATGGTATCAGTATACATTTGTTTAAGACTTATGAAAATCATCATGATGGACTTTCAACATTAAGAAAAATAAAATAAATTGGAGTGTTGCATTGTTCAAGCTTGGATGTGTTGGTAAAATTTTGAGATTTATCCGTAACGAACCATTAAATCATAAAATGGGGTTCATTCCTAGGGATGATTCTCAAGTTCAAAACTTTTTCAAAGAGTTTGCCTTCGGTAGGAATGTATAATTGGGTAAAGTAGGAGATTATAAGTAAGATAGTAGCTAATGTGGTGAGGCACTAATAGGTACCTACCTCAGCTCAGGCACGGAAGTAGCAACTTTATCATTTATTGAAATGGATCTGGATGGACATTGATTTTATTGATGCATCATGCTAAGGAACTTCCTCGTGAATGTTGAGAAGGTAGTCAATATACGGTACTTTGAAATCACTGCTACTTTACAAGTTTTGTGACTCTTCGTTGTTTGTTAAAGCTCTAACTCACGGATCTTACATGCTACCTGAGATACCAAGATGCTATTAGCACCTGGAATTTCTTGTAGATGTAGTGCTATATTATGTTGTTACAACACATATTCGAGACTGATTCCAAGACTAATTACTTATTTGCGGGTATACTTTTGTAAATAATGAATGTTATGCTCAATCTTCAGTTAAGGCTAGCCTGCATGAGCACATTCTTCATGCCTCGCTAGATCTACAAAGGCTATGTTGTACTTTTAAGGATTTTGAGAAATTAGATCTTGTGTCCACGTTTAGATGGGAGAGGGGAACTACTTTGCCAAAGGTGCTTGGAGATGATTTTTAGTCCCTTGCTAGAGAGAGATCCTTGTTAATACTGGCTTCGACAAAGATACAACATTTCTAAGCATAAGACCTCTTCTGGAATAGTTGATTAGACCTCAACCAATAAAACTCTATCAAACAAGACAATTAAGTGAACTATGCGTCCAAAAAAAAATTCATGGGACAAAAACATGACATTTGATACATCAAAATTTGGTGGGACTCTACAATATGAATCCAATTTCATTTAGGGTTTTTGGAGACTACTTACCCTAAACTCTATCTCACACTTATATAACACTTATATAATGTGCATATATTTATGAAGTGATCAAGATATGGGCGCACTCTTCTTGACAACCAAATACTTTCACAAGATCGGTAAAATCCTTTCACAAAGATCAAATAAATCCTAAGAAGGTACACATCATCATAGTTTGGGTGACACTAGTAGCCTTTGAATCGTGGATTAATCTTATGAGAGGGGAATCAATGGATAAACATATATGTACTCACAATTTTTATAAATAAACTCATTCTTTTTTATTTATTCATTGATTGCAATAATTTTTTTCTATTTGGAAAAAAATTTTGCAACTAAATTGCAAGCCTAGTTTGACCTAATTTACTCGGCATCTCCTCTCTTGCAAATAAAATGCAAATATCAAGCCACAAACTTCAAAAATTGAAAATCCATTCTATGGGTACTTCAAGTATCATCTTTGAGTTTATAAAGTTTACACTCTTACAAGCCTTGAAGATACAACACGACGATGTTGATCTGCTTTTGGTCACTCTTTACCGAACTACACTTGAAGTAATCCTCCAAGTGCCATAAGAAGTTCTCCGCTTCTTGGGCGTCACGGATGCCTTTGAACATATGTGACTTGGGAGCCTCGACATTGGCTTCCCTATATCAGACGGATGATGTCGATCCTTCAGCTTACACGCCCTCATTGAGTGCTTTATTCTCGACTCTCATAGCTGAAATCATACTTAGCGCATCAATGAGCCGACACTCCAAGAAAGTGATGGCCTCCTTCATCTCGAACTCGGCATGCTGGCGTCCCTCAAACTCTTTGCGGAAGTTGTTGTTTTCCTAAGGTTGAAGTCCTTCAGAGTGTTGAACTTTTCATCAACCTCATCCAAATGCAAGCCTAGTATCTCTATGGTCTACATCTCCATTTGGACCCTTGTGATTCATTCCTCTCCAATGGTGGCGTCAATAGTCTCATCACCATAATCATTCACTTGAATTGTGTAGGGTCGAACAACATTTCCCTACTACTCTGGTGGTGCTTATTTCCCTTGCAGATCTTTCTTCCACCATCCATCTTGATTGTTGTGGTGCTAGCAATTTTTATATCTCCTTCTTTGGTCATTCCCTTACTTTAAACCTTTGATGTTATACCACATTGTCAGAGACTTAGAGTCTAACTAATGTTTCATGCAACACTTGACAACTTACAATATTTCACGGTCTTGTAAGATCGAGCAGGACTTTTGAATCTAAGACCGCTAGGAGAATGCAAGAAAGACTTAGAGAAACTTGAAAAGCTTTCAAAAAAGGCTTAGTATTACTTTGTCGAATATTTTACACTTGGTTGGAACATTTTTTCAATGAGAGGCCCTTTATTTATGTTACCTCGTAAAGGCCTAAGTGTAAATATTATCTACTTCAAAGTTCCCTACAATATTTAGACATCAGTCCTATTCTACAATTCTCTAACAGTTTTAGGAAATTCTAAAGCCTTCTTGAATATATCTAGGAAGTTCTAGAGTATTTTACCAACCTCTTCATAAATCTAGATTTTCTCCCTTGTCCTGATGCCGAATTTGAACAAGGAAGTGGTGGGATATGACACAATGGATCATTGGGGTCCAAGCTAATCACTCTTTGCATTAGTATCTAGACAATAATAACTCCTGCGACACACAGTGCTACGATGTTTCTTCATATTTCCTATATTTTTCCATAAGCTATGGATCACTAAGGTTCAACCCAAATGCCACTTTCCATTAGGTATATGGACACAAAAAAAAAATCTTGAACATCCCTATAACACCCAATGCTATGTAATCCAATATCAGAGTAAGTTAAATTTAAGTGAATATCAGAGCTAACAGTATATTGATCATACTAGTATAAAAGTATGTGTTATGGTAAAGGCATTTGTCAAACAAAAATTTATATAAACAACAATTACGTGTCAATTCTAAGATTGTTGGGGTCAATTCTTTTGTTTTTTTGGATCAGGGCTAGAAGGAATTGATATATAGGTGACATGTATAAGTTATACTTCCAATCCTCGCACTATGATAACCTACTAATTGGATTATGAAGACACAAAGAACTTCATAAATTGGAGGTGCACCAAAAAGTACTCAATACCTACCTAGAATAGTAGGTTTCATAGAACATAATAAAAAGGCATTCAATATATTGTTCACTAGAGGAAAAATTCCTTCTGCATCAGAAATATATTTTATTAGCATCCAATCAAAGCATTACTTGGTCAACAAGGAAATGAGTTGAGAACCATGAGGTAACAAGTACATTTTCACCAATTGAAAAAATCTAGGTGATTTCTTCTATTTATGACTTGAAGGATAGACTTACCTAGTAACACGATCAAAAAAACAAGATATATTATGTAGAAATAGAAAGGAAGAGGGAGACATGGTTGATGTAATTGTAGGTGCAAGAACAATAAAGGAAACAAAATATACTATTAAGAAATAGCAAGAAACACGGGGAGATACAGAAGAAAAAAAAGGATGATCTATCAACTAAAACGCAATTAATTATTAGAGTAAAATCTAAAGGTGAAAGAAATTTAATTCATAAAAGTGAAGACTTAACAAAATAATCAAGAGGGTTAAATTGATCAGCTGTAAGGGTTTCCCAAATTCACAAAGTAGCCAAAACATTAAATGTTCATTCAAAAACCAACCCCTAAGACAAATCCTAGTTTCTGCAATTTATAATAGTAGATAAACAAACCTAAGCTTGTTACAATAATAATCTTGAGCTAAAACGAAGAAAAGGCTAGCCTATTAATTATTTACAATGTAGTCACTTCTTGCTTAATTTTCTTTTTAGTGTATTTTAAACCTTCCATACTTGTTTTATTAATCTTCTAAGGTATCCAAATTACTTCGAATCGACTTCATCAGTAATGAATAAAGGAAGGGAAAAGATAGGAGTTGTTACCTTGGTTGACTGACACATCTTGTATGAGAAGAGGAGATATAAGAACGTTGGAAAAGAGAGCTGGTACGACCCATAAGAATTGAGAAGAGTAATATTCAGCCGCGAGCAAGGAGGCAACACAGTAAGAATTGATTTTATAGCAAGGGTTAATAAAGGTGGGCTTTACCCTAATCAGATTAGGTTGGGCTTGGGCCAAAACTTTATTTTCATTTTTTATAATTAATTAAAAATGGTCTATATGGCCGCAAAAAAAATCTTTAAAAAAAGGGTTTTCGGGGTAATTTAGGGAGTATAAAAACATCAAATATGGTAAAGAAATGTCAATAACGTAATATTTTCAAAATAGTCAAAATACGAAATTTCTATGATTTTCGTGAGTTTCTCATATAGAAAATAACTTCATCCCCCTTAACAACTACTAACATGCAGATGGTCTAGGAATATAAGAAATTAAAATTTCATCTATAGAATATTATGAAAAGAGATTTATTGTTCACCAAAGATGAAGTAATCCTTACGAGTTTTCTAGCTCCTCCAAAAATTTTAGAACAATATGAATCGAATTTGTTGATTCTCTCAATGAACTCCCAGTATGCATAATGACCAACGATGATTTACTCATTACGTATAAAACTCTAATACACCGTAATCAAGAAAATATAAAGAAATTATGTCCCCCTAACCATTAGTCTTATATTGTAGATGAATATGGTATTCATTGACACACTGCTCATGTTCAAGTACTTTTGTCACAAACTTAAAAATTTGCAAACAAGTAAAAGTAGATGTGGATGATAGTTCGATGCCAGGTCTCCAACTTATCGACTATACCTTCAACCTTCTTTTAGCTACAAAGAAGGAAATACGCGCATCAAATTAGGAGGGCAAAAAATTATCATCTCGAGAAAATGGTCCTCGAGAAAATGGTCCACATTCTCTTTCATCATTAGCTAAAGGGAATATGAAGAATTCTTACCTTAACTATATTTCCATCTTAAGTATTGGCCTATCTGGTTTCTATAAGCAACTCTATTTAAGTAAGAAAATTGTATTGCAAGTTAAGGAAAATGAGTCTTTAATGGAGAAGAGGTAAATTTCAAAGAATTTACTATTTTGTATGGTCATAGTAATTTCACAATATCGTTATAACAATAAATATTGAAAAGTGCAAAGAAATATAGTTGAGATGCTTCCTCATAAATATACGAACAACGTATTGGGATAACTCAAAAGATAAAAACATTTCAATTAATTGATGACAAAGAATGGGAGTTAAAAGGAAGAACTCCTAGATTAGCACAATGGAATATAGGAATGGTAATTAAGAGTTATTTAAGTTACAACCTTTTTGGAAATGACAAGAAAAATAAATGTTAACTAACCTTTAAAATGAATTTAAGAAAATATTGATAGATAAACTAGCATTCCAAATAGCTATCCTAGTGTCCTTCACGACATTCTTTCTCATAGCTACCACTTCTACAAGTTCATCACTCGTTATCCCATACTTGGTTAATTCATCACAAAATTGCTTATCTAAAATGTCAAACTTCACCGTGTTTGACCCTTTTGAAAAGAGAGATTTTAACCCGTAGAACCAATCTATTCATGATTAGTAAAGAAAAACATTCCATTGAAATGGACTGGAAAAGTTCTACATACACATTACTATATCATTGAGTTGTCAAGATCATAGTTTTAGTTTAATAGCAAAAGAATGATTTGACTTTTCTGTAAAACTACAAAGTAAAACTAGACGGAGTAGGGAATGTATCAATTCCACTTCCTTCAGAAATATGTCAAATATATCGAGAGACAAATCAATCAATATGATATTTTTGTTGATGCTGAAAATATTGTGGCGAACTGGCGATACATCCATATTTTTGTGGACAAAATTTTGGATCACCTGATCTTTTTATAAGGCAATTTTTCAAGATTTATGAACAATTTTTTGAACATCACTCTTTGTCAATATTTATGATCAATTTTTGGAACATCACCATCATTTATGCTAATGAAGTCTTGCTCAATATCATATTTTAGTAGTAAAAACATATTAATGTACAGTTGAGTCGAAGAGGGTCTAAAGAGGATTGTGCGTACGCAATGTTACCCCTAACGAGACGTTTCCAATAGACCCTCAGCTCACAACACAACACTCGATTCCTACCACATTACCTAAATTCACCAATTTCTAAAAATTTCCCAATTTCTTCTTCCTTACTAGAAGATTAATCAAAGGGTAATGCTAATTGGTAAATAAATCACTTCCATCAACAAAAAACTCAAATTCAATCACATAATCAAACACCCATTACTCATTTTCTGCTCATTTTCTGCAAAGATCTATACTCCAAACAAACATTATACATTTAAAAGAGAGGAGGAGAGTACTAGCTGACGAAAATGATTCTTGAAAGAGTCCATTTTTTAGCACGACCCACTATGGAAAATGGCAACCAATGAGTTGGGATGAAGGAATGAAGCAGTGATACGGTAGCAATACCTCCGATCTTCGACATATCTTCTGCAGTAAACCCATTTTCCATCCTTAAATTTTGATGATTTATTCAAAAAAACATCAACTTTTCTAGATCTTTTTTTATGGGAGAATTTGAATCCTAACGGTAAAATGGCTACAGATTGGCAAATTGCAGTACAAAGGTTGTCAATCAAGTATTGTGGACTCGGATTAATCACAAATTTGAGCTGTGAAAATACTTTTAAAATATAAATATTAAATAAAATGACGACTTACAATAGACTCTTGCTTTTGACTTTCTTGAATTCGAATAGTGTACCGGATTGTCATATTATAAAAATAGTTTAGTAATTAGTGAAATATCAAAAATGGAATATCACAAGAGTTGAATATATGTACATCTTGCCATTATCTCGTAAAGGTAAAAAATTATCACTGAAAGACTCATGGCTCAAGAAAAAAAATAGTAAGTATCAAGGAAACGATGCAAAATCTATCGGAAGGGTGCAGAGACCTCAACATTGTAATACGATAATCAATGAACAATTTACTGGGATAGATTATTTAAAATAAGAATAAAAAATGGTATATATACAATGACAAACACCAACCATTGTAAGCAAGATATCCATACACCACGTATTAACCTGATATCCTAATATGTATCCTCATGTCCTCGGTAATATGAAGTTGCATTAAATTTTGTTTTATCACCTCTCTTCAATAGTTCTTCTGTCTACCTCTGTCTTTCTTTGCACCCTCTATAGCCAACCTCTCTCACCTCCTAATCTATACGTCATCTACACATCTTCTCTTCGCATGTCCAACTTATCATAGTTTTTACAAGATAATAATATTAAAGATGGGAAAAAAGCACATATATAGAAGCAACACACCATTGTTATATCCACAAGATGGATCAGCTCCATCCACATAGATAGTTCTCATAATTAAATGAAATGTGACATCTTTCATGAATGAACAATGTTAATTATACTAAGTGAGGTCAATCTCATTATATTAAGTTAAACTTCATCCAATTTTGTGTATCTCCAATTTTTTTGGAAATAAATACTATTTAGAAGGTATGATATAGACACTCGATCTATCTTTACTCTCGTCTGGTTAATTAATTTCATCAAACGATCTATTTGACTATTGAGTGAAGAATTTGATCAATAAACATTCAATCTTTTTACAACGTTGAATGGATTTTGACCAATTCTTCAACTCTGACCCAACTTATTAAACCCCAAAATAATATATAAATTTTATTTAGGGTTCTAGGAGACAATTTATTTGCTATAAATTATATGCATAAAGAAACAATAATATTTTATTAATTAACCGTTTTTTTAAGATCAATTTTATCCCTTTTTGATTCTTATTTTGGATAATTTGCATCTAAAATGAATTTTATTTAATCTTCATGTAAAGAGGATTTTGTGGACTTTCATGAAGTATTTTGTTGTCGCGAATAGTCCGCCCACATCTTAATCTTTTTGTAAATGTTCCATGGTTTTATGAAATTTCTGAGATCCCTCTCTAAGGAATATAGTACCCTTTATATAATGTGAGCTAGGATTAATCTTCAAGACTTCTAACTGAAGTTGGACTCATCTAGTAGAGTCCCACACAATTTGAATGTCTACTAATGTCAAGTCTATGTCTCATGAAGAAACTGATTTCTTTTTTAAATAATCTTTCTGCGCACATAGTTCACTTAACTCTCTTATTGGTTGGAGTTTTATTGTTTGAGGTGTAACCAACGGTTCTACAAGAGGTCTTATGTTAAGAAATGTATTAAGTATCTTTTCGAAGCTAGAATGAACAAAGGTCGCACAAACAACATCTCCAAGAACCTTTGAAAAGTAGTTTCAGCTTCCCATTTGAACGTGGACAGAGGATCCAAATTCTCAAATTCTCAACAGTACATCTGTCTCTGCAGATTTGGCGAGGCATTAAAAAAGTGTTTGTGCATGCCAGTCTTAACTGCAGATTGGGCATATCAGTCATTGTTAACAGAAGCAAACCTCAAATCAATAATTAGTCATAAAGTCAATTCAAATATTTGAAATAAAAATTTGTTGTAACAACGTAATCTAGCACTGCATCTCCATGAATTACTAGTGTTGATATCATCGTGAAATCTCAGGTAACATGTATGATCCTAGAGTTAGAGCTTCAATAAGCACTAAAGGATCATGGAACTTGTAAGTGGCAGGAATTCAAAGTACCAGACATTAAATATCTTCTTAGCATTCACAATGTTAGGTAGTGGAGCCTGATTAATTTTAGGTTTTCCTATTTATTCTCTATTTTAGGCTTTCCTATTTATTCTCTATTTTAGGCTTTCCTATTTATTCTCTATTTATTCTCTGTAACCAAAAATACTATGATTTATTAATATAAATATACCTCACCGCCGTGGAAGTTTACCAACGGGGTGTTACCACGAAATATTGGGTTTTCTCTTTCTGTCTCTAGATCTCTCATCTCTTTCTCTTGAAAGTTCTTGTGTTCTTCATTCATCTAGTGTGTGTGCGTGAATTCGATCCTAACAACTGGTATCAGAGCTAAGGAGATTCAACACGATCAGTGAAGATGGATAGTTCGAAGCTACGAATCGAGAAGTTTGATGGATCCGATTTCAGTTTCTGGAAGATGCAGATCGAAGATTATCTGTACCAGAAAGATCTTCACGAACCGTTGACCGGGGTGAAGCCGAAATCCATGACGGAGGAGAAGTGGAAACTCAAGGATCGCCAGGCTCTAGGGTTGATCCGGTTGACTTTGTCATGAAACGTGGCGTTCAACATCGTGAAGGAGAAGACTACGTCCGGTATGTTGAAGACACTGTCAAACATGTATGAAAAACCATCGGCGATAAACAAGGTATATTTGATGCGTAGATTGATCATTTTACAGATGTCTGAGAATGCATCAGTTTCTGATCATATAAACTAGTTCAGTATGATTGTGAGTCAACTCAATTCTGTGGATATTAATTTCGAAGATGAAATTAAGGCGTTGATTTTGATGTCATCTCTGCCCGAGTCTTGGGATACTGTTGTTGCTGCGATTAGCAGTTCCCGTGGATCTGAGAAACTGAAGTTTGATGAAATCCAGGATGTTGTTCTTAGCGAAAGTATTCGCAAACGAGATGTGGGAGATTCATCGGGCTGTGCTCTCAGCGTTGACCGAAAGGGGAGAAGTAAGACGAAAGGCCAAAATCATCATGGTCGATCAAAATCGAAGAATCGAGGAAAATCCCTGAACAGATCAAACGTGACTTGTTGGAAATGTGGAGACAAAGGGCACTTTCGGACGAACTATACAAATCCAAAGAAGAAACAGAATCAGAAATTTGTAGATGACAATGATTCTGTAAATTCAGCAGAGGACATTGGGGATGCTCTAATTCTTAGTCTGAACAGCCCGGTTGAATCATGGATTTTGGATTCTGGTGCATCTTTCCATTCATCTCCAAGCAAGGAGTTGTTCCAAAACTTCAAATCTGGAAATTTTGGAAAAGTATATCTTGCTTACAATAAAGCCTTAGAGATTGAAGGAAAGGGGGATGTTTGCATAAAGACCACCTCGGGAAACCAGTAGACATTGGAGGATGTCAGATATATTCCCGGGATCAAGAAAAATCTGACTCTGTTTGTCAGTTGGATAGCACGGGATATGCAGCAGAGTATGGGAAAGGTTCGTGGAATATTGTAAAAGGTGCTATGGTAGTAGCTCGTGGCACAAAATCTTGAACCTTGTACACCACTGCAGGGTGCATAAAATGGCCGTTGTTGCTGAAGGTGCTTTCGGTTCATGTTTGTGGCATAACAAACTTGGACACATGAGTACTAAAGGAATGAAGATGCTGGTTGCAAAAGGAGCATTAGAGGGTCTGAAGTCTGTTGATATGGGTCATTGCGAGAGCTGTGTTATGGGCAATCAGAAAAGAGTAAGCTTCACAAAGATTCCTAGAGAGCCAAAGAAAGTGCACTTGGAAATGGTCCATACAGATGTTTGGGGACCATCTCCAGTATCATCACTTAGAGGATCCAGATTCTATGTTACCTTCATTGATGATTTCAGCAAGAAGGTATGGATTTACTTTTAGAAGCATAAGTCAGATGTGTTTGCAACTTTTTAGAAGTGGAAAGCTGAAGTTGAGAATCAAACCGGTTTAAAAGTCAAATGCCTAAGGTCTGACAATGGAGGAGAGTATGACAAATCAGAGTTCAAGGCATTCTGTGCAGATGAGGGAATCCATTTGATGAGAACAATTCCTGGTAAGGCAAGGAAGAATGGAATTGCTGAGAGGATGAACAGAACATTGAATGAGCGTACAAGGAGTATGAGGATACACTGTGGGCTGCCCAAAACACTTTGGGAGGATGCTGTGAGCACAACTGCATACTTGATCAACAGGGGACCATCAGTTCCTTTAGGGTTCAAGATTCCAGAGGAGGTGTGGACAGGAAAAGAACTCAAGTACTCACACTTGAGGACTTTTGGTTGCACTGTTTATGTTCATGTTGATCCAGAAAAGAGAGACAAGCTTGATGCCAAGGCTGTGAAGTGTTACTTCATAGGATATGGTTCTGATTTGTTTGGTTACAGGTTTTGGGATGACAAGAACAGAAAGATCCTGAGACATTGTCACGTGACATTTGATGAGTCTGTCCTGTACAAGGACAGAGAGCAGAAGGTTCTAGAGATTACAAAGCAAGTGGCAGTTGAGGTTGAGTTGGAGAAGAGTAACCCCAGAGATGTCGAAGCAGATACTCAACCAACTCCTACTGAAGAATCTGAAGTGGAGCAAGGTACACCTGAGCAGGTGTTAAGGAGATCATCCAGATCCATCAGGGCACCAGATAGGTATTCAACTTCATTACACTATCTATTGTTGACTGATGAGGGGGAACCAGAGTCTCTTGATGAGGCTCTACAGGTGGAGGATTTGATCAAGTGGGAGTAAGCCATGGATGATGAGATGAGGTCACTTGAGAACAACGACACATGGGTGTTGACTGAGCTACCTGCAGGGAAGAGAGCTTTGCTGAACAGATGGGTGTTTACAATCAAGACCGAACCAGATGGTAAAAGAAGGTTCAAGGCTCGTTTAGTGGTTAAAGGATGTTCACAAAGGAAAGGTATTGATTATGCTGAAATATTCTCTCCTATTGTGAAGTTAACCTCTATTCGAATTCTGTTGAGTATTGTTGCATCGGAGAATTCGCATCTAGAGCAAATGGATGTAACAACAGCGTTTTTACATGGAGATCTGGACAAAGAGATCTATATGCAGCAACCGGAAGGATTTGTGGTTCCAGGAAAGGAACACATGATGTGCAAGCTCACCAGAAGCTTGTATGGACTAAAGAAAGCACCAAGGCAGTGGTACAAGAAGTTTGACTCCTTCATGACCAAGAGTGGATTCTGCAAAGCTGAAAAGGATCCTTGTTGTTACTACAAGAAATACACTGATTCATATGTCTTTCTACTCTTGTATGTGGATGATCTGTTGATTGCAGGATCTAGTATGAGGGAGATTAACAATCTGAAGACAAGGTTGTCTGCAACATTTGAGATGAAAGATTTGGGTCCAGCAAAACAGATTTTGGGGATGAAGATTTCTCGGGATAGATCTGCTGGCACTTTAAATCTATCTCAGGAGTTGTACATAGAGAAGGTGCTGAGTAGATTCACGGTTAATGATGCTAAACCCAGGACTACTCCATTGGCAAATCACTTTAAATTTTCAAAGGAGCAGTCACCCAAGACTGCCGAGGAGCGTGATCACATGGCACTTGTTCCATATGCTTAAGCAGTTGGTAGTTTGATGTATGCTATGGTCTGCACTAAACCTGATATAGCACATGCAGTGGGAGTTGTTAGCAGGTACATGGCGAACACTGGGAAAGAGCATTGGGAAGCTGTGAAGTGGCTTCTGAGATATCTGAGATGTACATCCAGTACTTCACTTTGTTTTGTCAAAGGCAGGGTGACTCTACAGGGATTTGTGGATGCTGATCATGGTGGGGATGTTTACTCGAGCAAGAGTACATCCGGATACATTTACACCACAAGTGGAACAGCAGTGAGTTGGATGTCCAGGCTTCAGAAGTGTGTTTCTCTTTCATCTACTGAAGTTGAGTATGTGGCAATAGTTGAAGCTGGGAAAGATATGATATGGCTGGCAGATTATCTTGAGGAATTGGGCAAGAAGCAGAGCGAGAAGATTCTTTACTTAGATAGCCAGAGTGCCATACAGTTGGTGAAAAATCCAGTCTATCATTCGAAGACAAAGCACATCAGAAGGTGATACCATTTCACTCGCAGGGCAGTGGAGGATGGTGATATGTTCTTTGAGAAGATAGAGGGTGCAAAGAACCCCGCAGACATGTTGACGAAATGTGTTGATGTTGGGAAACTGAGGTTATGTAAAACCTCGGTTGGTCTTCTGTAATTGTTGCTACAGATGTTGCGGTGTGGTAAACATGTTGATGATGAAGAAATTTTTTTTTGAGAATGTATTTTTTGGATGACTGAGTGAGTCTCCAAGTTGGAGAATTGTTAGGTAGTGGAGCCTGATTAATTTTAGGTTTTCCTATTTATTCTTTATTTTAGGCTTTCCTATTTATTCTCTATTTTAAGCTTTCCTATTTATTCTCTATTTATTCTCTGTAACCAAAAATACTCCGATTTATTAATATAAATATACCTCACCGCCGTGGAAGTTTACCAACGGGGTGTTATCACGAAATATTTGGTTTTCTCTTTCTCTCTTTTTAATATCTCTCATCTCTTTCTCTTGAAAGTTCTTGTGTTCTTCATTCATCTACTGTGTGTGCGTGAATTCGATCCTAACACACACGGCATAGGTGCATCAATAAAATCAATGTGCAATCCAAACCATTTCAGAAATGATAAAGTTTCTACTTCCCCAAAGGAGTTGAGGCACTAATAGGTGCCTACCTCAGCTCGGGCGGACAAAGTAGCAGCTTTATAATTAATGAAAGGGATTGGGGTGGACATTGATTTTATTGATGCACCTATGCAAAGTCACTTCATCGTGAATTGTAAGAAGCTAGTCAATGTACGACACTTGGAAATCACTGCTACATTACAAGTTTCAGGACCCTTCGCTGTTTATTAAAGCACTAACTCACGGATCTTACATTCTACCTTAGATTCCACGATGCTATTAGCACTTTGAATTTCTTGGAGATGTAGTGCTAGATTATGTTGTTACAAGACATGTCTATTTCAAATATTCGAGACTGATTCCAAGACTAATTACTTATTTGCGGTCTACTTTTGTAAATAATGAATGCTCTGCTCAATCTGAAGTTAAGGCTAGTATGCTTGAGCACATTGTTCATGCCTCGCGCTAGATCTACAAAGGCAGATATGTTATACTGTCGAGGAATATGAGAAATTCATCTCGTGTCCACATTGGATGGGAGAGTGAAACTACTTTCCCAAATGTGCTTGGAGGTGTTATTGAGTACCTTGCTATAGTGAGATCTTTCTTGATATTTACTTGTATTAGATACTACATTTATAAGCATAAGACCTCTTATGGAATAGTCAGTCAAACAATAGAACTCTATCCAACTAGACAGTTAAGTGAACTACCAAAAAGAATTTCACGGGACAAGATGAGTCCAGTTTATTGAAGAATTCGACATTTGAGATATCAAAATTATGTGGGACTCTACAATATCAGTCCCATTTTATTTAAGGTTCTTAGAGACTACTTATATATAGTGTAATATATTTCTTTGAATAGGCATTATTAAAATTTCATATATTCATGAAATATTCGTAAAGTGATGATGATGTGGGTGCACTCTTCTTGGCAACAAATATTTTTAATAAGAATTATAAAATCATTTCATGGGGATCAAATAAGTCCTAAGGAGGTCCACATCATCCTTAGTTTGAGTGACACTAACAACCCTTGAATCACGGAGATATCCTAAGAGAGAGGAAACAAGTAATAAACATATTTGTACTCGCAATCTTTATGTAAAAAATTATTCTTTTTTATTACTATTTGATTGCAATATTTTGTATTTGGGACAAAAAAATAGCAAATAAATTGGCACACTTAGTGTGACCCAATTTACCCTTCATCTTCTCTCTCACAAATCAAATGCTAATAAGAATCCACTAACCGCAAGGACTGAAACTCTATTTTTAAGGGTACTTCAAGTCTCGTATTTGAGTTTATCGAGCCTACACGCTGACAAGCCTAGAAGTAGGGGGCATTTATAGACACAAAAATTTTGTGGAACTCTATGAGGTGAATCACATCCACAAGAAAAGTGTAACAATTTGAAATGTCACAATTTGTGGGAACATCCTCCAGAACGAGCTCAACACACTTTGTAGCTTAGGAAAAATTTAAATTCGGTTTCAATATCATTGCGGTCAACGTACGCAAATCATACTCATTCAAAATACCAAAATTCTAGTATTAAATGTCTCTACATTTAATAGATCGCCCAAATACTCAAGTATAGAAAAAAAGATTATTAATTTTCTTTTATATCTTATACTAGGTATATTACCCGTGCTTCGCACGGGATTGGACATTTTATTAAACTTACATATGATTATTCGGTAATATAACCTACAGCAAATGATTAAGTTTCATGGAAAATGAGGAATGAAAAAGGTTCATTAGAAGATTAATTAATGTATTTCAATTAGATTCCTCTATAGCAAAAAAAAACTACAATAGTGGCAAAAATAAAAGTTTTGTTTACTAAAAACAAAAATGTAATAAATTCAACCATTTCAACAATGTTATGAGTTGTGTAATTAAAGGTGCAAGAGTAGTAACATGACATTGCAATCAAAATCAATTTTCTTTGTTTATACGAAGAAACCTGTAGAAAGGGACAAAAGAGAAGATCGATTTTCAATCATCTTCTATATAACTTTTAACAAAGTTAAAAGAAAAATGTCACCAATAGCATAAAGAGTTATCATACTTACATGAATCACTACGACTTATAGTAAAGATTAAGCTCCATGAAATAGGAGGATGGAAACTTCTAGGAATGAAACAAACTTCATTAGAAGCTTAATCAATGTAATTGAATTCAACTATCCAATGGAAAAAATCTTCAAATAATAGTGGCAGCAAATCCCTCTATTTATAGATAACAGAAGGTAGTGTGAATAAATATTTATTGTGCCTTATCGGAAAGGTCACAACTTTTTGGAAAAGTTGCAACCATTTGGAAACGTCACAACCTCTCATAAAAGTCACAATTTTCATAAAAGTCGCAACTCTTCATAAAAGTCACAACTTTTCATAAAAATTACAACTTTTGATATAAAAGTTGCAAATCTTCATAAAAGTTGCAACTCTTCATAAAAGTTGCAACCTTTCATAAAAGTCACAACTCTTCATAGAAGTCGTAACTATTCATAAAGGTCGCAACTTTTCATAAAAGACACAACATTTCATGAAAGTCACATATCTTTTAAAATCACAACTCTTCATAAAAGTCACAATTTTTCTTGAAATGGGAAGGCTAATTTTGGAAATAAATAAATTTAAAAGGGAATTCTGGTTTGTGGTGGTGCCACGTAGGCGGGCCTAATATTTTGTTTTATCTATTATATGATTTTTACATAAGTTATGGATCATTGTGGTACAAGCCAAGTGACTCTTTGCACTAGATATTTGGACAATAATAACTCCTGCACATCCACTAAATACCCAATGCTATGTAATCCAACACCAAACTAAGAAAAATTTAAGTGAATATCAATGATAGCCGTATATTGATCATACTAGTATAAAATTACATTATGAGGCATTATGTGGAAATTGTGATAAAGGAATTTATCAAAAAAATAATGATATAAACAACAACTACGTGTCAATTCTAAGCTAGATGGGGTCAATTCTCTTAAACTTTTGGATCAGGGTGAGAAGGAATGGAGGTATAGATGACATGTATACATCCATTACATGGCCTTATAATTGGATTATAAAGACATAAAGAACTCCAGATATTAGAGGTGCATCAAATTTCACTAAATACCTACCTAGAGTAGTAGGTTCATGGAACATAATAAAAAGACAATACAATATATTTTTCACTAGAGGAAATTTCCTTTTGCATCATAAATATATTTTTTTTAGCATACAATCAAAACATTACCTGGTAGTCAAGGAAGTGAGTTGATAACCATGAGGTATCAAGTACAATTTCCAGCGGTGACAAAAAAAATCTTGGTGATTTAATTTGTTTATGCCTTGAAAGATAGACTTGCCTAGTACCACAATAAAGCAAGCAAGAATTATGGTTTAGTAATAGAAAGGCAGAGTCACCAATTAATATAATCCTAGATGCAAAAACAATAAAGCGAACTACAATCAATCAAACATAATATACTATCAAGAAGTAGAAAGAAAGACAGAGAGTTTCAGAAGAAGAAAAAAGGATGATCGAGCAACTAAAACATAATTGATTGCTAGAATAAACTCTAAGGGTAAAAAGAAATTGAAATCATACAAGTGAAGACTTATAAAGAAGGTTCAATTGAACAGATATGAGGGTTTCCCCAAACTCACAAAGAAGTATAAACATCAAATTTTCATTCAAAAATCAACCCCTAAAATAAACCCTAGTTTGTACTATTTATAATAGTAGATAAACTAACCCAAGCTAGTTACAATAATATTCTTGATCTAAAACAAAGAAAAGTCTAATCTATTACTTATTTGAACTGTAGTAATCTCTTGTTTAAATTTAAATTTTAATCTCAAATCACTAATGGAAATGAGTATTGTGTAATGAGTACATGTGTGATTTGGAATAGAGTAACATTTTCTAGGTAAGAAATTGAAGATTTTCCTTTTGATTCTCTTATAGCCGATTTTTAATCTCGAAAGAAAATTTCAAAATTCTAGATAAGTTTTTCAGTGAAAAAATCTCTTTCACCTGGAGAAACAACAAAGAGTTGGAACGGTGATGAAAAAGAGAAGGAAAAAATAGGAGTTACATTAACTTGGTTGATTGACACTTTTTGTTTGAGAAGAAGAGAGACAAGAACATTGGATTAGAGAGCTGGAACAACCCACAAGAGAAAAATGAGTTGAAAAACATTCAGCCGTGAACAAGGAGGCAACACAGTGAGAAGAAAGAAAATGAGCTCAAGTGTAAGCTGCATTTAGCATTTATAGGTAGGGTTAATGAAAGTGGGTTTTACCCTAATCATAATAGAAATAAATTATTTTGATTGTTTTATTTTGGGCTTAGGCCTATATTTTATAATCATTTTTGGTTAATTAATAAAATGGCCCATACGACCAAAGAAAAATATTTTTTTAAAAAAGGTTTTTGAGGGTAATATAGCAAATATCTGAATATGGTAAGAAATGTCAACCTTGTAATATTATCAAAATGGCTAAAATATATATGGAATTGTCATGATTTTCATGAGTTCCTCATTTTGTAAATACCTTCATCCCCCTTTCACAACTACAAACATTCGGATTTTGCGAGAATATAATTAATCGAATTTCTATCTACTGTAGATAATGATAGTATGGGAAATGTACTGATCACCAAGGATGAAGTAATCCTGAAGAGTTTTCTAGCTCCTCCAAAAATTTGAGAGCAATAGGAACTGAATTTGTTGATTGTCTAAATGAACTTCATGCACAATGACAAAGGATTATTTACTCCATAGAGGAATTTGGTAAACATTGAAACCCGTCTCATGTTCAAGTACTTATGCCACACGCATAAAGGTAGAAATCCTTCCCTTTAATTTGAATTGCCATGCACGAAGAATGCGCGAACAAGTAAAAGTACATGAGGATGATAGATCGATGTCATGTCTCCTACTTATCGATTATACTTTTCACCTATTTTTTAGCTACGAAAATAAATTATGTGTATCAAATAAGGAGGGCCTAATATTATTATCTCGAGAAAAATGGTCCACATATTCTTTCATCATTAGCTGAAGGGAATATGGTAAATTCTTACCCTACCTACACTTTCATGTTCAATATTGACATATATTACTTTCTATAGGAAAGACTATTTACGTAAGAAAATTGTATTGCAAGTGAAGAGGAGTGAGTATGTAATGAAGATGAAGTAAATTTCAAATAATTTACTATTTTGTATGGTCAAACTTATTTCACAATATCATTTTTAACCATAAATATTCAAAAGTGCATAGAAATATAAGTGAGATGCTTCCTCGTAAATTTACGGATAACATATTGGGATAACTAGAGAAATAAAAACATTCAATAGATTAAGGATAAAGAATGAGAATTCCTAGAGTAGCACTGTTGAATATAGAAATGATGGTTAAGAGTTCTTTTAAGTTATAATCGATAGACAGGAGTCTTCACTCAAAAGTTCAAGAAAGAGCATTAAAGAAAAAATATTTAAGAAAATTTTAATGGATAAACAACATTCCAGATTATTATTATAGAGTTCTTCACAACTTTCCTTTGCCATAGCTACCATTTCTACATATGCATCACTCATTATCCCATTATTGGATAATTCATCACAAAGTTGCTTAGCTAAAATGCCAAACTTCAATGTGTTCAACCCTTTCAAAAAGAGATATTTCAACACGTAGAACCAAATTATTTATGATTAGTGAATAAAAGATATTTCATTGAAATGGTTGGAAAAGTTCTACACACACATTAATATATCATTGAGTTGTCAAGAGCATAGTTTTAGTTTAACAGCAAAAGAATGATTTGATTTTTCTAAAACTACAAAGTATAACTAGACGGAGCTCAACAATAATAGTAGGGAGTGTATCAATTCCACTTCCTTCAAAAATATGCCAAATGTATCGAGAGACTAATCAATCAATATGATATTTTCGTTGTTACAGAAAATATTGTGGCAAACTGGTGATACATCCATATTTTTGTGGACAAAATTTTGACGATCACCTTATCTTTTTGTAAGGCAATTTGTCAAGATTTATGATCAATTTTTTAAACATCACCATCACTTATGCTAATGAAGTCTTGCTCAATATCATATTTTAGTAGTAAAAACATATTAATGTACAGTTGAGTCTAAGAGGCAGGATGTACACAAATCTTACTCGTTAGGAGAATAAAAATATTTTTTCTAATTGATCCACAATTCAAAAGATGGGTTTATCCAAACCCCTCTTGATGTCGGTTTTTCTAATAGTGAACATTTAGTATAATCCCACAAGTGAATTTGAGGAGTGTAAGACTAAGATGTACACATATTTTATTCCTATCTTTGTGTGATCATAATATTTTTTCTAATAGACCCACAATTCAAAAGAAAATTTTCGAACATGGTTGTAAGAAAAAAATATGACAAAAAAAATAGCAATATAGAAAACAAATTTAGGTTTATATGTAGATATTCTTCAAGTGGTTAGATAACATAGTCTTTGTTAAATATCAAATAAAAATTTGTAGGGTGATATACATTTATTTGGGAAAGTCAACTAGTTTTTTTTGGTGAAATTTAAAAATTACAATTTAAAATTAATTATCTTCAGGTAGAGACATGGATATATATTTTTCATTATTTAAGGATATTTAAGCTCATTAAATAAATCTTATAAAAAATCTCGCAATAATCTTCTTAATTTGTCCCCTCCAGACAACATACCTGAATTTCAAAGTACAACTAAATAAATACTGAACAAGAGTCGAATCCAGAACTCTATAATAAGAACTTTCTTTTTAACTCACTTTTATGCACTTTATATTTTATAATACAAAAAAAAAAGTAAGATCATCACTATTTATAGTAGAGAAATTCTTCCTTGCAATGAATAGGAAGAATATGAGGTAGTAAATTGGGTAGAAAAATGAAGTAGATGTTACATGAGTGACAAGACATAAAAAGATAAAATAATTAGTGAAATAATAGAGTTTCAATGAGAAGTTATGTCCAATATGACTGTCCATGTTCAATCACAAAATAAAATTCAATTACTCTCAACGTTGTGCTAACAAAGTAAGACCATCACTATTTATAGGGGAAATTTTTTTTCTTGTAATGGATAAGAAGATTACGGAGTAGTAAATTGGGTAGATAAATGGCCTAGAGGTTAATAACATGAGTTTGAAGACATATAAAGATAGAATAATTAATGAAATAATTGAGTTTCAACGAGATGTTATGGCCAATATGGTTGACCGCGTTCAGTCACTAAACAAACGACAATTACTCCCAACGTTCTCCTAACAAAGTAAGACCTTCCTTATTTACTTGCAATGAATAGGAAGAGTACGGGATAGTTAATTGGGTAGATAAATGGCTTAAATGCTACATGAATTACAAAACATAAAGTATAAAATAATGAAGTTTCAATGAGAAGTTACCGTCATGGTTGACCACATTAATTTTCTAAAAAAATAGATAATTATTCTCAATGTTCTGCTAATAAAGTAAGACCATCACTATTTATAAGGGAGAAATTCTTCCTTCCAATGATGAAAAGTAAGATTATAGGGGCAGTAAATGTTAGGTTTTAGCAAATTGCAAATAGGAAATGAGAAGAGAAAAATGAAATGAGGAGGAACCAATTTTGGAGGGAAAATGAAAAGTTATTTGCAAAGTGCAAATGAACAGTCATTTATCCCATATCGGTAGAAGAAAGGAAATAGTTATCCGTATATTGGGGAACACTTCCTTTAATACTTAAAGGTTTGAGAAGAAGGTGCCCCCTCGCTCCGTCGGTGCTCGATCGACCTCCCCTTCGGCTTCGAACTTGTATTTGAATTTAACAAATCATGTGACCTTAATCAATTTCTTTTCTCTTATAAATTAATTCAGAGTGAGTTAAATAACAGAATTAATTTTGACGCAAAAAAATTTATTTTAAATTTGCGTGCAACGGTCGTAACGGTCTGATTTCTAAAAAAGTCGTTAATTTTCTCAAAAGACACATCTTTCCTAAAAGTTGTTATTTTTCTCAAAGAGAAAAAAATGGTCTGAACATACTTGTTTGAACAAACACGTTTCTTTTCATTTTTTCAAAAATTGGAAATTATTCTTCTTTGCATATATTTTTTCTCATAAACAAAGTGTCGATCAACTGAGTCTGTGTGGCTTATTACTGTTCTTACGTTCTCTGAAGTTATAGATGTTTGAGGTACCACTACTTCATTAATAGGATAAATCTGTTTTATCTTGGGAGAAATTATCTGTAACCTCGGGTACAGTGGTGGGATTAAATTTTCTTAAGTAGACACAGTAGTTTCAATGGACTCAGATTATAAGTACATTCTGTCAATTTCATCTTCATTCTGTTTGTGCAATTTTGACTAACCTTAATACATGTGATAACAGTAAATTTGGTAGATAAATGTCCTAGATATTACATAAATTACAAATCATAAAAATATAAAACAATGAGTTAAATAATGATGTTTTAGTGAGAAGCTATGGTCTTGACTGATCATTTCAGTCAGTAAACTAAAGACAATTACTTCCAACGTTCTACTAGAAAGAGTTGGCAATAGAGAGTGATATGGTAGGAGGTAATTAAATAATAACTATTATTAAAATGATCAAATTTACTAAAAAACTTGAATATAAGTTATTCCTAGAAAAAAAGTAGGTTGATACAGATCATGTATCAAACAATTGTTCACATTATCAACTGAATTATGTTAATTCAATTACGTGACCTTCTTTTGTTCAAAATTAAACATAAAATCATGATATTAAAAAAGGCACATGACAAGGGTTAGGATATTAATTATAGTCTCTGGTATGCATTGATAATAAATTACGATATTATCTTTTTGTTGTCAACTTTTATTTAAAAAATGCATATATATATATAATATAAACATATATGTATGTGTGTATATATATATAATTTAACCCTAATATTGCTATTAATGAAAATTATAAACACTCGATAGAAATGAAGAATAAATTATGCATTTGAAGAGAGATTGTAAATAATCTTACAGACCCATTGAGAAATAACGATCATTACATACAAAGAATTGATAGTTTCAAAATTTATTTTTTCCTTTTGGGATTTATTTTAGTGTACCAAGAAAATAAATATGCTACATAGATTTGGACAACGAAAGTAGAAACAACTAATGAAGAATTATTTGGACCCGATTATCAAATCTAACAATAAATTAGTGATATTTAAAATAAAAACATGAATTAGCTAGGAAATTCTTTATTAAAAAGTATATAGCTAATAGTATTATTTGACAATTTTTCCCTATATATTTTAACAATGGAGTTTTTATATTTAGTGATAGTGCAATTATTTTTTTGTAATGATAAAATGAAATAAAAAATGTTTTTTATTTGAAAATAAAATAAAATTTAGTGCAGATTGTACCAGTTTGTGATACTTTATATGTCCTTCAACACTTAAGGTTTAGAAAAGATAATACTGTTAGGAAAAATACTACAATATTGATATTAGATTGGAATTATAACATAGTAAAGAACTTATCACAAATACTATGTCGTGGCAAGCCATTGCCTTGAAAGCGATTTTGGCTTGACTCCGATGCAAATCGTTATAGCCGGTCGCTCCCCAAGGTTTCATAGTTACTCTCAAACACTTTCACTCGTGGCTAAGAGTTTTGAGGTTGCGCAAAACCAAATGCCCAAAAATATTCAAAGAATATGATTAAAGGAGGGAAATTCTTTTTTCTTTTCTTTTATGGTTGATGTTGTATTTTTTATGATCACAAATTGTCATTCTTATATAGATATTTCAAGAGGAGGAGTTTCAAATAGAAGAGTTAATTTTTCTTTTTCATTTTAAGAAATGGATTGTCAAGATTAATGGCATTAAAGGTCATTATTTCATATTTATAGAAACCACTTGTTTGTTTATTGGAACGGATATGTTATCTCCTTTGAAACGTATTGTTGTTATTTCTTTGTATTAGACTTAACTAACATTGTTAGAATTATATCAACTATAGTATTAACTCAACAATCCCCCACCAATGCAAAAATAAAGAGTAAGAACTGACTTTTGGACAAAAGGAATGAACATGTACTTAAGTGTCAATATCTTTCTATTTGAATTAACACATAGTGAAAATGGGACAACAACTCAATATCCAAAAAGTGAAGTACACTTGAACTGAATGGATATAAATAGAGACCTCAATAACACATACTATATCCTTAAATTATAAGCATCCTCCGCGATACAAACAAAGTTGTTTTATGGTCATGCACACACACCTAAGGTCTTATGAGTGCTCTAGAAAGACGACCCAAGTCTTTCATAAAAGTAGACCATACCTTTACACTCACGTAGGTGACTCCATCAAGTCTATCTCAAATAGATCACCTTTCGGCTATAGAATCATTAAGAGAAAAATAAGCTCAACCTTATAAAACACTGCCTCACGCATTAGGGATAGAAATGTGGTGTATATTGAGGCCTAAGTGGTCCACCACATTACCTCAATCAATGGTCTTTAGCCCCATCCCCCTCGACGTTTCAAGGATTATTTTAGTTTTAAGACCTTTGTCATAGGATCCTCCAAATTTCTTTCGGACCTTACATATTCCAGGGAAATAACACCCAGTTTCAACAACTGTTTAAATGCACCATGTCTGATGCTAATATGTCTCTTTTTTCCATTGTACACAGTATATTTGGCAATTCCAATTACTGCTTGTGAGTCACAGTGAAGAGAAACTGGTGAAGCTTGTCTTACCCACAAAGGTGTATCTGCCAAAAGATTTCTTAGACATTCAGCTTCTTGCCTTGCCAACTCGAGAGCAATAAATTCTGATTCCATGGTAGAATGTGCTATATAAGTCTGTTTAGAAGACTTCCATGAAATAGCGCCTGCACCCAAAGTAAACATATAGCCACTGGTAGAGCTAAGTTCATCATTGTCAATTACCCAGTTTGCATCACAAAAACCTTCTAAAACAGCAGTAAAATTTGTTAAAATGAAAAAAACCAATTCATAGCACCTATCAAATACCTTAGCAACCGATGAAGAGCATTATAGTGTTCACTACTAGAATTATGAGTATAGCTACTCAATCTACTAACAACATAAGCTATATCAGGCCTAGTATAGTTCATGGGAAACATTACACCCCCAATTATTTTAGCATATTTAGTTTGACAAACACTAGATTCATTATTCTTCATCAAGTGTATGCTAGGATCATAAGGAGTTCTAACTGGAACTACATCAAAACAATCAAACTTTTTCAACATCTTTTCATTGTAATGAGACTGACACAAAGAGAAACCATTAAGAGTTCTTTTGAATTTAACTCCCAAAATTACATTGCTTCACCAAGGTCTTTCATTTAAAATTTAGAAGACAAAAAATCTTAGTCTCATTTATAACATTCACATTAGGACGTAAGATAAACATGTCATCTACATATAAACATATAATGATAGAATCTGAGCCTATCATCTTAGAATAAACACATGTGTCACATGAATTTACAACAAATTCATTGTCCACTAATGTGATATTAAATTTTTCATACCATTGCTTAAGTGCTTGTTTTAGTCCATACAAGGACTTTCTCAGTTTGCATACTTCATTCTCTTGTCCTGGAACCACAAAACCATCAGGTTGAGTCATATAGATCTATTCCTTTAAATCACCATTTAAAAATGCTGTTTTGACATCCATTTGATGTACCACTAGGTCGTGAATCGCGTCCAAAGCAATAAGAGTTATAATGGTCGCTATTTTAGTCACGGGAGAATAAGTATCAATGTAATCCCATAACTTTATATACAAAATTACTTCTTTTTTTCCCCAAATTCCTTTCCTTACAGTAAGCGGCGGAATGCCCAGTTCCGCTTGTTCCCGGCTATTGCATCTTCCCTGCCCCCATAACAACTTTCTTTTGGTTAAAACCCCTAATCACAAGTCTAGCCTTATATTTATCAATTGTACAATCATGTCTCAATTTCTTCTTAAATATCCACTTGCTACTTATTGTCTTACACCTTCAGGTTAATCATACAAGCCTCAAGTGTGATTAGAAACTGTGGAGTCTAATTCTCTTTTAATAGCCTCTTCCAAAATACAACATCTATTGATATCATTTCTTCATCATAAGTCTTAGATTCTTCTTCTATTGAATAAATAGACACTAATTCGTCATTTAAAATAAAAATATCAAAATTTTCAATTAAGAAAGTAGTGATAAAATCAGGACCAAAACTTGTCTCAATTCTACGATTCTTACTCCTTATAAGTTCATTTTCATGCTCATTAGAAATAACTCTAGAAGAAGGTACAACATGCGAATTAATAGATATAGACATAGAAGCATTATTTTGCGCGTCACTCGGCACATTGTTTTTCAAAGGAAAAATATACTCAAAAAATTATGCATCTCTAGATCACGAATAGAATGATCATTTAGAGGCATAAATCTATATGCAAAACTGATTTTAGCATAACAAATAAGGATAGTATCAAGAGCCTTAGAACCAACATTTACTCGTTTAAAATCATGTAGACCAACCTAAGCCAAACACCCACACACTTTCACAAATTTCAAGTTAGGAGAAAACCCTCTCTACAACTCATATGAGGTCTTGTCTTACTTCTTATGATGGACTCTATTAAGAATATCACATGCTGACAAGACTGTTTCTCCCCACATATTGTAAGATAGACCAGAGTTTAAAAGCATAGAGTTCGTCATTTTTTTAAGGGTTCTATTTTTCTGTTCGGCTAAACCATTTTGTTGGAAGTGTATGGGGCACTAACTTCATGTATAATACCATTTTTCTCAAAAAATTCTTCTAGAGTTTTAGTACTACATTCACCACCCCTATCAGATCTAAACTTCCTGATTTTCCACTTCTGCTTTAAATTTAAAAATATGCTTTCAGCTTCATCTTTGGACTTAAGAAGATATACCTTAGGGTATCTAGAAAAGTCATCAACAAAAGTAATGTAATACTTTTTCCACTTTTGCTAACAGTGTTCTTGAAATCTGCTAAACCTGAATGTATTAGTTCAAGTAATTCATTCTTTCTACTAATAACAGATTTGAAAGGTTTCTTGGCATGCTTTGCTTCTATGCACACATGACATTTAGAAAAATCATCTGTTTTTATCATAGGAATTAATTCAATTTTTCTGAGCATTTTAATAGAAGCAATATTAACATGGCCTAGTCTACCATGCCACAAATTAACATACTCAACAGTATAGGCAGAATTTGAAATGCTTGTATTATTGACAATCTCTTGAACAATGTTTAATACAAATAATACTCCACTAAGCTATCCCTTCCCTACAAAGTCTACTCCGCGAGACATAATTATTTTATCAGCTTCAAACACAAGTTTAAACATTGTTGAGAAGTGCTCAGGAAACTATGTTTCTACGGAGGGAGGGAACATACAAAACATTGTTCAAGGATAATGTCTTTCAAGAAGTAATTCAAGGAAAACTTTTCCTTTACCCATTACTACAGCAGTAGTGGAGTTACCAATATATACACACTATCTATTAGTAGACTCCTCAAAGTCATGTAATAACTCTTTATTTGCACAGAAATGCCTTGAAGCGCCAGTGTCTAGCACCCAGTCAATTTTATTTGCCACCAGATTTTCCTCAACGACTACAACAACAATCACTTCATTACCTTCAGCATGATTGGCTTGGACATCACTTTGTCCTTCCTTCTTTGAGTTTTTCCCATTTCTTTGATAGCACCTGACACCTCTGTGACCAACTTTTCCACAAACAAAACAGGAGCCCTTTAATTTTTGAATTTGACTCTCCGGCTTATTCAATTGATTTTTCTTCTTCATAAGTTCCTTTTTCGAGAATTTCTTCTGTTTTCCTGTTAACCCGACTTTTTCATAACAATACCAGAAAATTAAACAAGATTAGCTTTAGACGAATTAGGAGAAAGTTCTTCCATCTTATCTTTGAGACAGTTCGCCTCTTCGGTCCTCATGTCACTTATAGGTTCTCGAAGGGGTAAATTACTTTTCTTATGTTTTATCTTATTTTTATAATCACACCAAGATGGTGGAAATTTTTTATGAAAAATATTAGCTTGAAAATCTCACATATTTTCATGTCCTCTTTGAGAACATCACCATAAAAGTTATCATATTCGTGAACTTGTTTCATTATTGCCTTATTATCAACCATTGGAATTAATCCACTGACAGACAACATATTTTTTCTTTCCTGCATCATCAGCACCATATTTCTTTTCCAAAATGTCCCATATTTCTTTGGAATATTTATAGTTTAAAAATAAATAAAACAAAGGATTAGACATATGATTTAGCAAATGTCCTCTAAAAATTTTGTTATCCTTTTCAACTTCTTTTTAACAACATCGTCAACAGTTATAACATACCTAGAATCAGTATTAGTGTTAGAAATATTCATAGAAAGTTCTTTAAAACATAATCAACTTCTAATGGTTCAAAGAATATTAAAAGTTTTTGTGACCATCGTTTAGAATTATTTCCATCCAAAGGCTCATGTTTTGACAAATCATTAAAAGTTTTGTTCAAAGAAATAGTCATTTATCAATATTATATGATAGGAAAACCGCTTTCAAGTTGTTAGAAAAAATACTACAATATTGATATTAGATTGGAATTATAAAGTAGTAAAGAACTTATCACAAATACTGTGTCGTGGCAAACCACTGCTTTGAAAGTGATTTCGGCTTGACTCCGTTGCAAATCGTTATAGCCAGTCGCTCTCAAGGTTCCACAGTTGCTCTCAAACACGTGCACTCTTGGCTAAGAGTATGGAGGTTTCCCAAAACCATATTATCAAAAATATCCAAAGAATATGATGAATGGAGTAATTTTTTTTTTCTTTTTCTTTTTAAGAAATAGATTGTCAAGATTAATGGCATTAAAGACCATTAATTCACTTTTACAGAAACCTCTTGTTTGTTTATTGAACGGATATGTATTCTGTTTTGAAACGTATTGTTGTTATATCTTTGCGTTAGACTTAATTAACATAGTTACAATGAACTAAACTATAGTATTAACTCAACAAATACATCTTTGAATATATTTTGTATCTCGTAGATAATTTTGATTCTTTAAAAACCATCATAAATGTGGATCAAACAAAACATTAGTGAAAACTCATCATTCTTCAAACATCATGAGTAAAAAATATTTAAAAAGAAATAAAGAGAGATTTATGAAAAAGATGGAGTATCCTTTAGTTTGTCCAATAATCTCGTTAAGTCTTTGTAAGTTTATATGTCACAACTTTATGAATGCACTCTCATCATCTTTTTCATCTGTAAAATTTGACTGATCTAGACACTTACAACACCCTTTTAAATTTTCATACTTAAACCTAACATTCTACTTACGAAAATTTTAGAATACATCGACGTAAATTGGTAATGGAATGTGAGAATTTTGCAGCCATCATTTCTGATTTTCTAATCCATGATTTCGCGCTGAACATGCCAACACCATATCTTCATCAACTATCTCCATTTTTAAAGAAAAGTTTTGAGTGTTATTTTAGAGGATATAAATCACTTGGTAAATTATGATCCAATTTATTTCTTCTTCAAATAGACATACCTTGCATTAATGAGTAGTTGTTAGATTCATAAAAAAAATTAATTTGATCAAATATGAATTGAATGAATCAAGACCATTAAAGGCGAATGAGGTAAAATGAAATATGTGTTTTCTTGTTCATTGTTATTTTCTCATAAAAATCATGGTCTATAAATTATATTCACTTTCAATAAATAACATATGTACTGAACCAAGGATGAATACCCCTCCTTAAGGAATCCCCTCAAGATGAGGTACTACTAAAATAACAACAAGGGCAATAATTCTTGTCTGCCAAATCCCTAAATTCCATGCGGCGCATAAGCTCCATGACCACATTTGAGTGCTCTTTGAAAAGAAGCTTCAGACAAGGTTGTTTGATAAGCTGCTTCAACAGATATAATAAGTCAAACATCTGATGAATTGAAAAAATCTTAGTCTCATCTGGTAAAATCACCAAAGCATGGTGACACAAGGAATAAAATCTTTCCAAAAATCGATCTGAAATACCATCTTAAGTCATGTTCTCAAACTGAAGTTACAGGGAATGAACATGTTGTTCTAGTATCGACATAAGACTGCCACCACTTCCTAGATAGGCCCCACATGTGAAAAGTAGTGTAATCGACTCTGTCGGACTCCACCAACTCCACATTTTGTAACTTCTCATGACAACTCACAAGAAACAATTTAAAGTTAAACTTCAGTAAATCTTGTGTGTGTATATCTATCTCTTTGCTGATAAATACTACTAAGAAGGCATGAGATTACCCTAAAGACACTTGATCTATATTTACTCTCTCTTGTTAATTAATTTATTCAATCGATCTATTTGACTATTCAGTGAAGGATTTAATCAATGAACATTCAGTTCTTTCAACATTGTAGAATGGATTCTGACCAAATCTTCAACTCGGATCAAACTAATAAAACCCCAAATAAATTATAAATTTTAGTTAGGGTTCTAGGAGACAATTTCTTTGATACAAATTTTATGCATTGAAAATAAACTCCAACTAAGAAATACATATGAAGAAAGAAGAATATGTTACTAATTAACAGTCTGAGTACAATTTGTGCATTTCATGATTCTTCTGTAGGATAATTTTCACCTAAAATGGATTTTATTTGAACTTATGTAAAGAGGATTTGTGGACTTTCATGAAGTATTTGTGGTCACAAAGAGTCAGCCCACATCTTGATCTTTTTGTAAATGTTACATGAATTTATGAAATTTTCGAGATCCCACTCTAAGGGATATAGTACCCATATAGTGTGAGTTAGGATTAGTCTTCATGAATTATAAATGAAGTTGGACTCATCTTGTAGAGTCCCACACAATTATGATGTCTACAAATGTTGAGTCTCTGTCTCATAAAGAAACTGATTTCTTTTTTAAATAACCTTTCTGTGCACATAGTTCACTTAACTCCCTTATTGGTTGGAGTTTATTGTTTGAGGTGTAATCAACGTTTCCAGGAGAGGTCTTAAGGGATCGCACCAACAGAGTACCCAACAACATCTCCAAGCACATTTCAGATTCCCATCCAAATGTAGACACATGATCCAATTTCTAAAAAATCCTCAATAGTACAACATATCTGTCTTTGCAGATTTTCGCGAGGCATGAAGAAGGTGCTTGTTCATGCAAGCCTTAAGTGCAGATTGAGCATATTATTCATTGTTTACAGAAGCTTACCTAAAATCATTAATTAGTCATGGAGTCAGCTCGAATATTTAAAATAGATATGTGTTGCACCAACATCATATAGCACGGCATCTCGTAGAATACCTAGCGTTAATATCATTGTGGAATATGATCCGTGAGTAAGAGTTTCAACAAGCCACGAAGGATCATGGAACTTGTAAGTAGCAAGGTTTCAAAGTATCAGACATTAACTAGCTTCTCAAAATCAAAAAAATCGTTCTGCAACCCAATCAAATTCATAAATGGTAAAGTCGCTACGTCCCCACACGAGCTGAGGTAGGCACATATTACTTCCTCAACCACATTTACTACTTCTTACTATTTCTAATCATTTGCCTTAGCCTACTATACCTTTTTATTGAAGGCAAAGGGAACTCTTAGTCGAAGAACTAGAGAATTATCATCAGGAATTATTCACATTAGAATATTACTACTGCTTTTTTCGGACAACATTTTGTAGCACAACTGCTTAAAACTGAGCCTCAAACATCTAAATCAGTTATGTCTTCGTCTGAGTCAACTTATTGGAGAGAAGCAGTTAATCGTGAAATCAAATAAATTTTAAGTAATCACATTTGGAAATTGGCTGATCTTCCTCCAAGAAATAAACCTTTAGGATCAAAGTGGATCTTTAAAAGGAAAATGAAATGTGATGGGACTATTGACAAATATAAGGCTAGACTCGTAGTCAAAGGGAACAGACAAAAGGAAGGTCTGGACTATTTTGACATATACTCTCCAGTAACAAGGATAACATCAATTAGGATGTTAATAGCACTAGCAGCAGTGCATGATCTTAAAATCAACCAAATAGATGTAAAGACAACCTTTTTAAATGGAGTGTTGGACAACCTTAAGGGTTTATAGTTCCTGGTAAAGAATAGAAAGTGCGCAAACTTGTGAAATAACTCTATGGACTCAAGCAAGCACCCAAACAATGACATGCTAAAATTGACCAAACAATGTTGGCAAATGGATTCATGATTAACGAATGTGATAAATGTGTTTACATTAAAAATGTTATGAATCATGAAGTCATTGTTAGTTTGTATGTTGATGACATGTTAATAATGAGTAAAGACATTGACGATATAAATGATACTAAGTGCATGCTGTCCAGCAAGTTTGATATGAATGACTTAGGAGTTGCTGATTTGATCTTAGAGGTCAGGATTATCAAAACTCCCTAGGGACTAGCATTATCTCAATCTCATTATATTGAAAATGTATTGGATAAGTTCAAGTACTTGAATTTCAATGTTGTCAAAACTCCAATTGATTTAAGTTGTACATTTAAAAAGAATAAAGGACTCTCAATTGGAATATGCTAGAGTGTTGGGAAGTTTGATGTATATTATGAATTGTACATGACTAGATATAGCATGTGCTATTAGTAAACTGAGTCGGTTCACTAGTAATCGGAATCGAACTCACTGGATTGCAATGAAACGTGTGTTAGGTTATCTAAATATACTCAACATTATGCTTTCCATTATAATAAATATCCAATTGTGATTGAACGATATAGTGATGCAAATTGGATCACCTGGACAAATGATGTAAAATCCACGAGTCGTTATGTATTCATACTTGGTGGAGGAGCAGCCTCTTGGAAATCATCCAAACATACATGTATTGCTCGATCCACAATGGAATCTGAATTCGTTGCTTTGGATAAAGATGGTGAAGAAGCTGAATGGCTCCGAAGTTTCCAAGAGGATATTCCATTCTGGCCCAAACTTGTTGGACCTATTTGCATACATTGCGATACTCAAGCAACAATAGGTAGGGCAGGGAGCGTTATGTATACCGGGAAATCTCGCCATATACAACGGAGACATGACACCGTAAGACAACTGCTTTCTAGTGGAATTATAAAAATTGACTATGTAAAGTCATGAGATTATGTGTCAGATCTACTAACGAAAGTCCTAGTGAGAGAGGCAGTTAAAAGATTATCTAAGGGAATGAGTTTACGGCTTAGGACAAGTCAGTATGACGGTAAATCTATCTAGCAGACTGGAGATCCCAAGAGCTAGATTCATGGAGAAAAACAAAGTTGTGGCTGACGGTTCGATATTGTCAATTAACTTAATCCATTCTCATGATGAAGACGATGTTCAGGAACAAGGTTAAGACTTTAAGGCTTGTTAATTAGGTGATAAAGCTTAAAGTTTTAAATGATTTGCTAAGTTTGGTAGATTTGACCAAATAGTGTATCTATGAGATTACACGGCTAGAAATCAACTATGTGAGTGTGAAGTGGAAGCCGCGTCAAAGAAAATTTTATATGAAAATCCTATTCTTTATATACTCATGAAACTAGGAGGTGTTCATGGTTGAAATGAACACAACCGTAAGAACCATAAACAGTAAAGGGTTAATTATGTGACATATGGTTGTCTAGGTATACACCAAAGCTCGACGGTTCAAAGATATCACATTTACAGATTGACCAAGTATGTTCGACATATGTTCACTACGGAAAGTCCAAGGGGAAACCTACTTATCCAGATGCAATAAATTCTTGACTATAAAGTACACAATTGTCCGTGCATTCCTATGTTATAACCATTCCCCATCAATGTGGTGGATTGTTCGGTATGTAGCAAGAATTGTTGGTAAATAGAGGGAAATAGAGAAATTTGAAATGTTGAGGACATGAAGAGTTGGGAATTTGAAAAGTCATAAATCTAGATTTTCTCCCTTGTCCTGATGCCGAATTTGAACAAGGAAGTGGTGGGACATGACACAATGGATCATTGCGGTCCAGGCTAATCACACTTTGCATTAGTATCTAGACAATAATAACTCCGGCAACACACAATGCTACGAAGTTTCTTCGTATTTCCTATATTTTTACATAAGTTATGGATCACAAAGGTCCAAGCCAAATTCCACTTTCCATTAGGTATATGGACAAAAAAAATCCTGAACATCCCTATAAAAAACCAATGCTAAGTAATCCAATATCAGAGTGAGCAAAATTTAAGTGAATATAAGAGCTAACAATATATTGATCATACTAGTATAAAAGGATGTGTTATGGTAAAGGCATTTGTCAAACAAAAATTGATATAAACAACAATTATGTGTCAATTCTAAGCTAGTTGGGGTCGATTCTTTTGTTTTTTCGGATCAGGGCGAGAAGGAATGGATATATAGGTGACATGTATAAGTTATACTTCCAACCCTCTCACTATGATAACCTACTAATTGGATTATGAAGAGACAAAGAACTTCATATATTGGAGGTGCACCAAAAGTTACTCAATACCTACCGAGAATAGTAGGGTTAATAGAAAATAATAAAAAGGCATTCAATATATTGTTCACTAGAGGAAAAATTCCTTCTACATCAGAAATATATTTTTTTAGCATACAATCAAAGCATTACCTGGTCAACAAGGAAGTGAGTTGAGAACCATGAGGTATCTAGTACAATTTTCACCAGTAGAAAAAATCTAGGTAATTTCTTCTATTTATGACTTGAAGGATAGACTTACCTAGTAACACGATCAAGCAAAAAAGATATATGATTTAGACATAGAATGGAAGAGGGAGACATACTTGATGTAATTGTAGGTGCAAGAACAATAAAGGAAACAAAATATACTATTAAGAAATAGAAAGAAAGATGGGGAGATTTAGAAGAAAAAAAAGGATGATCTATCAACTAAAACGCAATTAATTACTAGAGTAAAATCTAAAGGTGAATGAAATTTTAATTCATAAAAGTGAAGACCTATCCAAATAATCAAGAGGGTTAAATTGAACAGCTGTAAGGGTTTCCCAAATTCCCAAAGTAGCCTAAACATTAACCAACCCCTAAGACAAATCCTAGTTTCTGCTATTTATAATAGTAGATAAACAAACCTAAGCTAGTTACAATAATAATCTTGAGCTAAAACGAAGAAAAAGCTAGCCTATTAATTATTTAAAATGTAGTCACCTTTTGCTTAATTTTCATTTTAGTGTATTTTAAACCTTCCATGCTTGTTTTATTAATCTTCTAAGGTATCCAAATTACTTCGAATAGACTTCATCAGTAATGAATAATGGAAGGGATAAGATAGTAGTTATTACCTTGGTTGACTGACACATTTTGTATGAGAAGAAGAGATATAAGAGCATTGGAAAAGAGAGCTGGTACAGCCCACAAGAATCGAGAAGAGTATTATTAAGCCGCGAGCAAGGAGGCAACACAGTAAGATTCAGATTTTATAGTTATGGTTAATAAAAGTGGGCTTTAACATAATAAGATTAGGTTGGGCTTGGCCAAAACTTTTTTTTCATTTTTTATAATTAATTAAATGGTCTATATGGCCCCAAAAAAAATCTTTAAAAAAAGGGTTTTCGGGGGGATTTAGGGAGTATAAAAATATCAAATATGGTAAAGAAATGTCAATAACGTAATATTTTCAAAATAGTTAAAATACGAAATTCCCTTGATTTTCGTGAGTTTCTCATATAGAAAATACCTTCATCCCCCTTAACAACTACTAACATGCAGATGGTCTACGAATATAAGAAATTAAAATTTCATATATGGTATATTATGAAAAGAGATTTATTGCTCACCAAAGATGAAGTTATCCTGAAGAGTTTTCTAGCTCCCCCAAAAATTTGAGAACAATATGAATCAAATTTGTTGATTCTCTCAATGAACTCCCAGTATGCATAATGACCAACTATGATTTACTCTTTAGATATAAAACTCTAATACACCATAATCAAGAAAATCTAAAGAAATTATGTCCCCCTAACAATTAGACTTATATAGTAGAGGAATATGGTATTCATTGAAACACTGCTCATGTTCAAGTACTTATGTCACATGTCACGACCCAAAACCGGGGCCGCGACTGGCACCCACAATTTCCCTCCTATGTGAGCGAACCAACCAATCTAACCCTTATCATTTTAACATATATCAACAGAAAATAATGCGGAAGACTTAAACTCATTAAATAAAACAAATCAACATCTATTAATTCCCCAAAATCTTGAAGTCATCATCACAAGAACATCTATCTCAAATTACTAATCTAAGAATGTCTAAGAACAAAAATAACTAAAAAGCTAGTCCATGCCGGAAGTTCA
>NC_028637.1:10716991-10814719 GCF_001406875.1 Solanum pennellii | reverse complement strand
GACGGCCCGTCACACCTGTGACGGTCCGTCCTGCACCTCCGTCCTGACGGTCAGAGACTCGTTTCCCGTACCAATTTCTCAAGAGTTGAAGTGTTTTGCAACGGGAGCTTACGACGGCTCGTCGTGGATGTGACGGCACGTCCTGCAGGTCCGTCACAGATTACAGAGAGTCGATTTTCAGTACCCAATTTCAGAATTCTAAGTATGCTGAAACGAGACCCTGCGACGGTCCGTCGTGCCTGTGACGTTCCGTCGTGGGGTCCGTGTCCTCAGCCAATTTTCCAGAATTAAAATCTGCTGCTCAAAACGACTAAACAGGTCGTTACATCACAAAAATAAGAAAGTGCAAACAAGTAAAAGTAGATGTGGACGATAGTTCGATGCCAGGTCTCCAACTTATCGAATATACCTTTAACCTTCTTTTAGCTACAAAAACGGAAATACGCGCATCAAATTAGGAGGGCACAACATTATCATCTCAAGAAAATGGTCCACATTCTCTTTCATCATTAGCTAAAGGAAATATGAAGAATTCTTACCTTAACTATTTTTCCATCTTAAGTATTGGCGTATCTACTTTCTATAAACAAGACTATTTAAGTAAGAAAATTGTATTGCAAGTTAAGGAAAATGAGTCTTTAATGGAGAAGAAGTAAATTTCAAAGAATTTACTATTTTGTGTGGTCATAGTAATTTCACAATATCGTTATAACAATAAATATTTAAAAGTGCAAAGAAATATAGTTGAGATGCTTCCTCATAATTATACGAACAACGTATTTAGATAACTCAAAAGATAAAAACATTTCAATTAATTTATTACAAAGAATGATAGAAAAAAGGAAGAACTCCTAGATTAGCATAATGGAATAGAGGAATGGTAATTAAGAGTTCTTTAAGTTACAACCTTATTGGAAATGTCAAGAAAAAGAAATGTTAACTAACCTTTAAAATGAATTTAAGAAAATATTGATAGACAAACTAGCATTCCAAATAGCTATCCTAGTGTCCTTCACGACTTTCTTTCTCAGAGCTACCACTTCTACAAGTTCATCACTTGTTATCCCTTAACTGGTTAATTCATCACAAAGTTGCTTAGCTAAAATGCCAAACTTCACCGCATTTGACCCTTTTGAAAAGAGAGATTTCAACCCGTAGAACCAATCTATTCATGATTAGTAAAGAAAAACATTCCATTGAAATGGGCTGGAAAAGCTCTACATACACATTACTATTTCATTGAGTTGTCAAGATCAAAGTTTTAGTTTATTAGCAAAAGAATGATTTGATTTTTTTGTAAAACTACAAAGTATAACTGGACGGAGTAGGGAGTGTATCAATTCCACTTCCTTCAGAAATATGTCAAATATATCGAGAGACAAATCAATCAATATGATATTTTTGTTGATGCTGAACATATTGTGGCGAACTGGCGATACATCCATATTTTTGTGGACAAAATTTTGACTATCACCTTAACTTTTTGTAAGGCAATTTATTAAGATTTATGATCAATTTTTTGAACATCACTCTTTGTCAAGATTTATGATCAATTTTTTGAACATCACCATCACTTATGGTAATGAAGTCTTGGTCAATATCATATTTTAGTAGTAAAAACATATTAATGTATAGTTAAGTCTAAGAGGGTCTAAAGAGGATTGTGTGTACGCCATGTTACCCCCTAACGAGTCGTTTCCAATACCTCAGCTCAAAACATAACACTAGATTCCTACCACATAATCGAAATTCACCCATTTCTCCAAAATTCCCAATTTCTTCTTCCTTACTAGCAGATTAATCAAAGGGGGCATGTTAATTGGTAAATAAATCACTTCCATCAACAAAAAAACTCAATTTCAATCACATAATCAAACACCTATTACGAATTTTCAGCTCATTTTCTGCAAAGATCTGTACTCCAAACAAACATTATACAATTAAAGGAGAGAAGGAGAGTACTAACTAACGAAAAGGGTTCTTGAAAGAGTCCATTTTTAGCACGACCAACAATAGAAAATGGCAACCAATGAGTTGGGATGAAGGAATGAAGCAGTGATACGGTAGCAATACGTCCGATCTTCGACATATCTTCTACTGTAAACCCATTTTCCATCCTTAAATTTTGCTGATTTATTCAAAAAAAAACATCAACTTTTTTAGATCCTTTTTTCTGGGAGAATTTTAATCCTAACAGAAAAATGGCTACAGAGTGGGATATGGCAATACAAAGGTTGTCAATCAGGTATTGTGGACTCGGATTAATCAAGAATTTGAGCTGTGAAAATACTTTTCGATCTAAATATTATACAAAATTACGACATACAATAGACTCTTGCTTTTGACTTTCTTGAATTGGAATAGTGTACCGGATTGTCATATTATAAAAATAGTTTAGTAATTAGTGAAATACCAAAAATGGAATATCACAAGAATTGAATATATGTACATCTTGCCATTATCTCGTAAAGGTAAAAAATTATTTCTGAAAGACTCTTGGCTCAAGTAAAAAAAATAGTAAGTAAGAAGGAAACGATGCAAAATGTATCGGAAGGGTGCAGAGACAACAACATGGTAATACGATAATCAATGAAAAATTTAATGGGGTAGATTATTTAAAATAAGAATAAACAATGGTATATATACAATGACAAACACCAACCATTGTAAGAAAGATATTCATACACCACCTATTAACCTGATATCCTAATATGTATCCTCCATAGTTTTCTATATAAAGTCACGTCCTCGGTAATATGAAGTTGCATTAAATTCTGTTTTATCACCTCTCTCCAATACTTCTTCCGTCTACCTCTGTATTTCCTTGCACCCTCTATAGACAACCTCTCTCACCTCTTGATCGATACGTCATCTACACATCTCCTCTTCGCATGTCCAAACTATCTTAGTTTTTACAAGATAATAATATTAAAGATGGGAAAAAAGCACATATATAGAAGCAACACACCATTGTTATATCCACAAGATGGATGAGCTCCATCCACGGAGAAAGTTCACATAATTAAATAAAATGTGACATCTTTATTGTGACATCGTATATGAATGAACAATTTTAATAATACTAATTGAGGTCAATCTCATTATATTAAGTTAAACTTCATCAAATTTTGTGTATCTCCAAACTTTTTGGAGATAAATACTATGTAGAAGGTATGAGATAGACGCTCGATCTATCTTTACTCTCGTCTAGTAAATTAATTTCATCAAACGATCTATTTGACTATTGAGTGAAGAATTTGATCAATAAATATTCAATATTTTTACAACGTTGAATGGATTTTGACCAATTCTTCAACTCGGATCCAACTTATTAAACCCTAAAATAAAATATAAATTTTATTAAGGGTTCTCGGAGATAATTTATTTGCAATAAATTTTATGTATAAAGTAACAATAATTAATTAACAGTTTTTTAAGTTCACCCCTTTCTTGATTCTTATGTTGGATAATTTGCATCTAAAATGAATTTTATTTAATCTTCATGTGAAGAGGATTTTGTGGACTTTCATGAAGTATTTTTTTGTCACGAATAGTCCGCCCAGATCTTGATCTTTTTGTAAATGTTAAATGATTTTATGACATTTCCGAGATCCCTCTCTAAGGAATATAGTAACCTTTATATAATGTTAGCTAGGATTAATCTTCAAGAATTCTAACTAATGTTGGACTCATCTGGTGGAGTCCAACACAATTTGAATGTCTACAAATGTCGAGTCTCTGTCTCATGAAGAAACTGATTTCTTTTTTAAATAACCTTTCTTGGCACATAGTTCACTTAACTCTCTTATTGGTTGGAGTTTTATTGTTTGAGGTGTAACCAACGGTTCTACAAGAGGTCTTATGCTAACAAATGTAATAAGTATCTTTGTCGAAGCTAGAATCAACAAAGGTCGTACCAACAACATCTCCAAGAACCTTTGAAAAGTAGTTTCAGCTTCCCATTCGAATGTGGACAGAAGATCCAAATTCTCAAATTCTTAACAGTACATCTGTCTTTGCAGATTTGGTGAGGCATTAAAATAGTGTTTGTGCATGCCAGTCTTAACTGCAGATTGAGCATATCAGTCATTATTTACAGAAGCAAACCTCAAATCAATAATTAGTCATGGAGTCAATCAAATATTTGAAATAAAAATGTGTTGTAACAACGTAATCTAGCATTGCATCGCCAAGAATTACTAGTGTTGATATCATCGTGAAATCTCAGGTAGCATGTATGATCCTTGAGTTAGAGCTTCAACAAGCACTGAAGGATCATGGAACTTGTAAGTAGCACGAATTCAAAATACTAGACATTAACTATCTTCTTAGCATTCACACGGCATAGGTGCATCAACAAAATCAACGTGCAACCCAAACCATTTTAGAAATGATAAAGTTTCTACTTCCCCATAGGAGTTGAGGCACTAATAGGTGCCTACCTCAGCTCGGGGTGGACATTAATTTTATTGATGCACATATGCAAAGTCACTTCATCGTGAATGCTAGGAAGCTAGTCAATGTACGACATTTGGAAATCACTGCTACATTACAAGTTTAACGACCCTTCGCTGTTTATTAGAGCACTAACTTACGGATCTTACATTATAGTTGAGATTCCATGATGTTATTAGCATTTGGAATTTCTTGGAGATGTAGTTCTAGATTCTGTTGTTTCAACACATATCTATTTCAAATATTCGAGACTGATTCCAAGATAATTACTTTTTTGCAGTCTACTTTTGTAAATAATGAATGCTCTGCTCAATCTGAAGTTAAGGCTAGTATGCATTAGCACATTGTTCATGCCTCGCGCTAGATCTGCAAAGTCAGATATGTTGTACTGTCGAGGAATATGAGAAATTGAATCTCGTGTCCACATTTGGATGGGAGAGTGAAACTACTTTCCCAAATGTGCTTGGAGGTGTTATTGAGTACCTTGCTAGAGTGTGATCTTTGTTGATATTGATTTGCATTAGATACTACATTTATAATCATAAGACCTCTTCTTGAATACTCAGTCAAACAATAGAACTCTATCCAACAAGACAATTAAGTGAACTACCAAAAAGAATTTCACGGGACAAGATGAGTCCAATTTATTTAAGAATTCGACATTTGAGATATCAAAATTATGTGGGACTCTACAATATGAGTCCCATTTTATTTAAGGTTCTTAGAGACTACGTATATATAGTGTAATATATTTCTTTGAATAGGCATTTTTAAAATTTCATATATTCATGAAATATTCGTAAAGTGATGATGATGTGGGTGCACTCTTCTTGGCACCCAAATATTTTAATAAGATCCATAAAATCATTTCATGGAGATCAAATAAATCCTAAGGAGGTCCACATCATCCTTATTTTGAGTGACACTAACAAACCTTGAATCACGGAGAAATCTTAAGAGAGAGGAAACAAGTAATTAATATTTTTTTACTCACAATCTTTATGAACAAACTTATTATTTTTTATTACTATTTGATTGCAATATTTTGTATTTGGGACAAAAAAATTGCAAATAAATTGGCACACTTAGTGTGACCCAATTTACCCTTCATCTTCTCTCTCACAAATCAAATGCAAATCTGAATTCACTAACCACAAAGACTGAAACACTATTTTTAAGGGTACTTCAAGTCTCATATTCGAGTTTATCGCGTCTACACGCTGACAAGCCTAGAAGTAGGGGGAATTTATAGACACCGAAATTTTGTGGAATTCTATAAGATGAATCACATCCACAAGAAAAGTGTAAAAATTTGGAAAGTCACAAATATTGGGAACATCCTCCCGAACGAGCTCAACACACTTTGTAGCTTAGGAATATTTTAAATTGGGATTCAATATAATTGCGGTCAACGTACGCAAATCATACTCATTCATAATACCCAAATTCTAGTATTAAATGTCTCAACATTTAATAGATTGCCCAAATACTTAAGTATAGAAAAAAAGATTATTAATTTTCTTATATATCCTATATTTTTACATAAGCTATGGATCATTGCGGTACAAGCCAAGTGACTCTTTGCAATAGATATTTGGACAATAATAACTCCTGCACACCCACTAAATACCCAATGCTAAGTAATCCAATACCAAACTAAGAAAAATTTAAGTGAATATCAAAGATAGCCGTATATTGATCATACTAGTATAAAATTACATTATGAGGCATTATGTGGAAGTTATGATAAAGGCATTTGTCAAAAAATATTGATATAAACAACAACTACGTGTCAATTCTAAGCTAGTTGGGGTCAATTCTCTTAAATTTTTGGATTAGGGCGAGAAGGAATGGAGGTATAGATGACATGTATACATCCATTACATGGCCTAATAATTTGATTATGAAGACATAAAAAATTCTGATATTAGAGGTGCATCAAATTTCACATAATACCTACCTAGAGTAGTTGGTTCATGGAACATAAAAAAATGACAATACAATATATTTTTCACTAGAGGAAATTTCCTTTTGCATCAGAAATATATTTTTTTTAGCATACATTCAAAACATTACCTGGTCGTCAAGGAAGTGAGTTGAGAACCATAAGGTATCAAGTACAATTTCCAGCGGTGACAAAAAAATCTTGGTGATTTAATTTGTTTATGCCTTGAAGGATAGACTTGCCTAGTACCACAAGCAAGCAAGCAAGAATTATGGTTAGAAATAGAAAGGCAGAGGGAGAGTTACCAATTGATGTAATCCTAGATGCAAAAACAATAAAGTGAACTACAATCAATCCAACAAGAAGTACAAAGAACGACAGAGAGATTCAGAAGAAGAAAAAAGGATGATCTAGCAACTAAAAGATATTTGATTGCTAGAATAAACTCTAAGTGTAAAAAGAAATTGAACTCATACAAGTGAAGACTTTTCAAGAAGGTTCAATTGAAACGATATGAGGGTTTCCCCAAACTCACAAAGAAGTATAAACATCAAATTTTCATTCAAAAATCAACCCCTAAAATAAACCCTAGTTTCTACTATTTATAATAGTAGATAAACTAACCCAAGCTAGTTACAATAACACCCTTGATCTAAAACAAAGAAAAGTATAATCTATTACTTATTTGAAAGGTAGTAATCTCTTGTTTAAATTTCCATTTTAAACTCAAATCACTAAATATATATTAGTAATGTGTAATGAGTATATGTGTGATTTGGAATAGAGTAACATATTCTAGGTAAGAAGTTGAAGATTTTGCTTTATTTCTCTTATAGCGTATTTTTAAACTCGAAAGAAAATTTCAAAATTCTAGATAAGTCTTTCACCTTGAGAAACATCAAAGAGTTAGAACGGTGATGAAAAAGAGAAGGAAAAGATAGGAGTTACATTACCTTGGTTGATAGACACTTCTTGTTTGAGTAGAA
Source organism: Solanum pennellii (assembly GCF_001406875.1). Taxonomy (NCBI): domain Eukaryota; kingdom Viridiplantae; phylum Streptophyta; class Magnoliopsida; order Solanales; family Solanaceae; genus Solanum; species Solanum pennellii. Next base: position 10,807,333 of record NC_028637.1, on the reverse strand, counting down.
GAGAGACAAGTACGTTGGATTAGAGAGTTGGAACAGCCCACAAGACAAAAATGAGTTGAGTAACATTCAGCCGTGAACAAGGAGGAAACATAGTGAGAAGAAAGAAAATGAGCTCAAGTGTAAGCTGCAATTAGCATTTATAGGTAGGGTTAATGAAAGTGGGTTTTACCCTAATCATAATAGAAATAAATTATTTTGATTGTATTATTTTGGGCTTGGGCCTAAATTTTATTTTCAGTTTAGGTTAATTAATAAAATGGCCTATACGACCAAAGAAAAATCTTTTTTAAAAAAATGTTTTTGAGGGTAATATAGCAAATATCTGAATATGGTAAAGAAATGTCAACCTTGTCATATCAACAAAATTGCTAAAATATATATGGAACAGTCATGATTTTCGTGAGTTCCTCATTTTGTAAATACCTTCATCCCCCTTGCACAACTATAAACATTCGGATTTTGCGAGAATATAATTAATCGAAATTCTATCTACTGTAGATAATGATAGTATGGGAAATGTACTGATCACCAAGGATGAAGTAATCCATAAGAGTTTTCTAGCTCTTCCAAAAATTTGAGAACAATATGAATTGAATTTGTTGATTGTCTCAATGAACTTCATGCACAATGACCAAGGATTATTTACTCCATAGAGGAATTTGGTAAACATTGATACCCGTCTCATGTTCAAGTACTTATGCCACAGGCTTAAAGGTAGAAATCCTACCCTTTAATTTGAATCTCCATGCATGAAGAATGCGCGAACAAGTAAAAGTACATGAGGATGATAGATCGATGTCAGGTCTCCTATTTATCGATTATATTTTACACCTATTTTGTAGCTAAGAATATAAATTATGTGCATCAAATAAGGAGGGCAAAATATTATCATTTCGAGGAAAATGGTCCACATATTCTTTCCTCATTAGCTAAAGGGAATATGGTGAATTCTTACCCTACCTACACTTTCATCTTCAATATTGACGTATCTTACTTTCTATAGGAAAGACTATTTAAGTAAGAAAATTGTTATGCAAGTGAAGAGGAGTAAGTATGTAATGGAGATGAAGTAAACTTCAAATAATTTACTATTTTGTATGGTCAAAGTGATTTCACAATATATTTTTAACCATAAATATTGAAAAGTGCATAGAAATATAGGTGAGATGCTTCCTCGTAAATTTACGGATAACATATTGGGATAACTAGAGAAATAAAAACTTTCAATTGATTGAGGATAAAGAATAAAAATTCCCAGAGTAGCACTACTGAATATAGAAATTATGGTTAAGAGTTCTTTTATGTTATAATCGATAGACAGGAGTCTTTACTCAAAAGTTCAAGAAAGAGCATTTAAGAAAATAAATTTATGAAAATTTTAATGGATAAACAACATTCTAGATATTATTATAGAGTTCTTCACAACTTTCCTTTCCCATAGCTACCATTTCTACAAGTTCATCACTCATTATCCCATAATTGGTTAATTCATCACAAAGTTGCTTAGCTAAAATGCCAAAATTAAACGTATTCAACCCTTTCAAAAAGAGAGATTTCAACTCGTAGAACCAAGTTATTTATTATTAGTAAATAAAAGATATTTCATTGAAATGGCATGAAAAGTTCTACACACACATTAATATATTATTGAGTTGTCAAGAGCATAGTTTTAGTTTAATAGCAAAAGAATGATTTGATTTTTCTAAAACTACAAAGTATAACTGGACGGAGCTCAACAATGTTAGTAGGGTGTGTATCAATTCCACTTCCTTCAGAAATATGCCAAATGTATCGAGATCTAAATCAATCAAAATCATATTTTCGTTGTTGCAGAAAATATTGTGGCAAACTGGCGATACATCCATATTTTTGTGGACAAAATTTTGACGATCACCTTAACTTTTTGTAAGGCAATTTGTCAATATTTATGATCAATTTTAAAACATCACCATCACTTATGCTAATGACGTCTTGCTCAATATCATATTTTAGAAGTAAAAACATATTAATGTACAATTGAGTCTAAGAGGCAGGATGTACACAAACCTTTACCCCTTTGCGGAATAAAATGATTTTTTTTCTAATTGATTCACAATTGAAAAGATGGGTTTATCCAAACCCCTTTTGATGTCGGTTTTTCTAATAGTGAACATTTAGTATAATCCCACAAGTGAAATTGAGGAGTGTAAGACTAAGATGTACACATATTTTATTCCTATCATTTTGTGATAATAATATTTTTTCTAATTGACCCACAATTCAAAAGAAAATTTCCAAACATGGTTGTAAGAAAAAAATATGACAAAAAAATAGCAATATAGAAAACAAATTGTAGGATGATATACATTTATACGGGAAAGTCAACTAGTTTTTATTGGTGAAATTTTAAAATTACAATTTAAAATTAATTATATTCAGGTAGAGACATTGATATATATTTTTCTTTCTATAAGGATATTTAAGATCATGAAAGGAACTCTTTTCAAAAATCTAGCAATAATCTTCTTAATTTGTCCCCTCTAGACAACATAACTGAATTTCAAAGTACAACTAAATAAATACTGAACAAGAGTTGAATCCAGAACTCTATAATAAGAACTTTCTTTTTAACTCACTTTTATGCACTCTATATTTTCTAATACAAAAAAAAGTAAGATCATCACTATTTGTAGTGGAGAAATTCTTCCTTTCAATGAATAGGAAGAATACGAGGTAGTAAATTGGGTAGAAAAATGAAGTAAATGTTACAAGAGTGATAAGACATAAAAAGATAAAATAATGAGTGAAATAATAGAGTTTCAATGAGAAGTGATGTTCAATATGACTGTCCATGTTCTATCACTAAATAAAGTGCAATTACTCTCAACATTGTGCTAACAAAGTAAGACCATCACTATTTATAGGGGAGAAATTTTTTCCTGCAATGAATAAGAAGATTACGGAGTAGTAAATTGGGTAGATAAATAGCCACGAGGTTAATTACATGAGTTTGAAGACATATAAAGATAGAATAATTATTGAAATAATGGAGTTTCAATGGGATGTTATGTCCAATATATTGACGGCGTTCAGTCACTAAACAAATGACAATTACTCCCAACGTTCTCCTAACAAAGTAAGACCGTCCTTATTTACTTGCAATGAATAGGAAGAATACGGGATAGTTAATTGGGTAGCTAAATGGCTTAAATTCTACATGAATTACAAAACATAAAGTATAAAATAACGATGTTTCAATGAGAAGTTATCGTCATGGTTGACCACATTCATTTTCTATTACAAAAGATAATTATTCTCAACGTTCTGCTAACAAAGTAAGACCATCACTATTTATAAGGGAGAAATTCTTCCTTCCAATGATGAAAAGGAAGATTACAGGGGCAGTAAATGTTAGGTTTTAGCAATGTGCAGATAGGAAATGAGAAGAGAAAACTGAAATGAGGAGGAACCAATTTTGGAGCAAAAATGAAAAGTTATTTGCAAAGTGCAAATGAACAGTCATTTATCCCATAACGGTAGAAGAAAGGAAATTGTTTTCCTTATATTAGGAAACACTTACTTTACTCCTTAAAGGTTTGAGAAGAAGGTTCCCCCTCGCGTAGTCGATGCTCGATCGACCTCCTCTTCGGCTTCGAATTTGGATTTGAATTTTACAAATCATGTGACCTTAATCAATTCCTTTTCGCTTATAAATTAATTCAGAATGAGTTAAATAACAGAATTAATTTTGACGCAACAAAAATTATTTGATATTCGTGTGCAACGGTCATAACGGTTTGATTTCCAAAAAAGTCGTTAATTTTCTCAAAATACACATCTTTCCTAAAATCTGTTATTTTTTCCAAAAGACACAACTTTCTGGAAAAAATTGGTCTGAACATACTTGTCTGAACAAACACGTTTCTTGCTGAACATGGCTATAAAAGGAAGTCATTTTTCATTTTTCCAAAAATTAGAAATTTTTCTTCTTTGCACATATTTTTTCTCATAAACAAAGTGTCGATCAACTGAGTCTGTGTGGCTTGTACTGTTCTTACATTCGCTGAAGTTATAGAAGTTTGAGGTACCACTACTTATTTAACAGGATAAATCTGTTTTATCTTTGGAGAAATTATCTATAACCTCGGGTACAGTGGGGGGTTTAAATTTTCATAAGTAGACACAGTAGTTTCAATGGACTCAGATTATAAGTACATTCTGTCAATTTCATCTTCATTCTGTTTGTGCAATTTTTACTAACCTTAATACATGTGATAACAGTAAATTGGGTAGATAAATGTCCTAGATATTACATAAATTACAAATCATAAAAAGATAAAACAATGAGTGATATAATGATGTTTTAGTGAGAAGCTATGGTCTTGACTGATTATTTCAGTCACTAAACTAAAGACAATTACTTCCAACGTTCTACTAGAAAGAGTGGGCAATAGAGAATGATATGGTAGGAGACAATTAAATAATAACTATTATTAAAATGATCAAATGTACTAAAAAAATTGAATATAAATTTTTCCTAGAAAAAAAAGGAGGCTGATGCAGATCATGTATCAAACAATTGTTCACATTATCAACTGAATTATGTTAATTAAATTATGTGACCTTTTTTTGTTCAAAATTAAACATAAAATCTTGATATTAAAAAAGGCACATGGCAAGTTTTAGGAGTTTAATTATAGTCTCTGATATACATTGATAATAAATTACGATATTACCTTCTTGTTGTCAACTTTTAATTAAAAAATGCATATATATAATTTCACCCTCATATTGTTATTAATGAAAATTATAAACACTCAATAGAAATGAATAATAAATTATGCATTTGAAGAGAGATTGTAAATAATCTTACAGACTCATTGAGAAATAATGATCATTACATACAAAGAATTGCTAGTTGAAGAATCTTAGTAGTTATGTTGATTGACTAACAGAAATTTCAATTTATTTGTGAGGGTTCGACTTCTACATTGTAATCCCCTCCTACATTTTCACTTTATCTAACCCTAATTTTATTTTATTTTATTTTTTAAAATAAAGAAGAATTTCTAGTTTGGAAAGACACCAACAATAATATGACATTTTTTCTCTTGGAATATTTACGCAATTTGACTTGTCAGAATTTAATTTTTCCCTTTGAGATTTATTTTAGTCTACCAAGAAAATAAATGTGCAACATAGATTTCGACAATGAAAGTAGAAACAACTAATGAAGAATTATTTGGAGCCAATTATCAAATCTACAATAAATTAGTGATATTTATATTAAAAACATGAATTAGCTAGGAAATTCTTTATTAAAAAGTATATAGCTAATAATATTATTTGACAATTTTTCCCTATATATTTTAACAATGGAGTTTTTATGTTTAGTGATAGTGGGATTATTTTTTTGTTATGATAAAATGAAATAAAAAAAATTTTATTTGAAAATAAAATAAAATTTAGTGCAGATTGTTCCAGTTTGTGATACTTTATTTGTCCTCCAACACTCAAGGTTTAGAAAACACAATACTGTTAGGAAAAATACTACAAATTGATATTAGATTGGAATTATAAAGTAGTAAAGAACTTATCACAAATACTGTGTCGTGGCAAACCACTGTTTTGAAAGCGATTTCGGCTTGACTCCGATGCAAATCGTTATAGCCGGTCGCTCTCAAGGTTCCACAGTTGCTCTCAAACACGTGCACTCGTGGCTAAGAGTTTGGAGGTTACCCAAAACCAAATTTCAAAAAATATTCAAAGAATATGATGAATGGAGGGAAATTTTTTTTTCTCTTTTTCTGTGTGGTTGATGTTGTATTTTTTATGCATACAAATTTTCATTCTTATATAGATATTTCAAGAGGAGGAGTTTCAAATAGAAGAGTTAATTTTTCTTTTTCATTTTATGAAACAAATTGTCAAGTTTAATGGCATTAAAGACCATTACTTCACATTTACAGAAACCTCTTGTTTGTTTATTGGAACGGATACGTATTCTCTTTTGAAACGTATTGTTGTTATATAATTGCATTAGACTTAATTAACATAGTTAGAATGAACTCAACTATAGTATTATTAACTCAACAAATACATCTTTGAATATATTTTGTATCTCATAGATAATTTTGATTTTGTAAAAACCATCATAAATGTGGATCAAACAAAACATTAGTGAAAACTCATAATTCTTCAAACATCACAAGTAAAAAATATTTAAAAAGAAATAAAGAGAGATTTATGAAAACGATGGAGTATCCTTTAGTTTGTCCAATAATCTCTATAAGTCTTTGTATGTTTATATGTCACAACTTTATGAATGCACTCTCATCATCTTCTTTATCAGTAAAATTTGACTGATCTAGACACTTACAACACCCTTTTAAATTTTCATACTTAAACTTAACATTCTACTTACAAAAATTTGAGAATACATCGACTTCAATTAGTAATGGAATGTGAGAATTTTTCAGCCATCATTTCTGATTTTCTAATCCATGACGTCGCGCTGAACATACCAACACCATATCTACTTCAACTATCTCAATTTTTAAAGAAAATTTTTCAGTGTTATTTTAGAGGATCTAAATCACTTGGTAAATTATGATCCAATCTTTTTCTTCTTCAAATAGACATACCTTGCATTAATGAGTAGTTGTTAGATTCATAAAAAAAAAAAAATTTAATCAATATAAATTGAATGAATCAAGACCATTTAAGGAGAATTAGGTAAAAAGAAATATGTGTTTTCTTGTTCATTTTTATTTTCTCATAAAAGTCATGGTATATAAATTATATTCACTTTCTTTAAATAACATTTCTTTTTATAATATTACTGTTTTTCTATGAAATTGTTCATTTTTTCCAAGTTGAATTTTGAATATTTTATTCAGTTTTAAAGAAAGAACTTTCAAAACTTTATTTTGTAAAAACAAAAATGAATCAACAATGTTACAAAACATTATTGAAACATTATTGATGTCGGCCTCCTGCTCCAAGTCTGGAGGAATATCTATTGATTTTTCCTAACTCACCACACTCATAGTAGGACTAGGAACCACCATGTACTAACAAAAATCCAAATACATTGAATGGTCACCGTAACTTGAAAACCTTTAATAGCAACCCTTATAAGTCTTGACCCATGTTGTAGAAACTTTGTCCAATATTACATCCCTCAGACACTTACATAACTTCATGAACATGTATAGTGAACCGAGGATGAATACCCCTCCTTAAGGATCCCCCTCTAGATGAGGTACTACTAAAATAAAAACAAGGGCATGACTTCTTGTCGGCCAAATCACTAAATTCCATGCGGCGTATAAGCTCCATGACCCTCATTGACTGCTCTTTGAAAAGAAGCTTCAGGCAAGGTTGTTTGATAAGCTGCTTCAACGGATATAATAAGTCAAACTTCTCATGAATTGAAAAATTCTTTGTCTCATCTGGTAAACTCACCAAAGCATGGGGAGACAAGTAGTGTAATCCACTCTGTAGGACTCCACCAACTCCATATTTTGTAACATCTCATGGCAACTCACAAGAAACAATTTAAAGTTAAACATCAGTAAATTTTTTGTGTGTATATCTATCTATTTGACGATAAATACTACTTAGAAGGTATGAGATGACCCTAAAGACACTTGATCTCTCTTTACTCTCTCTTGTTAATTAATTTTGTCAAACGATCTATTTGACTATTCAGTGAAGGATTTGATCAATGAACATTCAGTTCTTTCAACAATGTCGAATGGATTCTGACCAATTCTTCAACTCGGATCAAACTAATAAAACCCCAAATAAATTATAAATCTTAGTTAGGGTTCTAGGAGACAATTTCATTGATACAAATTTTATATATTGAAAATAAACTCAAACTAAGAAATAAATATGAAGAAAGAAGAATATGTTACTAATTACCAGTTTGAGTACAATTTGTGCATTTTTTTATTCTTCTTTAGGATAATTTGCACCTAAAATGGATTTTATTTGATCGTATGTAAAGAGGATTTGTGGACTTTTATGAAATATCTGTTGTCACAAAGAGTTCTCCCACATCTTGATCTATTTGTAAATGTTCCATGAATTTATGAAATTTTTGAGATCGCTCTCTAAGGGATATAGTACCCTTTATATAGTGTGAGTTAGGATTAGTCTTCAAGAATTAGGATTAGTATTCAAGAATTCTAAATGAAGTTGGACTCATCTTGTAGAGTCCCACACAATTGTGATGTCTACAAATGTCGAGTCTCTGCCTCATGATTTCTTTTTTAAATAACCTTTATGTGCACATAGTTCACTTAACTCTCTTATTGATTGGAGTTTATTGTTTGAGGTGTAATCAACGGTTCCAGGAGAGGTCTTAAGGGATCGCACCAACAGATGACCCAACAACTTCTCCAAGCACATTTAAGATTCCCTTCCGAATGTAGACACATGATCCAATTTCTCAAAAATCCTCAATAGTACAACATATCTGTCTTTGCAGATTTCGTGAGGCATGAAGAAGTTGCTTGTGCATGCGAGCCTTAAGTGCAGATTGAGCATATTATTCATTTTTTGCAGAAGCTTACATCAAATCATTAATTAGTCATAGAGTCAGTTCGAACATTTTAAATAGATATGTGTTGCAGCAACATAATCTAGCACTGCATCTCCTAGAATTCCTAGTGTTAATATAATTGTCAAATATGATCCGTGAGTAAGAGTTTCAACAAGCCATGAAGTATCATGGAACTTGTAAGTAGAAGGGTTTAAAGTATCAAACATTAACTAGCTTCTCAGAATCAACAAAATTAATGTGCAACTGAATAAAATTCATAAATGGTAAAGTCGCTACTTCCCCACACGAGCTGAGGTAGGCACCTATTACTTCCTCAACCACATTAACTACTTCTTACTATTTCTAACCGTTTGACTTAGCCTACAATACCTTTTTATTGAAGGCAAAGGGAACTCTTAGTCGAAGAACTTGAGAATTATCATCAGGAATTATTCACATTCGAAGATCAAATGGTTCATTATGCATAAATTTCATATTTGAAGAGTGTATCCAAAGTTGCAAAGTGTAACCTTGAAAATGATTTTATTTTCTTAATTCTAAGTTAACCCTCGTGCTGACTTTCATAATTCTTAAATAGTTGTATACTAACATCACATTTGAGAAAAGAGTCTCCAAGTTTCTCAAGTGATTCCGAATGAAACGTCTAGAGGCATTTCTTTGTTGTGATTCCTTCAAAAATCTTACAAGTTGGGATACAAAGTTTTAGTTTGCACTGATCCGAAAGTATTCTTTTCATGTTTATTCAGTATGAATGCTTCCCCAATAAAGTGTAAAGGTTCTAGCACGGCAGATAGTTATTGGAAAAATATTCTTGACCTCGAGAATCTGATGAATTCTAAGGTATATACATATAGCAGTGAATCTGTTCGGCGGAGTTTGGGGATTCACTACCATATGTGTATACCTAGAATTCATTAGATTCTTGAGGTCAACGATAACTATCCACCGTGCTAGAACCTTCAGACCTTATAGGGAAAGCATCCATGCCGAATAAACTTTAAAAGACTGCTTTTGAATCACCACAAAGTAAAACTTTGTATCCCAACCGCTAAGATTTTGGAAGTAATGACAGCAAAGAAATGTCTCCAGAATTTTTATTTGGAATCACTTGAAAAGCTTGGCGACTCTTTTCTTATATATGCTATTAGTATACAATCGTTTAAGACTTATGAAAATTATCATGATGGTCTTCTCAACATTAATAAAAATAGAATCATTTCCAATGTTGCATCGTTCAAGCTTGGATGTGCATATAAAAATCTGAGATTTATCCGTAATGAACCATTCTGTCTTAAAGTGTTGACAATTCCTAGTGATAATCCTCAAGTTTAAAACTTGACAAAAATTTCTTGATGCCTTCAGTAGAAATGTGTTATAGGGTAAAGTATAGGAGATTAGAAACAAGAGAGTAGTTGATGTGGTTGAGGCACTAACAGGTGCCTACCTCAGCTCGGACGGGCAACGTAGCAGCTTTATCATTTATAAAAGGGATCGGGATGGACATTGATATTATTGATGCACCTCTCTTAAGGCACTTCATCGTGAATGCTAAGAAGCTAGTCAATGTACGGTACTTAGAAATCACTGGTACACTACAAGTTTCACAACCCTTCGCTGCTTGTTCAAACGCTAACTCATGGATCTTACGTAGTACATGAGATTCAATGATGCTATTAGCACTTAAAATTTCTTGGAAATGTAATGCTAGATTATGTTGTTACAACATATCTCTATTTCAAATATTCGAGGCTGATTACAAGAATAATTATTTATTTGTGGTCTACTTTTGTAAATAATGAATTATATACTCAATCTTTAGTTAATCGCCACATCTGCAAAGGCAGATATGTTATATAGTTGAGAATTTTGAGATATCGGATATTGTGTCTACGTTTGGATGGGAGAGTGAAACTACTTTCCCTAATGTGGTTGGGGATGTTGTTAGGTACTTTATTGGTGCGATCTTTGTTGATTGTAGCTTTGAAAAAGATACTTAATACTTTTTTAAACATAAGGCCTCTTCTTGTGTGTGCATCTCCAAGCTTTGGGGTGATAAATACTACATAGAAGGTCAGAGATGACCTCAAAGGCACTTGATCTATCTTTATTCTCGTATGATTAATTAATTTCTACAAAAGATCTAATAGACTACGATATGAATGATTTGATCAACGAATATTAATTTTTTTTCTGCAATTTCTAACGAATTTTACCAATTAATCAACTCTAATCGAACTAATCAAACCCCAAAAGAAATTATAAATATTTGTTAGGTTCAAGGAGACAAAATTTATTTGTACTAAATCTTATTTATGGAAAATAAACTCCGACCACAAAATAAATACGATGAAACAAGAATATGTTATTGATAGTTTGGGTACAATTATATCCCTCTCTTGATTCTTCTAACAGATAATTTGCACCTTAAATTAATTTTATTTGATATTCATGCAAATAGGTTTCTATGGTCTTTTTTAAAAAAGTATTTGGTTATCAAGAAGAGTCCACCCACATCTTGATATCTTTGTAAATATTTCATGAATTTATGAAATTTTCAAGATCCCTCTCTAAGGGATCTATTACATATTATATAGTGTAAGCTAGGAGTAGTTTTCGAGAAGGGCTAATTTAAATTTGACTCATCTAGTAGAGTCCCACACAAATTTGATGTCTACGAGTGTCGAATTTTTGGATCTAGAATCAACAAAGATTGCACAAACAACGAACCCAATAATATCTCCAAACACATATTGAAAGTAGTTTTTGTTGGATATGTAGCAAGAAGATGGGAAATAGAGGGAAAGAGAGGAATTTGAAAAGTTGAGAACTTGAACAGTAGGGAAGTGGAAAAGTCATCTTATGATTTAATGAAAAGGAATTTTTCCCTCATCGGTTGTGGAAAAAAATATGAGAGCTTAAAGGCAACGGCAAAAGTTAAGCAAACATCGTGGAGAAGATTGAAGATGAAGATGACTTGTGTGCAATGAACTTGCAGTGTAACTTAGTTGGAAATTACAAGGAGTGGTTTCTCGACTCAGGTGCCACTAGACATATTTGCTCTGCAAAAGAAGCCTTTGCAACGTACACTCCTGCTGAGTAGGATTAAGATTTGTTCATGGGACACACAGTAACAACATGGATCGCAGGAACTGGGAAATTAATGTTGAAAATGACTTCCGGCAAGGTGTTGACTTTGAACAATGTTTTGCATGTCCCTACCATTAGGAATAAATAAGTTTATGTTGCACTACTCGTTAAGAATGGGTTTAAGTGTATCCTAGTTAGTGATAAAGCTCTAACAAGTAAGAATGAAATGTTCATAGGAAAGTGCTACCTCAATGAGGGTCTTTTCAAACTGAATGTAATGGTTGCTGATAGTATTAATAAAAATTCTGCTTCTGTTTACTTATTGGAGTTATTTATGGCATTCCCGTTTGGGACATGTAAATTACAAAACCTTGCGGAAATTTGTTAATCTAGAAGTATTGCCTCATTTTAAATATGATAAATCGAAATGCAAAATTTGTGTGGAAAGTAAGTTTGTTAAAAATCCTTATAAGTCTATTGAGAGAAATTCTAAATCTTTAGACTTAATTCACACAGATATATGCGATATGAATTCAACACCATCTCGTGGTGGAAAAAGGTTTTTGATAACTTTTATTGATGACTGCACTCAATTTTGTTATGTATATTTGCTTAATAGTACGGATGAAGCAATTGATGCATTTGAGCAATACAAAAATGAAGTGGAGAACCGATTGATTCTAAAGATAAAAATAACTCGTAGTGATAGGGGTGGAGAATATGAATATCCTTTTGCAGAGATATATTTGGAATATGGTATCATTCATCAATCTACTGCACCATATACACCAAAGTCAAATGGTTTGGCAGAATGGAAGAATAGAACATTAATGGAAATGATGAATGCCTTAATGATCAATTCTGGTTCACCACGAAACCTTTTGGGGAAAGTCATCCTTACAAGTAATAAAATACTCAATAGAGTACCCCATCGAAAAACACAATCAATTCCATATGAGTTGTGGAAAGTATGGAAACCCAACTTAAAATATTTCAATGTGTGGGGGTGTTTAGCCAAGGTAGAGGTTCCTTTACAGAAGAGGGTGAAAATTTGACCCAAAACAGTAGATTGTGTCTTTATTGGGTATGCTGTGAACAGTAAAGTCTGTCGGCTTTTAGTTCAAAATCTTATAATCCTGAGATCCATATTAATACCATAATTAATTAAGAAAATGCAGAGTTTTTTGAAAACATTTATCCATATAAAATTGAAAGTGAGTCAACAAGTGAAAGACCTAAACGATCACGAGAAGAATCAATGGAAAATATTCTAACTAGTGAGGAACCTAGGCGTAGTACTCGCCAACCAAAATCTGTTTATTTCTGATCAGATTTTGTAGCACTACTAGTTGAAAATGAGCCTCAAACATTTAAAGCAGTTATGTCTTCGTCGGAGTCAACTTATTGGAAAGAACCAGTTAATCGTGACATAAAATCAATTTTATGTAATTACACTTGGGAAACTGTTGATCTTCCTCCAAGAAATAAACCTTTATAATCAAAGTGGATCTTTAAAAGGAAAATGAAATGTGATGGGACTATTGACAAATATAAGGCTAGACTCGTAGTCAAAGGGAACTGACAAAAGGAAGGTCTACACTACTTTGACACATACTCTCCAGTAACAAGGATAACATCAATTAGGATGTTAATAGCACTAGCACTAGTGCATGATCTTAAAATCAATGAAATGGATGTAAAGACAACCTTCTTAAATGGAGTGTTGGAGGAAGAAATTTACAATGAACAACCTTAAGGGTTTATAGTTCCGTCTAAAGAAAAGAAAGTGCGCAGAATTGTGAAATCACTTTATGGACTCAAGCAAGCACCCAAACAAGGACATGCTAAATTTGACCAAACAATGTTGGCAAATGGATTCAAGATTAACGAATGTGATAAATGTTTTTACATTAAAAATGTTATGAATCATGAAGTCATTGTTTGTTTATATGTTGATGACATGTTAATAATGAGTAAAGACATTGACGATATAAATGATACTAAGTGCATGCTGTCCAGCAAGTTCGATATGAAGGACTTAGGAGTTGCTGATTTCATCTTAGAGGTCAGGGTTATCAAAACTCCCTACGGACTAGCATTATATCAATCACATTATATTGAAAATGTATTGGATAAGTTCAAGTACTTGAATTTCAATGTTGTCTAAACTCCAATTGATTTAAGCTGTACATTTAAAAAGAATGAAGGACTCTCAATTGGAATATGCCAGAGTGTTGGAAAGTTTGATGTATATTATGAACTAGGTAAATTACTTGTGCTTCGCACGTGATTGGACATTTTATTAAACTTACATTTGATTATTCGGTAATATGACCTACAGTAAATGATTAAGTTTCATGGAAAATGATGAATGAAAAAGGTTTATTAGAAGTTTAATTAATGCATTTCAATTCGATTCCTTTATAGCAAAAAAAAAAACTACAATAGTGGCAGAAATAAAAGTTTTATTTAATAAAAAATCAAATGTAATAAATTCAACCATTTCAACAACGTTATGAGTTGTGGAATTAGAGGTGCAAGAGTAGTAACGTGACATTGCAATCGGAATCAATTTTCTTTTTTTATACGAAGAAACCTGTAGAAAGGGACAAAAGAGAAGATCAATTTTCAATCATTTTCTGTGTAACTTTTAATAAAGTTAAAAGAAAAATTTCACCAACATATCAAAAAGCGTTGTCATACTTACATGAATCACTACGACTTATAGTAAAGATTAAGTTCCATAAAATAGGAGGATGAAAACTTTTAGGAATGAAACAAACTTCATAAGAAACTTCATCAATGAAATTGAATTCAACTATCCAATGGAAAAACCCTTCAAATAATAGTGGCAGCAAATCCCTCTATTTATAGATAACATAGGGTAGTGTGAATAAATATTTATTGTGCATTATCGAACAGGTCACAACTCTTTGGAAAAGTTGCAATAATTTGGAAAGGTCACAACCTCTCATAAAAGTCACAATTTTCATAAAAGTCGCAACTCTTCATAAAAGTCATAACATTTCAGAAAAGTTACAACTTTTGATATAAATGTTGCAACTCTTCATAAAAGTTGCAACTTTTCATAAAAGTCACAACTCTTCATAGAAGTCGTAACTATTCATAAAAGTAAAATTTTTTCATAAAAGTCACAACTTTTCATAAAAGTCACAACTTTTCATAAAAGTCACAATTTTTCATTGAAGTCACATATCTTCATTAAAATCACAACTCTTCATAAAAGTCATAATTTTTCTTGAAAGGGAAGGCTAGTTTTTGAAATAAATAAAATTAAAAGGGAATTCTGGTTTGTGGTGGTGCCACGTAGGCAGACCTAATGTTTTCTTATATATATATATATATATTGTACGCGACCAGAAATAGCAAGTGCTATTAGTAAACTGAGTCGGTTCACTAGTAATCGAATAAAACTCACTGGATGACAATGAAACGTGTGTTAGGTTATCTAAAATATACACAACATTATGCTTTGCATTATAATAAATATCCTGCAGTGATTGAAGGATATAGTGATGCAAATTGGATCACCTGGTCAAATGATGTAAAATCCACGAGTCGTTATGTATTCATACTTGGTGGAGGAGAAGCCTCATGGAAATCTTTCAAATAGATATGTATTGCTCGCTCCACAATGGATTCTGAATTCATTGCTTTGGATAAGGCTGGTGAAGAAGCTGAATGGCTGCGAAATTTCCTAGAGGATATTCCATTCTGGTCCAAACCTGTTAGACATATTTGCATACATTGCGATAGTCAAGCAGCAATAGGTAGGGCAGGGAGCGTTATGTACAATGGGAAATTTTGCCATATACGACGGAGACATGACACCGTAAGACAACTTCTCTCCAGTGGAATTATCACAATTGAATATGTAAAGTCAGATCTACTAACGAAAGTCCTAGTGAGAGAGGCAATAAAAAGATCATCTAAGGGAATGAGTTTACGGCATAGGACAAGTCAGCATGACGGTAACTCTATCTAGCAGACTGGAGATCCTAAGAGCTAGATTCATGGCGAAACACAAAGTTGTGGCTGACGGTTCGACATTGTAAATTGACTTAATTCATTCTCATGATGAAGGCAATGTTCAGGAACAAGGTTAAGACTTTAAGGCTTGTTTGTGAGGTAATAAAAATTAAAGTTTTAAATGTTTTGCTAAGTTTTTTTGATTTAACCAAATAGTGTATCTACGAGATGACACGTTTAGAAATCACCTATGTGAGTGTGAAGTGGAAGCCGCGTCAAAGAGAATTTTATGGCAAAATCCTATTCTCTATACACTCATGAAACCAGGAGGTGTTCATGGCTGAAATGAACACAACCGTAAGAACCGAAAACAGTAAAGGGTTAATTGTGTGACATATAGTTGTCTAGGTATACACCAAAGCTCGACGGTTCAAACATATCACATCTACCGATTGACCGAGTATATCCGACATATGTTCACTACGGAAAGTGCAAGGGGAAACCTACTTTTCCAGATGCAATTAATTTTTAACTATAAAGTACACAATTGTCCGTGCATTCCTATTTTATAACTATTCCCCATCAATGTGGTGGATTGTTGGGTATGTTGCAAGAATTGTTCGGAAATAGAGGGAAAGAGAGGAATTTGAAATGTTGAGAACTTGAAGAGTTGGAAATTTGAAAAGTCCTCTGATGCTTTAATTAAAAGGCATTTGTCCCTCATCGGTGTTAAAAGAAAGATAGAAGAGTTTGAATACAGAAACACTCCTATTAATTGATAAAAGGGTTGGAAAGAGGGACCCCCCTTGTCTCAGCTTCGGCTTCGTCTTTGGGTTCTGCAAATGATCGAGAGATTATTTTTTAGAAAAAGTTTATTTTAATTAATTAATTAACGAAAATGTTTTCAATTAATTAGATAATAACAGAAGTTAAAAATTAACCGAAATGTTTCAACCTTTTACTTGACTAACCTGACCTGACTCGGATCCGCGCACGACCCATTTTATTTGAACTTTCCCATTTTATTTAAATTTTCCGCCATGACTGTTCTAAAAGTTTGCAACTTTCAGGAATATTTAGTACCATTTGTAAGGTTGCAAACTTTCATTAATGGTCATGTGAATTCTGAAAGGGTTGCAACCTTTCGGAACCTATTCTTCTTGCCTATAAATACCACTCATTCTTTATAATATTTCCTTACTAATTTTACGATCTTCTTCTTCGTCGTCGTCTTCACACATTTTCCTTCGTGTAATTTCCTACTATGGGTTGGTTCACTACAGTAGAGTTTTTGGTATCTACACTATGCTGATTAAGATCATTTTACCCTAGGAGGTTATATTAATAAATCAAACCACGGATACTAGAGGTGAATAATTTCCTTAAGGGGCCACTGTGAGTTCAGTGGACTTGATCTTTTTCCGATTTAAAAGGTTTTAAGATTCGGGTAGGTTTTTTAAAAAAATTATTCTTTTTTTGAATTAAATTTTTGTTCATCTATCTTGATGGTTCTATAAATTTCAGTTACTTCATGTTTCTGAATAATTTGTTAGAATCAGTAATTTCTGATTTTATAACACAAATTGGCATTTCGGCCTCCCATACGAACGTAAACAGAAGAACCGATTTTCAACAATCCTCAATAGTACAGTCTTTGCAAATTTTGCGAGGCATGAAGAAGAATGTGCTTGTGCATGCAAACCTTTTTCTGCAGATTAAGCATATCATTAATTGTTAATAGAAGCATACATCAAATTAACAATTAGTCATGGAGTCAGTTTGAATAGTTGAAATAGATATATGTTGTAACAACATAATCTAGCATTGTATCTCCATGAATTCCTAGTGTTGATATCATTGTGGAATCTCATGTAGCTTGTATGATCCTTGAGTTAGAGCTTCAACATGCAGTGAAGGATCATGGAACTTGTAATGTAGCAGGGATCCAAAGTACCATGCATATTAACTTGTTTCTCAGCATTCCTAGGGAAGTGTCTTGTCATAGGTGTATCGACAAAATTACTGTGCAACAGAAGTCATTTGATAAATGGTAAAAGTCGCTACTTCCCCACAAAAGTTGAGGTAGGAACCTATTAGTGCCTCAACCACATCAACTACTTCTTACTATTTCTAATAGTTTGTCTTAGCCTACTATACATTTTTATTGAAGGCAATAGGAACTCTTAGCCAAAGTAATGAACTCGAGAATTATCATCAGGATGATTCACATTTTAATATTGAATGGTTCATTATAGATGAATTTTTATATTTTACGAGCACATCGAAACTTGAACAGTGTAACATTGGAAATGGTTTTATTTTTCTTAATTTTTAGAAAACCCTCTTGATGACTTTCATAAGTCTTAAGTAATTGCATACTAACATAACATTTCAGAATAGAGTCTCCAAGTTTCCCATGTTATTCCAAATGTAACATCTAGATGCATTTTTTTGTTGTCAATACTTCCATAACCTTAGCAATTGGGATACAAAGTTTTTGCTTGCAGTTCAAGTTTATTCTGCATGACTGCTTCCCATATAAAATCTTAAGGTTGTAGCACGACAGATAGGTATTAGGTGAGATTCCAAACCTTGAGAATATTATGAATTCTAAGGTATACACTTATGTCAGTGAATCTGTTATATTCCACCCGAACAGATTCACTCTCATACGTGCATACCTTAGATTCATAAGATTCTCTAGGACAAGAATCTTTCGCCAATTACTATCTGTCTTCTAGAACCTTTGGACGGTATAGGGCAATGTAAAAATTTTTATCCCAACTGCTAAGGTTTTGAAAGTGTTGACAACAAAGAAATGCATGCAGAAGTTTCATATGGAATCACTTAGGTAACTTGGAGACTCTTTTCTCAAATATGCTATCAGTATACATTTGTTTAAGACTGATGAATATCATCATGAGGGTCTTTCAACATCAAGAAAAATAAAATAATTTGGAGTGTTGCATTGTTCAATCTTGGATGTGCTCGTAAAATTTTTGAGATTTATCCGTAATGAACAATTAAATCTTAAAATGGGGTTCATTACTAGTGAAAATTCTCAAGTTCAAAACTTTTTCAAACAGTTTGCCTCCGGTAGAAATGTATAATCGGGTAAAGCAGAAGATTATAAGTAAGATAGTAGCAAATGTGGTGTGGCCCTAATAGGTACCTACCTCGGCTCAGGCGCGGAAGTAGCAACTTTATCATTTATTGAAATGGATCTGGATGGACATTGATTTTATTGATGCACCTATGCTAAGGAACTTACTCGTGAATGTTGAGAAGCTAGTCAATATACGGTATTTGGAAATCACTGCTACTTTACAAGTTTTGTGACTCTTCGTTGTTTGTTAAAGCTCTAACTCACGGATCTTACATGATACCTGAGATACAAAGATGCTATTAGCACTTGGAATTTCTTGGAGATGTAGTGTTATATTATGTTGTTACAACACATATTCGAGACTGATTCCAAGACTAATTATTTATTTGCGGTCTACTTTTGTAAATAATGAATGTTATGCTCAATCCATAGTTAAGGCTAGCCATCATGAGCACATTCTTCATGCCTCGCTAGATCTACAAAGGCTATGTTGTACTTTTAAGGATTTTGAAAAATTAGATCATGTGTCCACGTTTAGATGGTAGAGTGGAAGTACTTTCCCAAAGGTGCTTGGAGATGATTTTTAGACCCTTGCTAGAGAGAGATCCTTGTTAATACTGTCTTCGACAAAGATACCTCATTTATAACCATAAGACCTCTTCTGGAATAGTTGATTAGACCTCAACCAATAAAACTCTATCAAGAAAGACTATTAACTGAACTATGCGTCCCAAAAAAATTCATGGGACAAAAACATGACATTTGAGACATCAAAATTTTGTGGGACTCTACAAGATGAATCCAATTTCATTTAGGGTTTTTGGAGACTACTTACCCTAAACTCTAGCTCAAAATTATATAACAATTATATAAAGTGCATATATTTCTTTGAATATGCATCTCTAAAATTTCATATATTCATGAAGTAATCAAGATATGGGCGCACTCTTCTTGAAAACCAAATACTTTAACAAGATCGTGAATATCCTTTCACAAAGATCAAATAAATCCTAAGAAGGTCCACATCATCGTAGTTTGGGTGACACTAATAGCCTTTGAATCGTGGAGTAATCTTATGAGAGGGGAATCAAGGATTAAACATATATGTACTCACAATTTTTATGAATAAACTCATTCTTTTTTATTTATTCAGTGATTGCAATAATTTTTTTCTATTTCGAAAAAAATTGTGCAACTAACTTGCATGCCTAGTTTGATCTATTTTACTCGGCATCTCCTCTCTTGCAAATAAAATGAAAATATCAAGCCACAAACTTCAAAAATTGAAACTCCATTCTATGGGTACTTCAAGTATCATCTTTGAGTTTATAAGGTTTACACTCTGACAAGCCTTGAAGATACAACACGACAATGTTGATCTTGTTTTTGTCACTCTTTACCGAACTACACTTGAAGAAATTCTCCATGTTCCATAAGAAGTTCTCCGCTTCTTGGGCATCACAGATGCCTTTGAACATATGTGATTTGGGAGCCTCGACCTTGGCTTTCCTATATCGACCGGATGATGTCGATCCTTCAGCTTACACGCCCTCATTGAGTGCTTTATTCTAGGCTTTCATAGCTGCAATCATACTTAGCGCATCAATGAGCTGACACTCCAAGTAAGTGATGGCCTCCTTCATCTCAAACTCGGCATGTTGGCGTACCACCAACTCCTTGCGGATGTTGTTGTTTTCCTAAGGTTGTAGTACTTTAGAGTCTTGAACTTTTCATCAAACTCATCCAAATGCCGACCAAATATCTCTATGGTCTACCTCTCCATTTGAACCCTTGTGACCCGTTCCTCTCCGATGGTGGCATCAATAACCTCATCACCATAATCATCGTCACTTGTTTCAATGGTCAAATGTGGGTGACATGCTGGTGCCTTGCTTGGTGTAGGGTCGAACAACATTTCCTTACTGCTCTGGTGGTGCTTATTTCCCTTGCAGATCTTACTTCCACCATCCATCTTGATTGTTGTGGTGCTGGCAATGTTTATATCTCCTTCATTGGTCATTCCCTTACTGCAAACCTTTGATATGATACCACATTGTCGCAGACTTAGAGTCTAACTAATATTTCATGCAACACTTGACAACCTACAATATTTCATGGTCTTGTGAGATCAAGTAGGACTTCTGAATCTAACACCGCTAAGAGAATGCAAGAAAGACATAGAGAAACTTGAAAAGCTTTCAAAAGAGGCTTAGTATTACTTTGTCGAATGTATTAAACTTGTTGGAACATTTTTTCAATAAGAGGCCCTTTATTTGTATTACCTCCTAAAGGCCTAAGTGTAAATATTATCTACTCTAAAGTTCCCTACAATATATACACTTCAGTCCTATTCTAGAATTCTCTAAAAGTTTTAGGGAATTCTAAAGCCATCTTGAATATATATAGGAAGTACTAGAGTATTTTACCAACCTCTTCATAAATCTAGATTTTCTCCCTTGTCCTGATACCGAATTTGAACAAGGAAGTGGTGGGACATGACACAATTGATCATTGCAGTCCAAGCTAATCACACTTTGCATTAGTATCTAGACAATAATAATTCCTGCAACACACAATGCTACGAAGTTTCTTCGTATTTTCTATATTTTTACATAAGCTATGGATCACTAAGGTCAAAGCCAAATGCCACTTTCCATTAGGTATATGGACCAAAAAAAATCCTGAACATCCCTATAACACCCAATGCTAAGTAATCCAATATCAGAGTAAGCAAAATTTAAGTGAATAGCAGAGCTAACAGTATATTGATCATACTAGTATCAAAGGATGTGTTATGGTAAAGGCATTTGTCAAACAAAAATTGATATAAACAACAGGTACGTGTCAATTCTAAGCTAGTTGGGGTGAATTCTTTTTGTTTTTTGGATCAGGCCGAGAAGGAATGGATATATAGGTGACATGTATAAGTTATACTTCCAATCCTCCCACTATGATAACCTACTAATTGGATAATGAAGACACAAAGAACCTCATATATTGGAGGTGCACCAAAAGGTACTCAATACCTACCTAGAATAGTAGGGTTCATAGAACATAATAAAAAGGCATGCAATATATTGTTCACTAGAGGAAAAATTCCTTCTGCATCAGAAATATATTTTTTTTAACATACAATCAAAGCATTACCTGGTCAACAAGGAAGTGAGTTGAGAACCATGAGGTATCAAGTACAATTTTCACCAGTGAAAAAAATCTAGGTGATTTCTTCTATTTATGACTTGAAAGATAGACTTACCTAGTAACACGATCAAGCAAACAAGATATATGATTTAGAAATCGAAAGGAAGAGGGAGACATACTTGATGGAATTGTAGGTGCAATAACAATTAAGGAAACAAAATATACTATTAAGAAATAGAAAGAAAGACTTGGAGATTTAGATGAGAAAAAGGATTATCTATCAACTAAAACACAATTAATTACTAGAGTAAAATCTAAAGGTGAAAGAAATTTAATTAATAGAAGTGAAGACTTACCCAAATAATCAAGAGGGTTAAATTGAACAGCTATAAGGGTTTCCCAAATTAACAAAGTAGCCTAAACATTAAATGTGCATTAAAAAACCAACCCCTAAGACAAATCCTAGTTTTTGCTATTTATAATAGTAGATAAACAAACCTAAGCTAGTTACAATAATAATCTTGAGCTAAAACAAAGAAAAGCCTAGCCTATTAATTATTTAAAATGTAGTCACCTCTTGCTTAATTTTCATTTTAGTGTATTTTAAACCTTCCATGCTTGTTTCATTAATCTTCTAAGGTATCAAAATTACTTTGAATCGACTTCATCTGTAATGAATAAAGGAAGGGAAAAGATAGGAGTTGTTACCTTGGTTGACTGACACATCTTGTATGAGAAGAAGAGATATAAGAACGTTGGAAAAGAGATCTGCTACAGCCCACAAGAATCGAGAAGAATAATATTCAGCCGCGAGCAAGGAGGCAACACAGTAAGAATAGATTTTATAGTCAGGTTTAATAAAAGTGGGCTTTGACCTAATCAGATTAGGTTGGGCTTGGGCCAAAACTTTATTTTCATTTTTTATAATTAATTAAATGGCTTATATGGCCCCCAAAAAAATCTTTAAAAAAAGGGTTTTCGGGGTAATTTAGGGAGTATAAAAATATCAAATTTGGTAAAGAAATGTCAATAACGTAATATTTTCAAAATAGTTAAAATACGAAATTGCCAAAATTTTCGTGAGTTTCTCATATAGAAAATACCTTAATCCCCCTTAACAACTACTAACGTGCAGATGGTCTAGGAATATAAGAAATCAAAATTTAATCTATAGTATATTATGAGAAGTGATTTATTGTTCACCAAAAATGAAGTAATCCTGAAGAGTTTTCTAGCTCCTCCAAAAATTTGAGAACAATATGAATCGAATTTGTTGATTCTTTCAATGAACTCCCAGTATGCATAATGATTAACGATGATTTACTCTTTAGATATAAAACTCTAATACACTGTAATCAAGAAAATCTAAAGAAATTATGTTCCCCTAACAATTAGACTTATATAGTAGAGGAATATGGTATTCATTGAAACACTGCTCATGTTCAAGTACTTATGTCACAAACTTAAGAATGTGCAAACAAGTAAAAGTAGATGTGGACGATAGTTCGATGCCAGGTCTCCAACTTATCGACTATACCTTCAACCTCTTTTTAGCTACAAAAAAGGAAATACGCGCATCAAATTAGGAGTGCACAAAATTATCATATCGAGAAAATGGTCCACATTCTCTTTCATCATTAGCTAAAGCGAATATGAACAATTCTTACCTTAACTATATTTCCATCTTAAGTATTAGCGTACCTACTTTCTATAATAAAGACTATTTAAGTAAGAAAATTGTATTGCAAGTTAAGGAAAATGAGTCTTTAATGGAGAAGAAGTAAATTTCAAAGAATGTACTATTTTGTATGGTCATAGTAATTTCAGAATATCGTTATAACGATAAATATTGAAAAGTGCAAAGAAATATAGTTGAGATGCTTCCTAATAAATATAAGAACAACATATTGAAATAACTCAAAAGATAAAAACATTTCAATTAATTGATGATAAAGAATGGGAGCAAAAAGGAAGAACTCCTAGATTAGCATAATGGAATATAGGAATGGTAATTAAGAGTTCTTTAAGTTAAAACCTTATTGGAAATGTCAAGAAAAAGAAATGTTAACTAACCTTTAAAATGAATTTAAGAAAATATTGATAGATGAACTAGCATTCCAAATAGCTATCCTAGTGTCCTTCACGACTTTCTTTCTCATAGCTACCATTTCTACAAGTTCATCACTCGTTATCCCATAACTGGTTAATTCATCACAAAGTTGCTTAGCTAAAATGCCAAACTTCACCATGTTTGACCCTTTTTAAAAGAGAGATTTCAACCCGTAGAACCAATCTATTCATGATTAGTGAAGAAAAAAATTCCATTGAAATGGGCTGGGAAAGTTCTACATACACATTACTATATCATTGAGTTGTCAAGATCATAGTTATAGTTTAATAGCAAAAGAATGATTTGATTTTTTTCTAAAACTATAAAGTATAACTGGACGGAGTAGGGAGTGTATCAATTCCACTTCCTTCAAAAATATGTCAAATATATCGAGAGAAAAATCTATAAATATGATATTTTCGTTGATGCTGAAAATATTGTGGCGAACTGGCGATACATCCATATTTTCATTGACAAAATTTTGACGATCACGTTAACTTTTTGTAACGCAATTTGTCAAGATTTATGATCAACTTTTTGAACATCACTCTTTGTCAAGATTTATGATCAATTTTTTGAACATCACCATCACTTATGCTAATGAAGTCTTGCTCAATAACATATTTTAGTAGTAAAAACATATTAATGTAGGGTTGAGTCTAAGAGGATCTAAAGAGGATTGTGTGTACGCAATGGTACCCCTAACCAGACGTTTCCAATAGACCCTCAGCTCACAACACAACACGCGATTCCTACCACATAATCAAAATTCACCCATTTCTTAAAATTTCCCAATTTCTTCTTCCTTACTAGCAGATTAATCAAAGGGGGCATGAACTCAATTTCAATCACATAATTAAACACCCATTAAGAATTTTCAGCTCATTTTCTGCAAAGATCTGTACTCCAAACAAACATTATACAATTAAAAGAGAGGAGGAGAGTACTAACTGACGAAAAGGGTTCTTGAAAGAGTCCATTTTTTAGCACGACCCACAATGGAAAATGGCAACGAATGAGTTTGGAAGAAGGAATGAAGCAGTGATACGGTAGCAATACATCCGATCTTCACATATCTTCTGCAGTAAACCCATTTTCCATCCTTAAATTTTGCTGATTTATTCAAAAAAACATCAACTTTTTTAGATCCTTTTTTCGGGGAGAATTTGAATCCTAACAGAAAAAATGGCTAAAGAGTGGAAAATAGCAATACAAAGGTTTCAATCAGGTATTGTGGACTCGGATGAATCACGAATTTGAGCTGTGAAAATTGTTTTAAATATAAATATTAAATAAAATTACGACTTACAATAGACTCTTGCTTTTGACTTTCTTGAATTCGAATAGTTTACCGGATTGTCATATTATAATAATAGTTTAGTAATTAGTGAAATATAAAAAATGGAATGTCACAAGAATTGAATATACCTACATCTTGCCATTATCTCGTAAAGGTAAAAAATTATTTCTGAAAGACTCTTGGTTCAAGTAAAAAAAATTGTTAATAACAACGAAACGATGCAAATTCTATCTGAAGGGTGCGGAGACAACAACATTGTTATTCGATAATCAATGAACAATTTACTGGAATAGATTATTTAAAATAATAATAAACAATGGTATATATACAATGACAAACACCAATCATTGTAAGCAAGATATCCATACACCACCTATTAACCTGATATCCTAATATGTATCCTCCATAGTTTTATATACAAAGTCATGTCCTCGGTAATATGAAGTTGCATTAAATTCTGTTTTATCACCTCTCTCCAATAGTTCTTTTGTCTACCTCTGTCTGTCCTTGCACCCTCTATAGCCAACCTCTCTCACCTCCTGATTGATACGTCATCTACACATCTTCTCTTCGCATGTCCAAACTATCTTCGTTTTTACAAGATAATAGTATTAGAGATGGGGAAAAATCAAATATATAGGAGCAACACACCGTTGTTATATCCACAAGATGGATCAGCTCCATCCACAGAGATAGTTCTCATAATTAAATGAAATGTGACATCTTTATTGTGACATCTTATATGAATGAACTATGTTAATTATAGTAATTGAGGTCAATCTCATTATATTAAGTTAAACTTCATCAAATTTTGTGTATCTCCAAACTTTTGGAGATAAATACTATTTAGATGGTAAGAGATAGACACTCGATCTATCATTACTCTCGTCTGGTTAATTAATTTCATCAAACAATCTATTTGACTATTGAGTGAAGAATTTGATCAATAAATATTCAATCTTTTTCCATCGTTGAATGGATTTTGACCAATTCTTCAACTCGGATCCAACCTATTAAACCCCAAAGTAAAATATAAATTTTATTTAGTGTTCTAGGAGACAATTTATTAGCAATAAATTTTATGTATACAGAAACAATAATATTTTATTAAATAACAGTTTTTTTTAAGATCAATTTTGTCCCTTTCTTGATTCTTATGTTGGATAATTTGCATCTAAAATGAATTTTATTTAATCTTCATGTAAAGAGGATTTTGTGGACTTTTATGAAGTATATTTTTGTCACGAATAGTCCGCCCACATCTTGATCTTTTTGTAAATGTTCCATGATTTTATGAAATTTCCGAGATCCCTCTCTAAGGAATATAGTACCCTTTATATAATGTGAGCTAGGATTAATCTTCAAGAATTCTAACTGAAGTTTGACTCATCTGGTAAAGTCCCACACAATTTGAATGTCTACAAATGTCGAGTCTCTGTCTCATGAAGAAACTGATTTCTTTTTTAAATAACCTTTCTTCGCACATAGTTCACTTAACTCTCTTATTGGTTTGAGTTTAATTGTTTGAGGTGTAACCAACGGTTCTACAAGAGGTCTTATGTTAAGAGATGTAATAAGTATCATTGTCGAAGCTAGAATCAACAAAGGTCGCACCAACAGCATCTCCAAGAACCTTTGAAGAGTAGTTTTAGCTTCCCATTCGAATGTGGACAGAAGATCCAAATTCTCAAATTCTCAACAGTACATCTGCCTCTGCAGATTTGGCGAGGCATTAAAATAGTGTTTGTGCATGCTAGTCTTAACTGTAGATTGAGCATATCAGTCATTGTTTACAGAAGCAAACCTCAAATCAATAATTAGTCATGGAGTCAATTCAAATATTGAAATAAAAATGTGTTGTAACAACGTAATCTAGCACTGCATCGCCAAGAATTACTAGTGTTGATATCATCGTGAAATCTCAGGTAGCATGTATGATCCTTAAGTTAGAGCTTCAACAAGCACTGAAGGATCATGAAACTTATAAGTAGAAGGAATTCAAAGTACAAGACATTAACTATCTTCTTAGCATTCACACGGCATAGGTGCATCAACAAAATCAATATGCAATACAAACCATTTCAGAAATGATAAAGTTTCTACTTCCCCACAGGAGTTGAGGCACTAATAGGTATCTACCTCATCTCGGGCGGATAAAGTAGCAGCTTTATCATTAATGAAAGAGATTGGGGTGGACATTGATTTTATTGATGCACCTATGCAAAGTCACTTCATGGTGAATACTAAGAAGCTAGTCAATGTACGACACTTGGAAATCACTGCTACATTACAAGTTTCACGACCCTTCGCTGTTTATTAAAGCACTAACTCACGGATCTTACATTCTACCAGAGATTCCACGATGCTATTAGCACTTGAATTTCATTGAGATGTAGTGCTAGATTTTGTTGTTACAACACATCTCTATTTCAAATATTCGAGAATGTTTCCAAGACTAATTACTTATTTGCGGTCTACTTTTGTAAATAATGAATGCTTTGCTCAATCTGAATTTCAGGATAGTATGCTTGAGCACATTTTTCAAGCCTCGCGCTAGATCTTCTAAGGCAAATATCTTGTACTGTCGAGGAATATGAGAAATTGGATCTCGTGTCCACATTTGGATGGGAGAGTGAAACTACTTTCCCAAATGTGATTGGAGGTGTTATTGAATACCTTGCTAGAGTGAGATCTTTGTTGATATTCACTTGTATTAGAGACTACATATATAAGCATCAGACCTCTTCTTGAATAGAAAGTCAAACAATAGAACTCTATCCAACAAGAGAGTTAAGTGAACTACCAAAAAGAATTCCACGAAACAAGATGAGTCCAATTTATTTAAGAATTCCACATTTGAGATATCAAAATTATGTGGGACTCTACAATATGAGTTCCATTTTATTTAAGGTTCTTAGAGACTACTTATATATAGTGTAATATATTTCTTTGAATAGGCATTTTTAAAATTTCATACATTCATGAAATATTCGTAAAGTGATGATGATGTGGCTGCACTCTTCTTGGCAACCAAATTTTTTAATAAGATCCATAAAATCATTTCATGGAGATCAAATAAATCCTAAGGAGGTCCACATCATCCTTAGTTTGAGTGACTCTAAATACCCTTGAATCACGGAGAAATCTTAAGAGAGAGGAAACAAGTAATAAACATATTTGTACTCACAATCTTTATGAACAAAATTATTCTTTTTAATTACTATTTGATTGCAATATTTTGTCTTTGGGACAAAAAAATTGCAAATAAATTGGCACACTTAGTGTGACCCAGTTTACCCTTCATCTTCTCTCTCACAAATGAAATGCTATTAAGAATACACTAACCGCAAAGACTGAAACTCTATTTTTAAGGGTACTTCAAGTCTCGTATTCGAGTTTATCGAGTCTAAACGCAGACAAGCCTAGAAGTAGGGGGCAATTATAGACACCGAAATTTTGTGGAACTCTATGAGATGAATCACATCCACAAGAAAGTGTAACAATTTGGAAAGTCACAATTACTGGGAACATCCTCCCGAACGAGCTCAACACACTTTGTAGCTTAGGAAAATTTTAAATTGAGTTTCAATATCATTGCGGTCAATGTACGCAAATCATACTCATTAAAAATACCAAAATTCTAGTATTAAATGTCTCAACATTTAATAGATCGCCCAAATACATAAATATTGAAAAAAAGATTATTAATTTTCTTTTATATCCTATATTTTTACATAAGCTATGGATCATTGTGGTACAAGCCAGCGAGTCTTTGCACTATATATTTGTACAATAATAACTCCTGCACACCCACTAAATACCCAATGCTAAGTAATCCAATACCAAACTAAGAAAAATTTAAGTGAATATGAGAGATAGCCGTATATTGATCATACTAGTATAAAATTACATTATGATAAAGGTATCTGTCAAAAAAATATTGTTACAAACAACGACTACGTGTCAATTCTAAGCTACTTGGGGTAAATTCTCTTAAATTTTTTGATCAGGGCGAGAAGGAATGGAGGTATAGATGACATGTATACATCCATTACTTGGCCTAATAATTGGATTATGAAGACATAAAGAACTTCAGATATTAGAGGTGCATCAAATTTCACTTAACACCTACCTAGAGTAGTAGGTTCATGGAACATAATAAAAAGACAATACAATATATTTTTCACTAGAGGAAATTTCCTTTTGCATCACAAATATAATTTTTTTAGCATACAATCAAAACATTACCTTGTAGTCAAGGAAGTGAGTTGAGAACCATGAGGTATCAAGTACAATTTCCAGCGGTGACAAAAAAATCTTGGTGATTTATTTTGTTTATGCCTTGAAGGATAGACTTGCCTAGTACCACAATAAAGCAAGCAAGAATTATGGTTTTGAAATAGAAAGGAAGAGGGAGAGTTACTAATTGATGTAATCCTAGATGCAAAAACAATAAAGCGAACTACAATCAATCAAACAAAATATAATATCAAGAAGTAGAAAGAAAGACAGAGATATTTCGAAGAAGAAAAAAGGATGATCTAGCAACTAAAAGATATTTGATTGCTAGAATAAACTCTAAGGGTAAAAAGAAATTGAACTCATACAAGTGAAGACTTATCAAGAAGGATCAATTGAACAGATATGAGGGTTTCCCCAAACTCACAAAGAAGTATAAACATCAAATATTCATTCAAAAATCAACCCCTAAAATAAACCCTAGTTTCTACTATTTATAATAGTAGATAAACTAACCCAAGCTAGTTACAATAACACCCTTGATCTAAAACAAAGAAAAGTCAAATCTATTACTTATGTTAAATGTAGTAATCTCTTGTTTAAATTTCCATTTTAATCTCAGATCACTAAATATATATTAGTAATGTGTAATGAGTTCATGTGTGAGTTGGAATAGAGTAACATCTTCTAGGTAAGAAATTGAAGATTTTCCTTTGATTCTCTTATAGCCGATTTTTAAACTCGAAAAAATTTTTCAAAATTCTAGATAAGTTTTTCAGTGAAAAAAGCTCTTTCACCTGGAGAAACAACAAAGAGTTACAACGGTGATGAAAAAGAGAAGGAAAAGATAGGAGTTACATTACCTTGGTTGATTGACAATTCTTGTTTGAGAAGAAGAGAGACAAGAACGTCGGATTAGAAAGATGGAACAGCCCACAAGAGAAAAATTAGTTGACTAACATTCAGCCATGAACAAGGAGGCAACACAATGAGAAGAAAGAAAATGAGCTCAAGTGTAAGCTGCAATTAACATTTATAGGTAGGGTTAATGAAAGTGGATTTTACCCTAATTATAATAGAAATAAATTATTTTGATTGTTTTATTTTGGGCTTGGGCCTAAATTTTATTTTCATTTTTGATAATTAATAAAATGGCCTATACGACCAAATAAAAATATTTTTTTAAAAAAAGGTTTTTGAGGGTAATATAGCAAATATCTGAATATGGTAAGAAATGTCAACCTTGTAATATATCAAAATGGCTAAAATATATATGGAATTGTCATGATTTTCGTGAGCTCCTCATTTTGTAAATACCTTCATCCCCTTTCACAACTACTAACATTCGGATTTTGCGAGAATATAATTAATCGAATGTCTATCTACTGTAGATAATGATAGTATGGGAAATGTACTGATCACTAAGGATGAAGTAATACTGAAGAGTTTGCTATCTCCTCCAAAAATTTGAAAACAATATGAATTCAATTTGTTGATTGTCTCAATGAACTTCATGCACAATGACCAAGGATTATTTACTCCATAGAGGAATTTGGTAAACATTGAATCCCGTCTCATGTTAAAGTACTTATGCCACAGGCTTAAAGGTAGAAATACTTCCCTTTAATTTGAATCTCCATGCATGATGAATGCACGAACAAGTAAAAGTACATGAGGATGATAGATCGATGTATGGTCTGCTACTTATCGATTATACTTTTCACCTATTTTGTAGCTACGAAAATAAATTATGTGCATCAAATAAGGAGATAAAAATATTATCATCTCGAGAATAATGGTCCACATATTCTTTCCTCATTCGCTAAAGGGAATATGGTGAATTCATACCTTACCTACACTTTTGTATGGTCAAAGTGATTTCACAATATCATTTTTAACCATAAATATTGAAAAGTGCATAGAAATATAGGTGAGATGCTTTCTCGTAAATTTACGGATAACATATTGGGATAACTAGAGATATAAAAACTTTCAATTGATTGAGGATTGAGAATTCCTAGAGTAGCACTGTTGAATATAGATATGATGGTTAAGAGTTCTTTTAAGTTATAATCGATAGACAGGAGTCTTCACTCAAAAATTCAAGAAAGAGCATTTAAGAAAATAAATTTACGAAAATTGTAATGGATAAACAACATTCCAGATTATTATTATAGAGTTCTTCACAACTTCCTTTCCCATAGATACCATTTCTACATGTTCATCACTCATTATCCCATAATTGGTTAATTCATCACAAAGTTTCTTAGCTAAAATGCCAAACTTCAATGTGTTCAACCCTTTCAAAAAGAGAGATTTCAACTCGTAGAACCAAGTTATTTATGATTAGTAAATAAAAGATATTTCATTGAAATGAGTGGAAAAATTCTACACACACATTAATATATTATTGAGTTGTGAAGAGTATAGTTTTAGTTTAATAGCAAAAGAATGATTTGATTTTTCTAAAACTACAAAGTATAACTGGACGGAGCTCAACAATACTAGTAGGGAGTGTATCAATTCCACTTCCTTCAGAAATATGCCAAATGTATGGAGAGACAAATCAATCAATATAATATTTTCGTTGTTGCAGAAAATAATGTGGCAAACTGGCGATACATCCATATTTTTGTGGACAAAATTTTGACGATCACCTTTTCTTTTTGTAAGGCAATTTATCAAGATTTATGATCAATTTTTTAAGCATCACCATCACATATGCTAATGAAGTCTTGCTCAATATGATATTTTATTAGTAAAAACATATTAATGTACAGTTGAGTCTAAGAGGGAGGATGTACACAAATCTTACCCCTTTGCGGAATAAAAAGATTTTTTTCTAATTGATCCACAAATCAAAAGATGGGTTTATCCAAACCCCTTTTGATGTCGGTTTTTCTAATAGTGAACATTTAGTATAATCCCACAAGTGAATTTGATGAGTGTAAGACTAAGATGTACACATATTTTATTCCTATCTTTGTGTGATAATAATATTTTTTTTCTAATATACCCACAATTCAAAAGAAAATTTCCGAACATGGTTGTAAGAAAAAAATATGACAACAAAATAGCAATATAGAAAACTAATTTTGGTTTACACGTAGATATTATTCAAGTGATTAGATAACATAGTCTTTGTTAAATATAAAATAAAAAATTGTAGGATGATATATATTTATATGGGAAAGTCAACTAGTTTTTGTTGGTGAAATTTTAAAATTACAATTTAAAATTAATTATCTTCAGGTAGAGACATGGATATATATTTTTCTTTCTTTAAGGATATTTAAACTCATCAAAAGAACTCTTTTCAAAAATCTAGTAATAATATTCTTAATTTGTCCCCTCCAGACAACATACCTGAATTTTAAAGTACAACTAAATAAATACTGAACAAGTGTTGAATCCAGAACTCTATAATAAGAACTTTTTTTTAACTCACTTTTATGCACTCTATATTTTATAATACAAAAAAAATTACGATCATCACTATTTGTAGTAGAGAAATTTTCCTTGCAATGAATAGGAAGAATATGAGGTGGTAAATTGGGTAGAAAAATGAAGTAGATGTTAAATGAGTGACAAGACATAAAAAGATAAAATAATGAGTGAAATAATAGAGTTTCAATGAATAAGACGATTACGGAGTAGTAAATTGGGTAGATATATGGCCTAGAGGTTAATTACATGAGTTTGAAGACATATAAAAATAGAATAATTATTGAAATAATGAATTTTCAATGGGATGTTATGGCCAATATGGTTGACGGCGTTCAGTAACTAAACAAACGACAATTACTCCCAACGTTCTCCTAACAAAGTAAGACCGTCATTATTTACTTGCAATGAATAGGAAGAATACGGGATAGTTAATTGCGTAGATAAATGGCTTAAATACTACATGAATTACAAAACATAAAGTATACAATAATGAAGTTTCAATGAGAAGTTATCGTCATGGTTTACCACATTCATTTTCTAAACAAAAGATAATTACTCTCAACATTCTGCTAACAAACTAAGACCATCACTATTTATAAGGGAGAAATTCTTCCTTCCAATGATTAAAAGGAATATTACAGAGGTAGTAAATGTTAGGTTCTAGCAAAGTGCAAATAGGAAATGAGAAGAGAAAAATGAAATGAGGAGGAACCAATTTTGGAGGGAAAATGAAAAGTTATTTGCAAAGTGCAAATGAACAGTCATTTATGTCATATCGATAGAAGAAAGGAAATTGTTGTCCTTATATTAGGACACACTTCCTTTACTTCTTCAAAGTTTGAGAAGAAGGTGCCCCCTCGCGACGTCGGATCTCGATCGACCTCCGCTTCGGCTTCGAATTTGGATTTGAATTTGACAACTAATGTGACCTTAATCAATTTCTTTTTTCTTATAAATTAATTTAGAATGAGTTAAATAACAAAATTAATTTTGACGCAACAAAATTTATTTGAAATTCGCGTGCAACGGTCACAACAGTCTGATTTCCAACCAAAAAAGTCGTTAATTTTCTCAAAAGACAGATTTTTCCTAAAAGTTGTTATTTTTTCCAAAAGACACAATTTTCTGGGAAAAATTGTTCTGAACATGGCTATAAACGGAAGTCATTTTTCATTTTCCAAAAATTGGAAATTTTTCTTTGCACATATTTTTTCTCATAAACAAAGTGTCGATCAACTGAGTATGTGTGGCTTGTTACTGTTCTTACGTTCGCTGAAGTTATAGAAGTTTGACGTACAACTACTTCTTTAATAGGATAAATCTGTTTTATATTCGGAGAAATTATCTGTAACCTCGGGTACAGTGGGTGGATTAAATTTTCTTAAGTAGACACAGTAGTTTCAATGGACTCAGATTATAAATACATTCTGTCAATTTCATCTTCATTCTGTTTGTGCAATTTTGACTAACCTTAATACATGTGATAACAGTAAATTGGGTAGATAAATGTCCTAGATATTACATAAATTACAAATAATAAAAAGATAAAACAATGAGTGAAATAATGATGTTTTAGTGAGAAGCTATGGTCTTGACTGATCATTCCAGTCACTAAACTAAAGATAATTACTTCCAACGTTCTACTAGAAAGTGTGGGCAATAGAGAATGATATGGTAGGAGACAATTAAATAATAACTATTATTAAATTGATCAAATGTACTAAAAAAATTGAATATAAGTTTTTCCTAGAAAAAAAGGAGGTTGATGCAA
The DNA here is from genome assembly GCF_001406875.1 of Solanum pennellii. Lineage (NCBI taxonomy): Eukaryota > Viridiplantae > Streptophyta > Magnoliopsida > Solanales > Solanaceae > Solanum > Solanum pennellii. The sequence goes on along the minus strand of NC_028637.1, from coordinate 10,772,591 downwards.
ATCATGCATCAAATAATTGTTCACATTATCAAGTGAATTATGTTAATTCAATAATGTGACCTTTTTTTGTTCAAAATTAAACATAAAATCTTGATATTAAAAAAGGCACATGACAAGGGTTAGGAGATTAATTATAGTCTCTGATATACATTGATAATAAATTACTATATTATCTTTTTGTTGTCAACTTTTAATTTAAAAATCCATATATATATATATATATATATATATATATATATATTCACCCTCATATTGCTATTAATGAAAATTATAAACACCCGATAGAAATGAAGAATAAATTATGCATTTGAAGAGAGATTGTAAATAATCTTACAGACTCATTGAGAAATAATGATCATTACATACAAAGAATTGCTAGTTGAAGAATCTTAGTAGTTATGTTGATTGACTAGTAGAAGTTTCAACTTATTGGTGAGGGTTCGACTTCTACTTTCTAATATCCCCTCCTACATTTTCACTTTCTCTGACCCTAATTTTATTTTATTTTATTGTTTAAAATAAAGAAGAATTTCTAGTTTGGAAAGACACCAACAATAACATGATGTTTTCCTTTTGAGATTTATTTTAGTGTACCAAGAAAATAAATATGAAACATAGATTTGGACAATGAAAGTAGAAACAACTAATGAAGATTTATTTGGAGCCGATTATCAAATCTAACAATAAATTAATCATATTTAAAATAAAAACATGAATTAGGTAGGAAATTCTTTATTAAAAAGTATATAGCTAAAAGTATTATTTGAGAATTTTTCCCTATATATTTTAACAATGGAGTTTTGATGTTTAGTGCTAGTGGTATTATTTTTTTGTAATGATAAAAACAAATCAAAAACATTTTATTTGAAAATAAAATAAAATTTAGTTCAGATTGTACCAGTTTGTGATACTTTATTTGTCCATCAACACTTAAGGTTTACAAAAGATAATACAATTAGGAAAATAACTATAATATTGATATTAGATTGGAATTATAACGTAGTAAAGAACTTATCACAAATACTGTTTCGGGGCAAGCCATTGCCTTGAAAGAGATTTTGAGTTGACTCCGATGCAAATCGTTATAGCCTGTCGCTCCCCAAGGTTTCATAGTTACTCTCAAACACGTGCACTCATGGCTAAGAGTTTGGAGGTTGCGCAAAACCTAATGCCCAAAAACATTCAAAGAATATGATGAAAGGAGGGAAATTCTTTTTTCTTTTCATTTATGGTTGATGTTGTATTTTTTATGCTCACATATTGTCATTCTTATATAGATATTTCAAGAGGAGGAGTTTCAAATAGAAGAGTTAATTTTTCTTTTTCATTGTAAGAAATGGATTGTAAAGATTAATGGCATTAAAGGCCATTATTTCACTTTTATAGAAACCTCTTGTTTGTTTATTGGAATGGATATGTTATCTCCTTTGAAACGTATTGTTGTTATTTCTTTGTATTAGACTTAACTAATATAGTTAGAATTAAAAGACTGCCTCACGCATTAGGGATAGAAATGTGGTGTATATTGAGGCCTAACTGGTCCACCACATTACCTCAATCAATGGTCTTTATCCCCATCCCCCTCGACCTTTCAAGGATTATTTTAGTTTCAAGACCTTGGTCATAGGATCGTCCAAATTTCTTTCGGACCTTACATATTCCAAGGAAATAACACCCAGTTTCAGAAACTATTTAAATGCACCATGTCTTATAAGAATATGTCTTTTTTTTTGTTGTACACACTATATTTGGCAATTGCAATTACTGCTTGTGAGTCACAGTGAAGAGAAACTGGTGAAGCTTGTCTTCCCCACAAGGCGTATCTGCCAAAAGATTTCTCAGTCATTCAGCTTCTTGCCCTTCCAACTCGAGAGCAATGAATTTTGATTCCATGGTAGAATGTGCTATACAAGTCTGTTTAGAAGATTTCCACGAAATAGCGCCTGCACCCAAAGTAATCACATAGCCACTGGTGGAGCTAAATGCATCATTGTCAGTTACCCAGTTTATATCACAAAAACCTTCTAAAACAGCAGCAAAATTTGTTAAAATGCAATACCAATTCATAGCACCTATCAAATACCTTCGCAATCGATGAAGAGCATTACAGTGTTCACTACTATAATTATGAGTATATCTACTCAATCTACTAACAACATAAGCTATATAAGGCCCCGTATAGTTCATGAGAAACATTACACCCCCTATTATTTTAGCATACTTAGTTTGAGAAACACTAGATTCATTATTATTCGTCAAGTGTATGGTAGGATCATAACGAGTTCTCACTTGAACTGCATCAAAACAATCAAACTTTTTCAACATCTTTTCATTTTATGAGACTGACACAAAGAGAAACCATTAAGAGTTCTTTTGATTTTAGTTCCCAAAATTACATTGCTTCACCAAGGTCTTTCATTTTAAATTTAGAAGACAAAAAATTCTTAGTCTCATTTATAACATTCACATTAGGACAGAAGATTAACATGTCATCTACATATAAACATATAATGACACAATCTAAACCTATCATCTTAGAATAAACACATGTAGCAGATGAATTTACAACAAAGTCATTGTCCACTAATGTGACATTAAATTTTTCATACCATTGCTTAAGTGCTTGTTTTAGTCCATACAAGAACTTTCTAAGTTTTCATACTTTATCCTCTTGTCCTGGAACCACAAAACCCTCAGGTTGAGTCATATAGATCTATTCCTTTAAATAACCATTTAGAAATGCTGTTTTGACATTCATTTGATGTACCACTAAGTCGTGAATAGCGTCCAAAGCAATAAGAGTTATAATGGTCCCTATTTTAGTCACAGGAGAATAAGTATCAAAGTAATTTCATATATTTATACACAAAATTACTTCTTTTTTCCCTAAATTCCTTTCCTTACAGTAAATGGCGGAATGCTCAGTTCCGCTTGTTCCCGGCTATTGCATCTTCCCTGGCGCAAAAACAGCTTTCTTTTGGTTAAAACCCCTAATCACAAATCTAGCCTTAGAGACATAAATCTATATGAAACACTATTTTGAGCATCACCAATAAGGATAGTGTAAGAAGTCTTAGAACAAATATTTACTCGTTTAAAATCAGCTAGACCAACCTTAGCCAAACACCCACACACTTTCAGAAATTTAAAGTTAGGAGCAAACCCTTTCTACAACTCATATGAGGTCTTGTCTTACTTCTTATGCGGGACTCTATTAAGAATATAACATGAAGACAAGACTCCTTCTCCCCACATACTGTAAGATAGACTAGAGCTTAAAAGCATAGAGTTCGTCATTTCTTTAAGGGTTCTATTTCTCTGTTCGGCTAAACCATTTTGTTGGGGAGTATATGGAGCACTAACTTCATGTATAATACCATTTTTCTCAAAAAAATCTTCTAGAGTTTTAGTACTATATTCACCAGCCCTATCAGATCTAAACTTCTTGATTTTCCACTTCTGCTTTAAATTTCAAAACATGCTTTCAGCTTCATCTTTAGAGTTAAGAAGATATACCTTAGTGTATGTAGAAAAGTCATCAACAAAATTAATGTAATACTTTTTCCACCTTTGCTAACAGTGTTCTTGAAATATACTAAACCTGAATATATTAGTTCAAGTAATTCATTCTTTCTACTAATAATAGATTTGAAAGGTTTCTTTGCATGCTTTGCTTCTACACACACATGACATTTAGAAAAGTCATATGCCACAAATTAATAGACTCAACAATATAAGCAGAATTTCAAATGCTTGCATTATTGACAATCTCTTGAACAATGTTTAATACAAATAATCCTCCACTATAATATCCCTTCCCAACAAAGTCTCCTCCACGAGACATAATTATTTTATCAGCTTCAAACACAAGTTTAAGGCCTACTTTATTGAGAAGTGCTCAGGAAACTGACAGGTGCCTATCTCAGCTTGGACGGGCAACGTAGCAGCTTTATCATTTATGAAATGGATCGGGATGGACATTGATATTATTGATGCACATATCTTAAGGCACTTCATCGTGAATGCTAGGAAGCTAGTCAATGTACGGTACTTAGAAATCACTGCTACACTACATGTTTCACGACCCTTCGCTGCTTGTTCAAACGCTAACTGATGGATCTTACGTACTACATGAGATTCCACGATTCTATTAGCACTTGTAATTTCTTGGAGACGTAATGCTAGATTATGTTGTTACAACATATCTCTATTTCAAATATTCGAGGCTGATTACAAGAATAATTACTTATTTGTGGTCTACTTTTGTATACAATGAATGATATACTTAATCTGCAATTAAGGCTAGACTGCATGAGCACATTCTTCATGCCTCGCCAGATCTGCAAAGGCAGATATGTTATACACATGAGAATTTTGAGAAATTGGATATTGTGTCTACGTTTGGACGGGAGAGTGAAACTACTTTCCAAAATGTGGTTGGGGATGTTGTTAGGTACTTTATTGGTGCGATCTTTGTTGATTCTAGCTTTGAAAAAGATACTTAATACATTTTTAAACATAAGGCCTCTTCTTGTGTGTGCATCTCCAAGCTTTGGGGAGATAAATACTGCATAGAAGGTAAGAGATGACCCCAAAGTCACTTCATCTATCTTTATGCTCGTCTGATAAATAAACTTCTACAAAAGATCTATCAGACTACAGAATGAATGATTCGATCAACGAATATTCATTTTTTTCTTAAGTTTCTAACGAATTTTAACAATTAATCAACTCTGATCGAACTAATCAAACCCCGAAAGGAATTATAAATATTTGTTAGCTTCAAGTAGACAAAATTTGTTTCTACTAAATCTTATTTATGGAAAATAAACTCCGACCACAAAATAAATACGATGAAACAAGAATATTTTATTAATTAATTAATTGGGTACAATTATATCCCTCTCTTGATTCTTCTAATTTGCACCTTAAATGAATTTTATTTGATATCCATGTAAATAGGTTTCTATGGATCTTTTTTTTTTAAGTATTTGGTTATCAAGAAGACTCCACCCACATCTTAATATCTTTGTAAATATTTCATGAATTTATAAAATTTTCAAGATCCCTCTCTAAGGGATCTATTACACTTTATATAGTGTAAGCTAGGAGTAGTTTTCAAGAAGGCCTAATTGAAATATGACTAATCTAGTAGAGTCCCACACAAATTTGATGTCTACGAATGTCGTGTTTTTGGATCTCGAATCAACAAAGATCGCAAAAACAACGAACCCAATAATATCCCCAAACATAGTTTGGAAGTAGTTTTTTTTGGGTATGTAGCCAGAAGATGGGAAATATAGGGAAAAAGAGGAATTTGAAAAGTTGAGAACTTGAACAGTTGGGAATTTGAAAAGTCCTCTTATGATTTAATGTAAAGGCATTTGTCCCTCATCGGTTGTGGAAAGAAAAATAAGAGAATTTAAAGGCAAAGGCAAAAGTCAAGCAAACATCATGGAGAAAATGGAAGATGCAGATGACTTGTGTGCAATGACCTCGGAGTGTAACTTTGTTGGAAATCACAAGGAGTGGTTTCTCTACTTAGGTGCCACTAGACATATTTGCTCGGCAAAACAAGCCTTTGCAACGTACCCTCCTACTGAGAACAATGTTTTGCATGTCCCTACTATTAGGAAAAATTAAGTTTATGCTGCACTATTCGTTAAGAATGCGTTTAAGTGTGTCCTAGTTAGTGATAAAGCTCTGACAAGTAAGAATGAAATGTTCATAGGAAAGGGCTACCTCAAAGAGGGTCTTTTCAAACTTAATGTAATGGTTGTTGATAGTATTAATAAAAATTATGCTTCTGTTTACTTATTGGAGTTAAATGATTTATGGCATGCCAGTTTGAGACATGTAAATTACATAGCCTTGCGAAAATTTGTTAATCTAGAAGAATTGCATGATTTTAAATATGATAAATCGAAATGCAAAATTTGTGTGGAAAGTAACTTGTTAAAAATCCTTGTAAGTCTATTGAAAGAAATTCTAAAACTTTAGACTTAGTTCGCACAGATATATGCAATTTGTAGTCAACACCATCTCATGGTGGGAAAAAGTATTTTATAACTTTTATTGATGAGTGCACTCAATTTTGTTATGTATATTTGCTTAATAGTAAGGATGAAGCAATTGATGCATTTAAGCAATACAAATATGAAGTGGAGAACCGATTGAATCTAAAGATAAAACTGACTCGGAGTGATATGGATGGAGAATATAAATATCCTTTTGCAGAGATATATTTGGAATATGGTATTATTCATCAAACTACTGCATCTTATACACCACAGTATAATGGTTTGGCAGAACGGAAGAATAGAACATTAATGGAAATGATGAATGCCTTAATGATAAATTTTGGTTCACCACGAAACATTTTGGGGAAAGCCATCCTTACAGGTAATAAAATACTCAATAGTGTACCCCATCGAAAAACACAATCAATTCCATATGAGTTGTGGAAAGGATTAAAACCCAACTTAAAATATATCAAAGTGTGGGGGTGTTTAGCCAAGGTAGAGGTTCCTTTACCGAAGAGGGTAAAAATTTGACCCAAAACTCTAGATTGTGTCTTTATTGGGTATGTTGTGAACATTAAAGCCTGTCGGTTTTTAGTACACAAATCGTATAATCCTGAGATCCCTATTAATACCATAATTAAATAAGATAATGCAGAGTTTTTTAAAAATATTTATCCGTATAAAATAGAAAGTGAGTCAACAAGTGAAAGACCTAAACGACCACAAGAAGAATCAATGGAAAATGTTATAACTAGTGAGGAACCTAGGCCTAGTACTCGCAAAAAAAATGGTACTTATTTCAGACTAGATTTTGTAGCAGTACTGCTTGAAAGTGAGCCTCAAACATTTAAAGCAGTTATGTCTTCGTCTGAGTCAACTTATTGAAAAGAAGCAGTTAATCGTGAGATCAAATCAATGTTAGGTAATCACACTTGGGAATTGGATGATCTTCCTCCAGGAAATAAACCTTTAGGATCAAAGTGGATCTTTAAAAGGAAAATGAAATGTGATGGGACTATTGACAAATATAAGGCTAGACTCGTAATCAAACGGTACAGACAAAAAGAAGGTATGGACTACATTGACACATACTCTCCAATAACAAGGATAACATTAATTAGGATGTTAAGAGCACTAGCAGCAGTGCATGATCTTAAAATCAACCAAATGGATGTAAAGACAACCTTCTTAAATGGAGTGTTGGAGGAAGAAATTTGCAATGAACAACCTTAAGGGTTTATAGTTCTTGGAAAGAAAAGAAAGTGCCAAGACTTGTGAAATAACTTTATGGACTCAACCAAGCACCCAAACAATGACATACTAAAATACACCAAACAATGTTGGCAAATGGATTCAAGATTAACGAATGTGATAAATGTGTTTACATTAAAAATGTTATGAATCATGAAGTCATTGTTTGTTTGTATGTTTATGACATGTTAATAATGAGTAAAGACATTAACGATATAAATGATACTAAGTGCATGTTGTCCAGCAAGTTCGATATGAAGGACTTAGGAGTTGCTAATTTGATCTTAGAGGTCAGGATTATAAAAACTACCTAGGGAATAGCATTATCTCAATCTCATTATATTGAAAATGCATTGGATACGTTCAAGTACTTGATTTTCAATGTTGTCAAAACTCCAATTGATTTAAGCTGTACATTTAAAAAAAATGAAGGACTATCAATTGGAATATGTCAGAGTGTTGGGAAGTTTGATGTATATTATAAATTGTACGCGACCAGATATAGCATGTGCTTTTAGTAAAATGAGTCGGTTCACTAGTAATTCGAATCAAACTCACTGGATGGCAATGAAACATGTGTTAGGTTGTCTAAAATATACACAACATTATGCTTTGCATTATAATAAATATCCTGTTGTGATTGAAGGATATAGTGATGCAAATTGGATCACCTAGTCAAATGATGTAAAATCCACGAGTCGTTATGTATTCATACTTGGTGGAGGAGCAGCCTCTTGGAAATTGTCCAAACATACATGTATTGCTCGATCCACACTGGAATCTGAATTCATTGCTTTGGATAAAGTTGGTGAAGAAGCTGAATGGCTCCAAAATTTCCTATAGGATATTCCATTATGGGCTAAACCTGTTGGACCTATTTTCAGACATTGCAATAGTCAAACAATAATAGGTAGGGCAGGAAGCGTTATGTACAACGGGAAATGTCGTCATATACGACAGAGACATGACACCGTAAGAAAACTGCTCTCTTGTGAAATTATCAAAATTGACTAGGTAAAGTCAAGAGATTATGTGTGAGATCTACTAACGGAAGTCTTCGTGAGAGAGGCAGTAAAAAGATCATCTAAGGGAACGAGTTTACGGCTTAGGACAAGTCAGCATGACGGTAACTCTATCTAGCAGACTGAAGACCCCAAGAGCTAGACTCATGGAGAAAAACAAAGTTGTGGCTCACGGTTCGACATTGTGAAGTAACTTAATCCATTCTGATGATGAAGACAATGTTCAGGAACAAGGTTAAGACTTTAAGGCTTGTTAATGAGGTAATAAAGCTTTAAGTTTTAAATGATTTGCTAAGTTTGGTAGATTTGACCAAATAGTGTATCTACGAGATGACACGGCTATAAATCACCTATGTGAGTGTGAAGTGGAAGCCGCATCAAAGACAATTTTATGTCAAAATCCTATTCTCTATACACTCATGAAATTAGGAGGTGTTCATGGTTGAAATTAACACAACCGTAAGAACCATAAACAGTAAAGGGTTAATTGTGTTACATATGATTGTCTAGGTATACACCAAAGCTCGATGGTTCAAAGATATCACATCTACAGATTGACCGAGTATATCCGACATATGTTCACTATGAAAAGTCCAAGGGAAAACCTACTTATCCAGATGCAATTAATTCTTTAATAGAATGTACACAATTGTCCGTGCATTCTTATGTTATAACCATTCCCCATCAATGTGGTAGATTGTTGGGTATGTAGCAACAATTGTTGGGAAATAGAGGGAAAGAGAGGAATTTGAAATGTTTAGAAAATAAAGAGTTGGGAATTTGAAAAGTCCTCTTATGGTTTAATGAAAAGGATTTGTCCCTCGTCGGTGGTGAAAAGGAAAATAGGAGAGTTTAAATACAAAAATACTCCTATTAATTGTTAAAAGGGTTGGAAAGAGGGACCCTCTCGCGCCGTCTCATCTTCGACTTCGGCTTTGTCTTCGGCAAATGATCGAGAGATTATTTTTTGGACAAAGTTTATTTTAATTAATTAATTGATTAATTAATTAAATGACCAAAATTATTTTCAATTAATTAATTGATAACAGAAGTTGAAAATTATCCGAAATGTTTCAACTTTTTAGTTGACTAACCCGACCTTACTCGGATCCGCGTGCGACCCGTTTTACTTGAACTTCCCCATTTTATTTAAATTTTTTTGCCATGACGGTTCCAAAAGGTTGCAACTTTCAGGAACATTCAGTACCATTTTAAAGGATGCAAACTTTCATTAATGGTCATGTAAATTCTAAAAGGGTTGCAACCTTTCAGAACCTATTCTTCTTGCCTATAAATACCACTCATTCTTCAAAATACTTCTTTACTAATTTTATGATCTTCTTCTTCTTCGTCGTCTGCACACATTTTCCTTCGTGTACTTTCCTACTATGGATTGGTTCACTGACAGTAGAGTTTTTGATATCTACACTATGCTGATTAAGATCATTTTACCCTAGGAGGTTGTATTCAAAATCAAACCTCGGATACAAGAGGGGAATAATTTCCTTAAGGGGGACCTGTAAGTTCAGTGGACTTGATCTTTTTCCACTTTAAAAGGTTTTTAAGATTCTGGTATGTTTTTTACAAATTTTACTTTTTTTGAATTAAATTTTTGTTCATCTCTCTAACTGGTTCTATAAATTTTAGTTACTTCATGTTTAAGAATAATTTATTAGAATCAGTAAATAAAATTTTATAACACAAATTGGCAACAATTTCAGCCTCCAATACGAACGTAATCTCAAGATCGGAGTTTCAGCAATCCTCAACAGTACAGTCTTTGTAAATTTGCCGAGTCATGACGAAGAAGCTGCTGCCAACCTTTTTCTGCAGATTGAGCATATCATTCATTGTTAATAGAAGCATAGATCAAATCAATAATTAGTCATGGAGTCAGTTTTAATATTTTAAATAGATATATGTTGTAACAACATAATCTAGCATTGTATCTCCATGAATTCCTAGTGTTGATATCATCGTGGAACCTCATGTAGCTTGTATGATCCTTGAGTTAGAGCTTCAACATGCAGTGAAGGATCATGGAACTTGTAATGTAGCAGTGGTTCAAAGTACCAGACATATTAACTTGTTTCTCAGCATTCATAGGGAAGTGTCTTGTCATAGGTGTATCGACAAAATTACTGTTCACCAAAAGTCATTTCATAAATGGTAAAGCCGCTACTTCCCCACACAAGTTGAGGTAGGAACCTATTAGTGCCTCAACCACATCAACTACTTCTTACTATTTCTAATAGTTTGTCTTAGCCTACTATACATTTTTATTGAAGGCAATAGGAACTCTTAACCGAAGTAATGAACTCGAAAATTATCATCAGGAATGATTCACATTTTAAGATTGAATGGTTCATCATAGATGAAATTTGATATTTTACGAGCACATCCAAACTTGCACAGTGTAACATTGGAAATAATTTTATTTTTCTTAATTTTGAGAAAACCCTCTTGATGATTTTCATAAGTCTTAAATAATTGTACACTAACATAATATTTGAGAATAGAGTCTCCAAGTTTCCCAAGTTAATCCAAATGTAACTTCTAGAGGCCTTTTTTTGTTGTCATTACTTCCAAAACCTTAGCAATTAGGATACAAAATTTTTTCTTGCAGTTCAAGTTTATTATGCATGACTGTTTCCCATATAAAATCTTATGGTTGTAGCACGACAGATAGGTATTAGGAGAGATTTCAAACCTTGAGAATATTATGAATTCTAAGGTATACATGTATTGCAGTGAATCTGTTATATTCCACCTGAACAGATTCACTCTCATACGTGTATACCTTAGATTCATAGGATTCTCTAGGTCAAGAATCTTTCGCCAATTACTATCTGTCTTCTAGAACCATTGGACTTTATAGGGCAAACTAAGAATTTTTATCTGAACTTCTAAGGTTTTGAAAGTGTTGACAACAAAGAAATGCATGCAGAAGTTTCATTTGGAATCACTTAGGTAACTTGGAGACTCTTTTCTCAAATATGCTATCAGTATACATTTGTTTAAGACTTATGAAAAACATCATGAGGGTCTTTCAACATTAAGAAAAATAAAATAATTTGGATTGTTGCATTGTTCAAGCCTGGATGTGCTCGTAAAATTTAGAGATTTATCCGTAATGAACCATTATATCTTAAAATGGGGTTCAATCCTAGGGATAATTCTCAAGTTCAAAACTTTTTCAAAGAGTTTGCCTTCAGTAGAAATGTTTAATCGCGGAAGTAGCAACTTTATCATTTATTGAGATGGATCTGGATGGACATTGATTTTATTGATGACCTATGCTAAGGAACTTCCTCGTGAATGTAGAGAAGCTAGTCAATATACGGTACTTGGAAATCACTGCTACTTTACAAGTTTTGTGACTCTTCGTTGTTTGTTAAAGGTCTAACGCATGGATCTTACATGCTACCTGAGATACCACGATGCTATTAGCACTTTGAATTTCTTGGAGATGTAGTGCTATGTTATGTTGTTACAACACATATTCGAGAATGATTCCAAGAATAATTACTCATTTTCGGTCTACTTTTGTAAATAATGAATTTTATGCTCAAAGGCTATGTTGTACTTTTAAGGATTTTGAGAAATTAGATCTTGTGTCCACGTTTAGATGGGGAGTGGAACTACTTTCCCAAAGGTGCTTGGTGAAGATTTTTAGTCCCTTTCTAGAGAGAGATCCTTGTTAATACTGGCTTCGACAAAGATACCACATTTCTAAGCATAAGACCTCTTATGTTATAGTTGATTAGACTTCAACCAATAAATCTCTATCAAGAAAGACTATTAAGTGAACTATGCATCCCAAAAAAATTCATGGAACAAAAACTTGACATTTGAGACATCAAAATTTTGTGGGACTCTACAAGATTAATCCAATTTAATTTAGGGTTTTTGGAGACTACTTACCTTAAACTCTAGCTCACACTTATATAACACTTCTATAAACTGCATATATTTCTTTGAATATGCATCTCTAAAATTTCATATATTCATGAAGTGATCAAGATATGGGCGCACTCTTCTTGAAAACCATATACTTTAACAAGATCGGTAAAATCCTTTCACAAAGATAAAAAGAATCCAAAAAAGGTCCACATCATCCTAGATTGAGTTACACTAATAGCGTTCGAATCGTGGAGTAATCTTATGAGAGGGGAATCAAGGGATAATTATATATGTACTCACAATTTTTATGAATAAACTCATTCTTTTTTATTTATTCAGTGATTGCAATAAATTTCTTATATTTGGAAAAAATTTGTGCAACTAACTTGCATGCCTAGTTTGACCTAATTTACTCGGCATCTCCTCTCTTGCAAATAAAATGAAAATATCAAGCCACAAACTTCAAAAATTGAAACTCCACTCTATGGTACTTCAAGTATCATCTTTGAGTTTATAAGGTTTACACTCTGACAAGCCTTGAAGATACAGCACGACAATGTTGATCTTGTTTTTGTCACTCTTTACCGAACTACACTTGAAGTAATTCTCCAAGTGCCATAAGAAGTTCTCCGCTTCTTGGGCGTCACGAATGCCTTTGAACATATGTGACTTGGGAGCCTCAACCTTGACTTCCCTATATTGGCCGGATGATGTCGATCCTTCAGCATACATGCCCTCATTGAGTGCTTTATTCTCGACTCTCATAGCTGCAATCATACATAGCGCATCAATGAGCCGACACTCCAAGAAAGTGATGTCCACCTTAATCTCGAACTTGGCATGCTGGCGTCCCTCAAACTCCTTGCGGATGTTGTTGTTTTCCTAAGGTTGAAATCCTTTAGAGTCTTCAACTTTTCATCAACCTCATCCAAATGCCGGCCTAATATCTCTATGGTCTACCTCTCCATTTGAACCCTTGTGATCCATTCCTCTCCGATGGTGGTGTCAATATCCTCATCACCATAATGATCGTCACTTGTTTCAATGGTCAAATGTGGGTGACATGTTAGTGCCTTTCTTGGTGTAGGGTCGAACAACATTTCCTTACTACTCTGGTGGTGCTTATTTCCCTTGCAGATCATACTTTTACCATCCATCTTGATTATTGTGGTGCTAGCAACGTTTATATCTCCTTCATTGGTCATTCCCTTACTGCAAACCTTTGATATTATACAACATTGTTGGAGACTTAGAGTCTAACTAATGTTTCATGCAACAATTGAAAACTTACAATATTTCACGGTCTTGTAAGATCAAGTAGGACTTTTGAATCTAAGACAGGAATGAGAATGCAAGAAAGACTTAGAGAAACTTGAAAAACTTTCAAAAAAGGCTTAGTATTCCTTTGTCGAATGTTTTACACTTGGTTAGAACATTTTTTCAATGAGAGTCCCTTTATTTATATTACCTCCTAAAGGCCTAAGTGTAAATATTATCTACATTAAAGTTCCCTACAATTTGTACACTTCAGTCCTATTCTAGAATTCACTAAAAGTGTTAGGGAATTCTCAAGCCTTCTTGAATATATCTAGGAAGTTCTAGAGTATTTTACCAACCTCTTCATAAATCTAGATTTTCTCCCTTGTCCTTATGTCGAATTTGAACAAGGAAGTGGTGGGACATGACACAATGGATCATTACGGTCCAAGCTAATCACACTTTGCATTAGTATCTAGACAATAATAACTCCTGCAACACACAATGCTACGAAGTTTCTTTGTATTTCCTATATTTTTACATAAGCTATGGATCACTAAGGTACAAGCCAAATGGCACTTTCCATTAGGTATATGGACAAAAAAAATCTTGAACATCCCTATAACACACAATGCTAAATAATCCAATATCAGAGTATGCAAAATTTAAGTGAATATCAAAGCTAACAATATATTGATCATACTAGTATAAAAGGATGTGTTATGGTAAAGGCATTTGTCAAACAAAAATTAATATAAACAACAATTATGTGTCAATTCTAAGATAGTTAAGGTCAATTCATTTGTTTCTTTGGATCAGGGCGAGAAGGAATGGATATATAGGTGACATGTATAAGTTATACTTCCAATCCTCGCACTATGATAACCTACTAATTGGATTATGAAGACACAAAGAACTTCATATATTGGAGGTGCACCAAAAGGTACTCAATACCTTCCTAGAATTGTAGGGTTCATAGAACATAATAAAGAGGCATTCAATATATTGTTCACTAGAGGAAAAATTCCTTCTACATCAGAAATATATTTTTTAGCATAAAATCAAAGCATTACCTGGTTAACAAGGAAATGAGTTGAGAACCATGAGGTATCAAGTACAATTTTCACCAGTGGAAAAAATCTAGGTGATTTCTTCTATTTATGACTTGAAGGATAGACTTGCCTAGTAACACGATCAAGCAAACAAGATATATGATTTAGAAATAGAAAGGAAGAGGGAGACATACTTGATGTAATTGTAGGTGCAAGAACAATAAAGGAAACAAAATATACTATTAAGAAATAGAAAGAAAGACGGGGAGATTTAGAAGAAAAAAAGGATGATCTATGAACTAAAACCCAATTAATTACTAGAGTAAAATCTAAAGGTGAAAGAAATTTAATTCATAAAAGTGAAGACTTACCCAAATAATCAAGATGGTTAAATTAAACAGCTGTAAGGGTTTCCCAAATTCACAAAGTAGCCTAAACATTAAATGTGCATTCAAAAACCAAACCCTAAGACAAATCCTAGTTTCAGCGATTTATAATAGTAGATAAACAAACCAAAGCTAGTTACAATAATAATCTTGAGCTAAAACGAAGAAAAGGCTAGCCTTTTAATTATTTAAAATGTAGTCACCTCTTGCTTAATTTTCATTTTAGTGTATTTTAAACCTTCCATGCTTGTTTTATTATTCTTCTAAGGTATCCAAATTACTTCGAATCGACTTTATCAGTAATGAATAAAGGAAGGGAAATGATACGACTTGTTATCTTGGTTGACTGACACATCTTGTATGAGAATAAGAGATATAAGAACGTTGAAAAAGAGAGTTGGTACAGCCCACAAGAATCGAGAAGAGTAATATTCAGCCGTGAGCAAGTAGGCAACATAGTAAGAATAGATTTTATAGTTAGGGTTAATAAAAGTGGGCTTTACCCTAATCAGATTAGGTTGGGCTTGGGCCAACACTTTATTTTCATTTTTTATAATTAATTAAATGGTCTATATGGCCCCAAAAAAAATCTTTAAAAAAAGGGTTTTCGGGGTAATTTAGGGAGTATAAAATATCAAATATGGTAAAGAAATGCCAATAACGTAATATTTTCAAAATAGTTATAATTTTCTGCAAAAATCTGTACTCCAAATAAACATTATACATTTAAAAGAGAGGAGGAGAGTACTAATTGACGAAAAGGGTTCTTGAAAGAGTCTATGTTTTAGTACGACCAACAATGGAAAATGGAAACCAATGAGTTGGGATAAAGGGATGAAGCAGTGATACGGTAGCGATACCTCCGATCTTCGACATATCTTTTGCAGTAAACCCATTTTCTATCTTTAAATTTTGCTTATTTATTCAAAAAAACATCAACTTTTTTAGATCCTTTTTTCTGGGAGAATTCGAATGTCTACAAATGTCAAGTCTCTATCTCATGCAGAAAGTGATTTCTTTTTTAAATAACCTTTCTGGCACATAGTTCACTTAACTCTCTTATTGGTTGGAGTTTTATTGTTTGAGGTGTAACCAACGGTTCTACAAGAGTTCTTATGTTAAGAAATGTATTAAGTATCTTTGACGAAGCCAGAATCAACAAAGGTCGCACAAACAACATCTGCAAGAACCTTTGAAAAGTAGTTTCAGCTTCCCATTCAAATGTGGATAGAATATCAAAATTCTCAAATTCTCAACAGTACTTCTGTCTCTGAAGATTTGGTGAGGAATTAAAAAAGTGTTTGTGCATGCCAGTCTTAACTGCAGATTGAGCATATCAGTCATTGTTTACAGAAGCAAACCTCAAATAAATAATTAGTCATGGAGTCAATTCAAATATTTGAAATAAAATGTGTTGTAACAACGTAATCTAGCACTGCATCTCCAAGAATTACTAGTGTTTATATCATCGTGAAATCTCAAGTAGCATGTATGATCCTTGAGTTAGAGCTTCAACAAGCACTGAAGGATCATGGAACTTGTAAGTAGCAGGAATTCAAAGTACCAGACATTAACTATCTTCTTAGCATTCACACGGCATAGGTTCATCAACAAAATCAATGTGCAATCCAGACCATTTCAGAAATGATAAAGTTTCTACTTCCCTACAGGAGTTGAGGCACTAATAGGTGTCTACCTCAGCTCGGGCGGACAAAGTAGCTGCTTTATCATTAATGAAAGGGATTGGGGTGGACATTGATTTTATTGATGCACCTACGCAAAGTCACTTCATTGTGAATGCTAAGAAGCTAGTCAATGTACGACAGTTGGAAATCACTGCTACATTACAAGTTTCACGACCCTTCGCTGTTTATTAAACCACTAACTCACGGATCTTACATTCCTCGTGAGATTCCACGATGCTATTAGAACTTGGAATTTCTTAGAGATGTAGTGCTAGATTATGTTGTTGCAACACATCTCTAATTCAAATATTCGACACTGATTCAAAGACTAATTACTTATTTGCGGTCTACTTTTGTAAATAGTGAATGCTCTGCTGAATCTTAAGTTTAGGCTAGTATGCTTGAGCACATTTTTCGTGCCTCGCGCTCGATCTGCAAAGGAAGATATGTTGTCCTGTCAAGGAATATGAGAAATTGGATCTCGTTTCCACATTTGGATGGGAGAGTGAAACTACTTTCCCAAATGTGCTTGGAGGTGTTATTGAGTACCTTGCAAGAGTGAGATCTTTGTTGATATTGACTTGTATTAGATACTACATTTATAAGCATAAAACCTCTTCTCGAATAGTCAGTTAAACAATAGAACTCTAACCAAGAAGAAAGTTAGGTGAACTAACAAAAAGAATTTGACGGGACAAGATGAGTCCAATTTATTTAAGAATTCGACATTTGAGATATCAAAATTATGTGGGACTCTACAATATGAGTCCCATTTTATTTAAGGTTCTTAGATACTACTTATATATAGTGTAATATATTTCTTTGAATAGGCATTTTTAAAATTTCATACATTCATGAAATATTCGTAAAGTGATGATGATGTGGCTGCACTCTTCTTGGCAACCAAATTTTTTAATAACATCCATAAAATCATTTCATGGAGATCAAATAAATCCTAAGGAGGTCCACATCATCCTTAGTTTGAGTGACACTAACAACCCTTGAATCACGGAGAAATCTTAAGAGAGAGGAAACAAGTAATAAACATTTTTTTCTCACAATCTTTATGAACAAAATCATTCTTTTTTATTACTATTTGATTGCAATATTTTGTATTTGGGACAAAAAATTTGCAAATAAATTGGCACCCATAGTGTGACCCCATTTACCCTCCATCTTCTGTCTCACAAATCAAATGCAAATCTGAATCCACTAACCGCAAAGATTGAAACTCTATTTTCAAGGGTACTTCAAGTCTCGTATTCGAGTTTATCAAATCTACACGCTGACAAGCCTAGAAGTAGGGGGCATTTATAGACACCGAAATTTTGTGGAACTCTATGAGATGAATCACATCCACAAGAAAAGTGTAACAATTTGGAAAATCACAATTATTGGGAATATCCTCCCGAACGAGCTCAACACACTTTGTAGCTTAGGAAAATTTTAAATTGGATTTCAATATCATTGCGGTCAACGTACGCAAATCATACTCATTCAAAATACCCAAATTCTAGTATTTAATGTCTGAACATTTAATAGATCGCCCAAATACTTAAGTATAGACAAAAATATTATTAATTTTCTTTTATATCCTATATTTTTACATAAGCTATGGATCATTGTGGTACAAGCCAAGAAGAAATTTCCTAATAGAACACTTAATATATTTTCTACTAGAGGAAATTACCTTTTGCATCAGAAATATAATTTTTTTAGCATACAATCAAAATATTACCTGGTCGTCAAGGAAGTGAGTTGAGAACCATGAGGTATCAAGTACATTTTTCAGCGCTGACAAAAAAATCTTGGTGATTTAATTTGTTTATGCCTTGAAGGTTAGACTTGCCTATTACCACAATCAAGCAATCAAGAATTATGGTTAGAAATAGAAAGGCAGAGGGAGAGTTACCAATTGATGTAATCCTAAATGCAAAAACCATAAAGCGAACTACAATCAATCAAACAAAATATACTATCATGAAATAGAAAGAAAGACAGAGAGATTTAGAAGAAGAAAAAAAGGATGATCTAGCAAGTAAAAGATATTTGATTGCTAGAATTAACTCTAAGGCTAAAAAGAAATTGAACTCATACAAGTGAAGACTTATGAAGAAGGTTTAATTGAACAGATCTGAGGGTTTCCCCAAACTCACAAAGAAGTATAAACATCAAATTTTCATTCAAAAATCAACCCTAAAATAAACCCTAGTTTCTACTGTTTATAATAGTAGCTAAACTAACCCAAGCTAGTTACAATAACACCCTTAATCTAAAACAAAGCAAAGTCTAATCTATTACTTATTTGAAATGTAGTAATCTCTTGTTTAAATTTCCATTTTAATCTCAAATCACTAAATATATATTAGTAATGTGTAATGAGTACATGTGTGATTTGGAATAGAGTAACATCTTCTAGGTAAGAAATTGAAGATTTTCCTTTGATTCTCTTATAGCCGATTTTTTAACTCGAAAGAAAATTTTAAAATTCTAGATAAGTTTTTCAGTGAAAATGCTCTTTCACCTGGAGAAACAACAAAAAGTTAGAACGGTGATGAAAAAGAGAAGAAAAAGATAGGAGTTGCATTACCTTGGTTGATTGACACTTCATGTTTGAGAAGAAGAGAGACAAGTACGTTAGATTAGAGAGCTGGAACAGCCCACAAGAGAAAAATGAGTTGAGTAACATTCAGCCGTGAACTAGGAGGCCACACAGTGAGAAGAATGAAAATGAGCTCAAGTGTAAGCTGCAATTAGCATTTATAGGTAGGGTTAATGAAAGTGGGTTTTACCCTAATCATAACAGAAATAAATTATTTTGATTGTTTTATTTTGGGCTTGGGCCTAAATTTTATTTTCATTTTTGGTTAATTAATAAAATGGCCTATACGACCAAAGAAAAATCTTTTTTTAAAAAAGGTTTTTGAGGGTAATATACCAAATAACTGAATATGGTAAAGAAATGTGAACCTTGTCATATTATCAAAATGGCTAAAATATATATGGAATTGTCATGATTTTCGTGAGTTCCTCATTTTGTAAATACCTTCATCCTCCTTTCACAACTACAAACATTCGGATTTTGCGAGAATATAATTAATCGAATTTCTATCTACTGTAGATAATGATAGTATGCGAAATGTACTGATCACCAAGGATGAAGTAATCCTGAAGAGTTTTCTAGCTCCTCCAAAAATTTGAGAACAATATGAATTGAGTTTGTTGATTGTCTCAATGAACATCGTGCACAATGACCAAGGATTATTTACTCCATAGAGGAATTTGGTAAACAGTGGAACCCGTCTCATGTTCAAGTACTTATGCCACAGGCTTAAAGGTAGAAATCATTCCCTTTAATTTGAATCTCCATGCATGAAGAATGCGCGAAAAAGTAAAAGTACATGAGGATGATAGATCGATGTCAGGTCTCCTACTTATCGATTATACTTTTCACCTTTTTTGTAGCTACGAAAGTAAATTATGTGCATCAAAGAAGGAGGGCACAATATTATCATCTCGAGAAAAATGGTCCACGTATTCTTTCCTCATTAGCTAAAGGGAATATGGTGAATTCTTACCTTACCTACACTTTCATCTTCAATATTGACATATCTTACTTTCTATAGGAAAGATTATTTAAGTAAGAAAATTGTATTGCAAGTGAAGAGGAGTGAGTATGTAATGGAGATGAAGTAAATTTCAAATAATTTACTATTTTGTATGGTCAAAGTGATTTCACAATATCATTTTTAACCATAAATATTGAAAAGTGCATAGAAAAATTGGTGAGATGCTTCCTCCGATATTTACGGATAACATATTGGGATAACTAGAGAAATAAAAACATCCAATTGATTGAGGATAAAGAATGAGAATTCCTAGAGTAGCAGTGTTGAAAATAGAAATGATGGTTAAGAGTTCTTTAATGTTATAATCGATCGACAGGTGTCTTCACTCAAAAGTTCAAGAAAGAGCATTTAAGAAAATAAATTTAAGAAAAATTTAATTGATTAACAACATTCCAGATCATTATTATAGAGTTCTTCACAACTTTCCTTTCCCATAGCTACCATTTCTACAAGATCATCACTCATTATCCCATAATTGGTTAATTCATCACAAAGTTGCTTAGCTAAAATGCCAAACTTCAACGTGTTCAACCCATTCAAAAAGAGAGATTTCAACTCGTAGAACCAAGTTATATATGATTAGTAAAAAAAAGATATTTCATTGAAATGGCTGGAAAAGTTCTACACACACATTAATATATCATTGAGTTGTCAAGAGCATAGTTTTAGTTTATTAGCAAAAGAATGATTGGATTTTTCTAAAACAACAAAGTATAACTGGACGGAGCTCAACAATACTAGTAGGGAGTGTATCAATTCCACTTCCTTCAGAAATATGCCAAATGTATCGAGACACAAATCAATCAATATGATATTTTCGTTGTTGCAAAAAATATTGTGGCAAACTGGCGATACATCCATATATTTGTGGACAAAATTTTTAAGATCACCTTAACTTTTTGTAAGGCAATTTGTCAAAATTTATGATCAATTTTTAGACATCACCATCACTTTTGCTAATGAAGTCTTGCTCAATATCATATTTTAGTAGTAAAAACATATTAATGTACAGTTGAGTCTAAGAGGCAGGATGTACACAAATCTTACCCCTTTGCGGGATAAAAGTTTTTTTTCTAATTGATCCACAATTCAAAAGATGGGTTTATCCAAGCCCTTTTTGATGTCGGTTTTTCTAATAGTGAACATTTAGTATAATCCCACAAGTGAATTTGAGGAGTGTAAGACTAAGATATAATACAACTAGGGTGATAATAATATTTTTTCTAATAGACCCACAATTCAAAAGAAAATTTCCGAACATGGTTGTAAGAAAAAAATATGACAAAAAAATAGCAATATAGAAAAAAAGTTTAGCTTTACTCGTAGATATTCTGCAAGTGATTAGATAACATAGTCTTTGTTACATATAAAATAAAAAATTGTTGGATGATATACATTTATACGGGAAAGTCAACTAGTTTTTGTTGGTGAAATTTGAAATTACAATTTAAAATTAATTATCTTCATGTAGAGACATGGATATATATTTTTCTTTCTTTAAGGATATTTAAGCTCATGAAAAGAACTCTTTTCAAAAATCTAGCAATAATCTTTTTAATTTATCCCGTCCAAACAACATACCTGAATTTCAAAGTACAACTAAATAAATACTGAACAAGAGTTGAATCCAGAACTCTATAATATGAACTTTCTTTTTCACTCACTTTTATGCACTCTATATTTTATAATACAAAAAAAAGTAAGATCATCACTATTTGTAGTAGAGAAATTCTTCCTTGCAATGAATAGGAAGATTATGGGGTAGTAAATTGGATAGATATATAAAGTAGATGTTACATTAGTGATAAGACATAAAAAGATAAAATAGTGAGTGAAATAATAGAGTTTCAATGAGAAGTTATGTCCAATATGACTCTCCATGTTCAATCACTAAATAAAATGCAATTACTCTCAACATTGTGCTAACAAAGTAAGACCATAACTATTTCTCGGGGAGAAATTTTTTCTTGCAATGAATAAGAAGATTACAGAGTAGTAAATTGGGTAGATAAATGGCCTAGAGGTTAATTACATGAGTTTGAAGACAAATAAAGATAGAATAATTATTGAAATGTAAATGGGATGTTATGGCCAATATGGTTGGCCGCGTTCAGTCACTAAACAAACGACAATTACTCCCAACGTTCTCCTAACAAAGTAAGACCGTCCTTATTTACTTGCAATGAATAGGAAGAATACGGGATAGTTAATTGGGTAGATAAATGGCTTAAATGCTACATGAATTACAAAACATAATGTATAAAATAATGAAGTTTCAATGAGAAGTTATCGTCATGCTTGACCACATTCATTTTCTAAACAAAAGATAATTATTCTCAACGTTCTGCCAACAATGTAAGACCATCACTATTTATAAGAGAGAAATTCTTCCTTCCAATGATGAAAAAGAAGATTACAGGGGCAGTAAATGTTAGTTTTTAGCAAAGTGCAAATAGGAAATGAGAAGAGTAAAATGAAATGAGGATGAACCAATTTTGGAGGGAAAACGAAAAGTTATTTGCAAAGTGCAAATGAACAGTCATTTATCCCATATCGGTAGAACAAAGGAAATTGTTGTCGTTATATTAGAAAACACTTCCTTTCCTTCTTAAAGGTTTGAGAAGAAGGTGCCCCCTCGCGCCGTCGATGCTCGATCAACCTCCGCTTCGGCTTCGAATTTGGATTTGAATTTGAAAAATCATGTGGCCTTAATCAATTTCTTTTCTCTTATAAATTAATTAAGAATGAGTTAAATAACAGAACTAATTTTGACGAAACAAAATTTATTTAAAATTCGCTTGCAACAGTCATAACGGTCTGACTTCCAAAAAAGTCGTTAATTTTCTCAAAAGACACATCTTTCCTAAAATTTGTTATTTTATCCTAAAGACACAACTTTCTGGGAAAAAATTGGTCTGTACATACTTGTCTGAACAAACACGTTTCTTGCTGAACATGGCTATAAAAGGAAGTCATTTTTCATTTTTCCAAAAATTGGAATTTTTTCTTCTTTGCACATATATTTTCTCATAAACAAAGTGTCGATCAACTGATTCTGTGTGGCTTGTTATTGTTCTTACGTTCGCTGAAGTTCTAGAAGTTTGAGGTACCACTACTTCTTTAACAGGATAAATCTGTTTAATCTTGGGAGAAATTATCTGTAACCTCGGGTACAGTGGGGGGATTAAATTTTCTTAAGTAGACACAGTAGTTTCAATGGACTCAGATTATAAGTACATTATGTCAATTTCATCTTCATCCTGTTTGTGCAATTTTGACTAACCTTAATACATGTGATAACAGTAAATTGGGTAGATAAATGTCCTAGATATTACATAAATTACAAATCATAAAAAGATAAAACAATGAGTGAAATAATGATGTTTTATTGAGAAGGTATGGTCTTGACTGATCATTTCAGTCATTAAACTAAGGACAATTACTTCCTACGTTATACTAGAAAGAGTTGGCAATAGAGAATGATATGGAAGGAGACAATTAAACAATAACTATTATTAAAATGATCAAATATACTAAAAAAATTGAATATAAGTTTTTCCTAGAAAAAAAGGAGGTTGATGCAGATCATGTATCAAACAATTGTTCACATTATCAACTGAATTATGTTAATTCAATTATGTGAGCTTTTTTTGTTCAAAATTAAACATAAAATCTTGATATTAAAAAAGGCACATGACAAGGGTTAGGAGATTAATTATAGTCTCTCATATTGCTATATATTAATGAAAATTATAAACACTCGATAGAAATGAAGAATAAATTATGCATTTGAAGAGATATTGTAAATAATCTTACAGACTCATTGAGAAATAATGATCATTATATACAAAGAATTGCTGGTTGAAGAATCTTAGTAGTTATGTTGATTGACTAGAAGAAGTTTCAATTTATTGGTGAGGGTTCGACTTCTACTTTGTAATCCCCTCCTACATTTTCACTTTCTCTAACCCTATTTTTATTTTATTTTATTTTTTAAAATAAAGAAGAATTTCTAGTTTGGAAAGACACCAACAATAATATGATGTTTTTTCTCTTGGAATATTTACGCAATTTGACTTGTCAGAATTTATTTTTTCCTTTTGAGATTTATTTTAGTGTACCTAGAAAATAAATATGCGACATAGATTTGGACAATGGAAGTAGAAACAACTAATGAATAATTATTTGGAGCCAATTATCAGATCTAACAATAAATTAGTGATATTTATAATATAAACATGAATTAGCTAGGAAATTATTTATTAAAAAGTATATAGCTGATAGTATTATTTGACAATTTTTCCCAATATATTTTAACAATGGAGTTTTGATTTTTAGTGATAGTGGGATAATATTTCTGTAATGATAAAATTAAATCAAAATAATTTTATTTGAAAATAAAATAAAATTTAGTGCAGATTGTACAAGTTTGTGATACTTTATTTGTCCTCCAATACTTAAGGTTTAGAAAAGATAATATTGTTAGGAAAAATAATACAATAATGATATTATATTGGAATTATAACGTAGTAAAGAACTTATCACAAATACTGTGTCGTGGCAAGCCATTGCCTTGAAAGCGACTTTGGGTTGACTCCGATGCAAGTCGTTATAGCCGGTCGCTCCCCAAGGTTTCATAGTTACTCTCAAACACGTGCACTTGTGGCTAAGATTTATGAGGCTGCGCAAAACCAAATGCCCAAAAATATTCAAAGAATATGATTAAAGGAGGGAAATTCTTTTTTCTTTTCTTCTATGGTTCATGTTGTATTTTTTATGATAAAAAACTGTCATTCTTATATAGATATTTCAAAAGGAGGAGTTTCAAATAGAAGAGTTAATTTTTCTTTTTCATTTTAAGAAATGGATTGTCAAGATTAATGACATTAAAGGCCATTATTTCACTTTTATAGAAACCTCTTGTTTGTTTATTGGAACGGCTATGTTATCTCCTTTGAAACGTATTGTTGTTACATCTTTGTATTAGACTTAATTAACATAGTTAGAATTAAATAAACTAAAGTATTAACTCAACAACCCCCGACCAATGCAAAAATAAAGAGTAAGAGCTGACATTTTTAAAAAAGGAAGGAACATGTACTTAAGTGTAAATATCTTTCGATTTGAATAAACACATAGTGAAAATGGGCCAACAACTCAATATCCACAAAGTGAAGTACTCTTGAACTTAATGGATATAAATTGATACCTCAATAACACAAACTATAGCTTTAAATTTTAAGCAACCTCCGCGATACAAACGAACAGTTTTTATGGTCATGCACACACACCGTAGGTCTTATGAGTGCTCTAGAAAGACGACAACAAGTCTTTAATAAAAGGAGACCATACCTTTACACTCACGTAGGTGACTCCATCAAGTCTATCTCAAATAGATCACCTTTCGTCTATAGAATCATTAAGAGAAAAATAAGCTCGACCTTATAAAACACTGCCTCACGCATTAGGTATAGAAATGTGGTGTATATTGAGGCTAACTGGTCCACCACATTACCTAAATCAATGGTCTTTAGCCCCATCCCCCTAGACGTTTCAAGGAAATAACACCCAGTTTCAACAACTGTTTAAATGCACCATGTCTTATGCGAATATGTCTTTTTATTCCATTGTACACACTATTTTTGGCAATTCCAATTACTTCTTGTGAGTCATAGTAAAGAGAAGCTGGTGAAGCTTGTCTTCCCCAAAAAGGCGTATCTTCCAAAAAATTTCTTAGTCATTCAGCTTCTTGCCCTTCCAACTCGAGAGCAATGAATTCTGATTCCATGGTAGAATGTGCTATACAAGTCAGTTTAGAAGACTTCCACGAAATAGCGCCTGCACCCAAAGTAAACAAAGAGCGACTGGTGGAGCCAAGTTCATGATTGCCAGATACCCAGTTTGCATCACAAAAACCTTCTAAAACAACAAAAAATTTGTTAAAATGCAAACACCAATTCATAGCACCTATCAAATACCTTAGCAACCGATGAAGAGCATTACAGTGTTCACTACTAGAATTATGAGTATATTTACTCAATCTACTAACAACATAAGCTATATCAGGCCCCGTATAGTTCATGAGAAACATTACACCACCAATTATTTTAGTATATTTAGTTTGAGAAACACTAGATTCATTATTCTTCTTCATGTGTATGCTAGGATCATTAGGAGTTGTCACTGGAACTACATCAAAACAATCAAACTTTTTCAACATCTTTTCAATGTAATGAGACTGACAGAAAGAGAAACCATTAAGATTTCTTTTTATTTTAACTCCCAAAATTACATTGCTTCACCAATGTCTTTAATTTCAAATATAGAAGACAAAAAATTCTTAGTCTCATTTATAACATTCACATTAGGACAGAAGATTAACATGTCATCTACATATAAACATATAATGACACAATCTGAACCTATCATCTTAGAATAAACACATGTATCAGATGAATTTACAACAAAGTCATTGTCCACTAATGTGATATTAAATTTTTCATACCATTGCTTAAGTGCTTGTTTTATTCCATACAAGGTTTTTCTCAGTTTGCATACTTTATCCTCTTGTCCTCGAACCACAAAACCCTCAAGTTGAGTCATATAGATCTATTCCTTTAAATTACCATTTAGAATTGCTGTTTTGACATCCATTTGATGTACCACTAAGTCTTGAATAGCGGCAAAAACAATAAGAGTTATAATGGTCGCTATTTTAGTCATAGGAGAATAAGTATCAAAGTAATCCCATATCTTTATATACAAAATTACTTCTTTTTTTCGCAAATTCCTTTCCTTACAGTAAGTGGCGGAATGCCCAGATCCGCTTGTTCCCGGTTATTGCATCTTTCCTGCCACAAAAACAGCTTTCTTTTGGTTAAAACCCCTAATCACAAGTATAGCCTTATATTTATCAATTGTACAATCATGTCTCAATTTCTTCTTAAATATCCACTTGCTACTTATGGTCTTACAACCTTCAGGTAAATCATACAAAACCCAAGTGTGATTAGAAACTATGGAGTGTAGTTCTCTTTTAATAGGCTCTTTCAAAAATATAACATTTATTGATATAATTGGTTCATCATAAGTCTTAGAGTCTTCTTCTATTAAATAATAGACACTAATTCGTCATTTAATATATTAATATCAAAATTTTCAGTTAAGAAAGTAGTGATAAAATCAGGACAAAAACTTGTCTCAATTCTACGATTCTTACTCCTTCTAAGTTCATTTTCATGCTCATTAGAAATAACTCTAGAAGAAGGTACAACATGCGAATTAATAGACATAGACATAGAAGCATTATTTTTGCGCATCACTCGGCACATTGTTTTACAAAGGAAAAATATACTCAAAAAATTCCGCATCTCTAGATTCACGAATAGAATGATCATTAAGAGACATAAATCTATATGCAAAATTATTTTGAGCATAACCAATAAGGATAGTATCAAGAGTCTTAGAACCAACATTTACTCGTTTAAAATCAGGTAGACCAACCTTAGCCAAACACCCACACACTTTCTGAAATTTCAAGTTGGGAGCAAACCCTTTCTACAACTCATATGAGGTCTTGTCTTAATTCTTATGAGGGACTCTATTAAGAATGTAACATGCTGACAAGACTGCTTCTCCCCACATATTGTTAGATAGACCAGAGCTTAAAAGCATAGAGTTGTCATTTCTTTAAGGATTACATTTTTCTGTTCGGCTAAACCATTTTGTTGGGGAGTATATGGAGCACTAACTTCATGTATAATACCATTTTTCTCAAAAAAATATTCTAGAGTTTTAGTACTATATTCACCACCCCTTTGAGATCTAAACTTCTTGATTTTCCACTTCTGCTTTAAATTTCAAAACATGCTTTCAGCTTCATCTTTGGACTTAAGTAGATATACCTTAGTGTGTCTAGAAAAGTCATCAACAAAAGTAATCTAATACTTTTTTCACCTTTACTAACAGTGTTCTTGAAATCTGTTAAACCTGAATGTATTAGTTCAAGCAATTCATTCTTTCTACTAATAATAGATTTGAAAGGTTTCTTTGCATGCTTTGCTTCTACGCACACATGACATTGAGAAAAATAATCAGTTTTAATCATAGGAATTAATTCCATTTTTCTGAGAAATTTAATAGAAGCAATATTAACATGACCTAGTCTACCATGCCACAAATTAATAGACTCAACAATATAAGCAGAATTTGAAATGCTTGCATTATTGACAATCTCTTGAACAATGTTTAATACAAATAATTCTCCTGTAAGATATCCCTTCCCAACAAAGTCTCCTGCGCGAGACATAATTATTTTATCAGCTTCAAACACAAGTTTAAGGCCTACTTTGTTGAGAAGTGCTCAGGAAACTATGTTTCTACGGAGGGAGGGAACATGCTAAACATTGTTCAAGGATATTGTCTTTCCAGAAGTTAATTCAAGGAAAACTTTTCCTTTACCCATTACTACAGCAGTAGTCGAGTTACCCATATATACACACTATCTATCAGTAGATTCCTCAATGTCATGTAATAACTCTTTATTTGCACATAAATGCCTTTAAGTGCCTATGTCTAGCACCCAGTGAATTTTATTTGCCACCAGATTTTCCTCAACGAGTACAACAACAATCACTTCATTACCTTCAGCATGTCCTTCCTTCTTTGAGTCTTGCTCTTTTATTTGATAGCACCTGACACCTCTGTGACAAATTTTTCCACAAACAAAACAAGAGCTCTTAAATTTTTGAATTTGAGTCTCCGGCTTGTTGAATTGATTTTTCTTCTTCATAAGTTCCTTTTTCGAGACTTTCTTCTGTTTGCCTTTTAACCTGTCTTTTTCACAACAGTACCAGAAAATTAAACAAGATTAGATTTAGACGAATTAAGAGAAAATTGTTCCATCTTATCTTTGAGACGGTTCGCCTCTTCGATCCTCATGTGACATATAGGTTCTCGAAGGGTTATATTATTTTTCTTATGTTTTAACTGATTTTTATAATCACCCCAAGATGGTGGAAATTTTTTAAGAAGAATATTAGACCTAAATATCTCACATATCTTCATGTCCTCGTTGTGAACATCACCAGTAAAGTTCTCATATTCGTGAACTTGTTCCATTATTGGCTTATTATCAACCATTTGGAATTTAATCCACTGACAGACAACATATTTTTTCTTTCCTACATCATGAGCACCATATTTCTTTGCCAAACCATCCCATATTTCTTTGGCAAATTTAAGGTTTAAAAATAAATAAAACAAAGGATTAGACATATGATTTTGCAAATGTCCTCTAAATTTTTTTTATCCTTTTCAAACTTCTTTTTAACAACATCGTCTACAGTTATAACATACCTTGAATCAGTATTAGTGTTAGAACTATTCATAGAAGGTTCCTTAAATAAAACATAATCAACTTCTAATTGTTCAAAGAATATTAAAAGTTTTTGTGACCATTGTTTAAAATTATTTCCATCCAAAGGCTCAAGTTTTGACAAATCATTAAAAGTTTTGTTCAAAGAAATAGCCATTTATCAATATTATATGTTAGGAATACCGCTTTCAAATTGTTAGGAAAAATACTACAATATTGATATTAGATTGGAATTATAAAGTACTAAAGAACTTATCACAAATACTGTGTCATGGCAAGCCACTACTTTGATAGCGATTTCGGCTTGACTCCGATGCAAATCGTTATAGCCGGTCGCTCTCAACGTTCCACACTTGCTCTCAAACACGTGCACTTGTGGCTAAGAGTTTGGAGGTTGCCCAAAACAAAATTTCCAAAAATATCCAAAGAATATGATGAAAGGAGGGAAATTTTTTTTCTCTTTTTCTTTGTGGTTGATGTTGTATTTTTAATGCTTACAAATTTTCATTCTTATATAGATATTTCAAGAGGAGGAGTTTCAAATAAAAGAGTTAATTTTTCTTTTTCATTTTAAGAAACAGATTGTCAAGATTAATGGCATTATAGACCATTACTTCACTTTTACAGAAACCTCTTGTTTGTTTATTGGAAAGGATACGTATTCTCATTTAGAACGTATTGTTGTTATATCTTTGCATTAGACTTAGTTAACATAGTTGGAATGAACTTAACTATAGTATTAACTCAGCATATACATCTTTGAATATATTTTGTATCTCGTAGATAATTTTGATTCTATAAAAACCATCATAAATATGCATCAAACAAATCATTAGTGAAAACTCATAATTCTTCAAACATCATAAGTAAAAAATATTTAAAAAGAAATAAAGAGAGATTTATGAAAAAGATGGAGTATCCTTTAGTTTATCCAATAATCTCTATAAGTCTTTGTATGTTTATATGTCACAACTTTATGAATGCACTCTCATCATATTCTTCATCAGTAAAATTTGATTGATCTAGACACTTACAACGCCCTTTTAAATTTTCATACTTGAACCTAACATTCTACATACAAAAATTTGATAATACATCGATGTCAATTAGTAATGGAATGTGAGAATTTTGCAGCCATCATTTCTGATTTTCTAATCCATGACGTGGCGCTGAACATGCCAAAACCATATCTTCTTCAACTATCTCCATTTTTAAAGAAAAGTTTTGAGTGTTATTTTAGAGGATCTAAATCACTTGGTATATTATGATCCAATTTTTTTATTTTTCAAATATACATACCTTGCATTAATGAGTAGTGGTTAGATTCATAAAAAAAAAATTTAATCAAATATGAATTGAATGAATCAAGAACAATTAAGGCGAATGAGGTAAAAAGAAATATGTGTTTTCTTGTTCATTGTTATTTTCTCATAAAAGTCATGGTATATAAATTATATTCACTTTCTTTGAATAAATTTCTTTTTAAAATATTAGTGTTTTTCTATGAAATTGTTCATTTTTTCAAAGTTGAATTTGAATATTATACTGTGTTTTAAAGAAAGAACTTTCCAAACATAATTTTTTTAAAAACAGAAATGAAACAACAACGTTACAAAACATTATTGAAACATTATTGATGTCGGCCTCTTGCTCCAAGTCTGGAGGAATATCTGTTGATTTTTCCTAACTCACCACACTCATAGTAGGACTAGGAACCACCATGTACTAACAAAAATCCAAATACATTGAATGGTCACCGTAACCTGAAAAACTTTAAGAGCAACCCTGATAAGTCTTGACCCAAGTTGTAGAAACTTTTTCCAATATTACATCCCACAGACACTTACATAACTGCGTGAACATGTATACTGAACCAACAATGAATACCCCTCCTTAAGGATCCCCCTCCAGATGAGGTACTACTGAAATAACAACAAGGGCATGACGTCTTGTCTTCCAAATCCCTAAATTTCATGCGGGGCATAAGCTCCATGACCACCTTTGACTGCTCTTTGAAAAGAAGCTTTAGACAAGGTTGTTTTATAAGCTGCTTCAACGGATATAATAAGTCAAACTTCTCATGAATTGAAAAATTCTTAGTATCATCTGGTAAAATCACCAAAGCATTGTGAGACAAGTCATGAAATCTTTCAAAAAATCAATCTGAAATACCATCTTAAGTGAAGTTCTCAAACTGAAGTTACAGCGAATGAACATGTTGCTCGAGTATTGACATCAGACTGCGACCACTTCCTAGATAGGCCCCACATGTGAAAAGTAGTGTAATCCACTCTGTCGGACTCCACAACCTCCACATTTTGTAACATCTCATGACAACTCACAAGAAACAATTTAAAGTTAAACTTCAGTAAATCTTGTGTGTGTATATCTATCTATTTGGCGATAAATGCTACTTAGAAGGTATGAGATGAACTTAAAGACACTTGATCTATCTTTACTCTCTGTTGTTAATTAATATCGTCAAACGATCTATTTAACTATTCAGTGAAGGATTTGATCAATGAACATTCAGTTCGTTCAACAATGTCGAATGGATTCTGACCAATTCTTTAACTCGGATCAAACTAATAAAACCCCAAATAAATTATAAATTTTAGTTAGGGTTCTAGGAGACAATTTCTTTGAAACAAATTTTATGTATTGAAAATAAACTCCAACTAAGAAATAAATATGAAGCAAGAAAAATATGTTACTAATTAACAGTTTGAGTACAATTTGTGCATTTCTTGATTCTTCTGTAGGATAATTTGCACCTAAAATGGATTTTATTTGATCTTATGTAAAGAGGATTTGTGGACTTTCATGAAGTATTTGTGGTCAGAAAGAGTCTGCCCACATCTTGATCTATTTGTAAATGTTCCATGAATTTATGAAAGTTTCGAGATCCCTCTCTAAGGGATAAAGTACCCTTTATATAGTGTGAGTTAGGATTAGTCTTCAAGAATTAAGATTAGTCTTCAAGAATTCTAAATGAAGTTGGACTCATCTTGTAGAGTCCCACACAATTTTGATGTCTACAAATGTCGAGTCTCTTTTTCATGAAGAAAATAATTTCTTTTTTAAATAACCATTCTGGGCACATAGTTCACTTAACTCTCTTATTGGTTGGAGTTTATTGTTTGAGGTGTAATCAACAGTTCCAGGAGAGGTCTTAAGGGATCGCACCAACAGAGGACCCAACAACATCTCCAAGCACGTTTCAGATTCCCATCTTAATGTAGACACACGATCCAATTTCTCAAAAATCCTCAATAGTACAACATATCTTTCATTGCAGATTTCGCGAGGCATGAAGAAGGTGCTTGTGCACGCGAGCCTTAAGTGCAGGTTGAGCATATTATTCATTGTTTACAGAAGCTTACATCAAATCATTAATTAGTCATGGAGTCACTTCGAATTTTTGAAATAAATATGTGTTGCACCAACATAATCTAGCACTGCATATCCTAGAATTCCTGGCGTTAATATCATTGTTGAATATGATCCGTGAGTAAGAGTTTCAACAAGCCATGAAGGATCATGGAACTTGTAAGTAGCAAGGTTTCAAAGTATCAGACATTAACTACTTCTTACTATTTCTCATAGTTTTCCTTAGCCTACTATACCTTTTTATTGAAGGAAAAGGGAACTCTTAGTCGAAGAACTTGAGAATTATCATCAGGAATGATTCACAGTAAAAGATCAAATGGTTCATTATGCATAAATTTCATATTTTACGAGCGTATCCAAAGTTGCAAAGTGTAACCTTGGAAATGATTTTATTTTCTGAACTCTGAGTAAACCCTGGTGCTGACTTTCATAATTCTTAAATAGTTGTATACTAACAACACATTTGAGAATAGAGTCTCCAAGTTTCCCAAGTGATTCCGAATGAAACTTTTAGAGGCATTTCTTTGCTGTCATTCCTTAAAAATCTTACCAGTTGGGATACAAAGTTTTAGTTTGCAATGATCCGAAAGTATTCTTTTCAAGTTTATTCAGTATGAATGCTTCCCCAATAAAGTCTAAAGGTTCTAGCACGGCAAATAGTTATTGGCAAAATGTTCTTGACCTCGAGAATCTTATGAATTCTAAGGTATATACATATAGCGGTGAATGTGTTTGGCGGAGTTTGGGGATTCACTACCATATGTGTATACCTAGAATTCATAAGATTCTTGAGGTCAACGATAACTATCTACCGTGCTAGAACCTTTAGAACTTATAGGGAAAGCATCCATGCCAAATAAACTTTAAAAGAATGCTTTTTAATCACCACAAAGTAAAACTTTGTATCCCAACCGCTAAGATTTTGGAAGTAACGACAACAAAAAAATGTCTCCAAAATTTTTATTTGGAATCACTTGAAAAGCTTGGCGACTCTTTTCTCATATATGCTATTAGTATACAATCGTTTAAGTCTTATGAAAATTATAATGAGGGTCTTCTCAACATTAAGAAAAATAAAATCATTTCCAATGTTGCATCGTTAAAGCTTGGATGTGCTCATAAAATTCTGAGATTTATCCGTAATGAACCATTCTATCTTTAAGTATGGACAATTCCTAGTGATAATCCTCAAGTTTACAACTTGACAAAAATTTCTTGATGCCTTCAGTAGAAATGTGTTGTAGGGTAAAGTAAAGGAGATTAGAAATAAGAGAGTAGTTGATGTGGTTGAGCCACTAACAGGTGCCTACCTCAGCTCGAACGGGCAACGTAGCAACTTTATCATTTATGAAATGGATCGGGATGGACATTGATATTATTGATGCACATATCTTAAGGCACTTCATCGTGAATGCTAAGAAGCTAGTCAATGTACGGTACTTAGAAATCACTGCTACACTACAAGTTTCACCACCCTTCGTTGCTTCTTCAAATGGTAACTCACAGATCTTACGTACTACATGAGATTCCACGATGTTATTATCACTTGAAATTTCTTGGAGATGTAATGATAGATTATGTTCTTACAACATATCTCTATTTCAAATATCCGAGGATGATTACAAGACTAATTACTTATTTGTGGTCTACTTTGGTAAATAATGAATGATATACTAAAACTACAATTAAGGCTAGACTGCATGAGCACATTCTTCATGCCTCGCCAGATCTGCAAATGCAGATATGTTATACAGTTGAGAATTTTGAGAAATTGGATATTGTGTCTACGTTTGAATGGGAGAGTGAAACTACTTTCCCAAATGTGGTTGGGGATGTTGTTAGGTACTTTATTGGTGCGATCTTTGTTGATTCTAGCTTTGGAAAAGATACTTAATACATTTTTAAACATAAGGCCTCTTCTTGTGTGTGCATCTCCAAGCTTTGAGGAGATAAATACTACATAGAAGGTAAGAGATGACCCCAAAGGCACTTGATCTATCTTTATACTTTTTTGATTAATTAATTTCTACAAAAGATCTATCAGACTACGGCATGAATGACTTGATCGACGAATATTAATTTTTTTTCTTCAATTTCTAACGAATTTTACCAATTAATCAACTCTGATCTAACTAATCAAACCCCAAAAGAAATTATATATATTTGATAGGTTCAAAGAGACAAATTTTGTTTGTACTAAATCTTATTTATGGAAAATAAACTCCGACCACAAAATAAATATGATGAAACAAGAATATTTTATTAATTAATAGTTTGGTTACAATTATATCCCTTTCTTGATTCTTCTAACGGATAATTTGCACCATAAATGAATTTTATTTGATATCCATGTAAATAGGTTTCTATGGGTCTTTTTTTAAAAGTATTTGGTTATCAAGAAGAGTCAACCCACATCTTGATATCTTTGTAAATATTTCATGAATTTATGAAATTTTCAAGATCCCTCTCTAGGTGATATATTACACTTTATATAGTGTAAGCTAGGAGTAGATTTCAAGAAGGCCTAATTGAAATTTGACTCATCTAGTAGAGTCCCACACAAATTTGATGTCTACGAATGTCAAGTTTTTTGATCTAGAATCAACAAAGATCGCACAAATAACGAACCCAATAATATCTCCAAACACATTTCGGAAGTAGTTTTTGTTGTGTATGTAGCAAGAAGATGGGATATAGAGGGAAAAAGAGGAATTTTAAAAGTTGAGAACTTGAACAGTTGGGAACTTGAAAATTCTTCTTATGATTTAATGAAAAGGAATTTGTCCCTCATCGGTGGTGGAAAGAAAAATATGAGAGTTTAAAGGCAAAGGCAAAAGTCAAGCAAATATCATGGAGAAGATGGAAGATGCAGATGACTTGTGTGCAATGACCTCGGAGTGTAACTTGGTTGGAAATCAAAGGAGTGGTTTCTCTACTAAGGTGCCACTAGACATATTTGTTCTGCAAAAGAAGCATTTGCAACGTACACTCCTGCTGAGTACGATGAAGATTTGATCATTGGAAACACCATAACAGCAAGGATTGTAGGAAATGGGAAATTAATGTTGAAAATGACATCCGGCAAGGTGTTCACTTTGAACAATGTTCTTCATGTCCCTACTATTAGGAAGAATTAAATTTATGCTGCACTACTCGTTAAGAATGGGTTTAAGTGTGTCCTAGTTAGTGATAAGGTTATAACAAGTAAGAATGAAATGTTCATAGGAAAGGGCTACCTCAATGAGGGTCTTTTCAAACTAAATGTAATGGTTGTTGATAGTATTAATAAAAATTCTGCTTCTGTTTACTTATTGGAGTTAAATGATTTAGGCATTCCCGTTTGGGACATGTAAATTACAAAGCCTTGCGAAAATTGGTTAATCTTGAACTATTGCCTGATTTTAAATATGATAAATCGAAATGCAAAATTTGTGTGGAAAGTAAGTCTGTTAAAAATCCTTATAAGTCTATTGGATGAAATCCTAAAACTTTAGACCTAATTCACACAGATATATGCGATATGAAGTCAACACCATCTCGTGGTGAGAAAAAGTATTTTATAACTTTTATTGATGACTGCACTCAATTTTGTTATGTATAATTGCTTAATAGTAAGGTTGAAACAATTAATGCATTTATGCAATACAAAAATAAAGTGGAGAACCGATTGAATCTAAAGATAAAAATGACTCGGAGTGATAGGGGTGGAGAATATGAATATCCTTTTGCAGAGATATATTTGGAATATGGTATTATTCATCATACTACTGCACCTTATATACCACAGTCAAATGGTTTGGCAGAACGGAAGAACAAAACATTAATGGAAATGATGAATGCCTTAATGATCAATTTTGGTACACCACGAGACCTTTTGGGGAAAGCCATCCTTACAGGTAATAAAATACTCAATAGAGTACCCCATGGAAAAAAACAATCAATTCCATATGAGTTGTGGAAAGGATGGAAACCCAACTTAAAATATTTCAAAGTGTGGGGGTGTTTAGCTAAGGTAGAGGTTCCTTTACCGAATAGGGTAAAAATTTGACCCAAAACACTAGATTGTGTCCTTATTGGGTATGTTGTGAACAGTAAAGCCTGTCGGTTTTTAGTTCACAATCTTATAATCTTGAGATCCATATTAATACCATTATTAAATCAGATAATGCAGAGTTTTTTGAAAATATTTATCTGTATAAAATAGAAAGTTAGTCAACAAGTGAAAGACCTAAACGACCACGAGAAGAATCAATGGAAAATGTTCTAACTAGTGTGGAACCTAGGCGTAGTACTCGCCAAAAAAAATCTACTTATTTCAGACAAGATTTTGTAGCACTACTACTTGAAAATGAGCCTCAAACATTTAAAGCTGTTATGTCTTCGTCTGAGTCAACTTATTCGAAAGAAGCAGTTAATCGTGAGATCAAATCAATTTTATGTAATCACACTTGGGAATTGGCTGATCTTCCTCCAGGAAATAAAACTTAAGGATCAAAGTGGATCTTTAAAAGGAAAATAAATTGTGATGGGACTATTGACAAATATAAGGCTAGACTCGTAGTCAAAGGGTACAGACAAAAGGAAGGTCTGGACTACTTTGACACATACTCTCCAGTAACAAGGATAACATTAATTAGGATGTTAATAGCACTAGAAGCAGTGCATGATCTTAAAATCAACCAAATGGATGTAAAGGCAACCTTCTTAAATGGAGTGTTGGAGGAAGAAATTTACAATGCACAACCTTAAGGGTTTATAATTCCTAGTAAAGAAAAAAAGTGCGCAGACTTGTGAAATCACTTTATGGACTCAACCAAGCACCCAAACAATGACATGCTAAATTTGACCAAATAATGTTGGCAAATGGATTCAAGATTAACGAATCTGATAAATGTGTTTACATTAAAAATTTTATGAATCATGAAGTCATTGTTTGTTTGTATGTTGATGACATGTTAATAATGAGTAAAGATATTAACGATATAAATGATACTAAGCGCATGCTGTCCAGCAAGTTCGATGTGAAGGACTTAGGAGTTGCTGATTTGATCTTAGAGGTCAGGATTATCAAAACTCCCTAGGGACTAGAATTATCTCAATCTCATTATATTGAAAATGTATTGGATAAGTTCAAGTACTTAAATCTCAATGTTGTCAAAACTCTAATTGATTTAAGTTGAACATATAAAAAGAATGAAGGACTGTCAATTGGAATATGCTAGAGTGTTAGGAAGATTGATGTATATTATGAATTGTACGCGACCAGATATAGCATGTGCTATTAGTAAACTGAGTCGCTTAACTAGTAATCCGAATCAAACTCACTTGATGGCAATGAAACGTGTGTTAGGTTATCTAATATATACACAACAATATACTTTGCATTATAATAAATATGCTGCTGTGATTGAAGGATATAGTGATGCAAATTGGATCACCTGGTCAAATGATGTAAAATCCACGAGTCGTTATGTATTCATACTTGGTAAAGGAGCAATCTCTTGGAAATCGTCCAAATAGACATGTATTGCTCTCTCCACAATGGAATCTGAATTCATTGCTTTGGATAAGGCTGGTGAAGAAGTTGAATGGCTCCGAAATTTCCTAGAGGATATTCCATTCTGGCCCAAACCTGTTCGACATATTTGCATACATTGCGATAGTCAAGAAGCAATTGGTAGGGCATGGAGCGTTATTTACAATGGGAAATATCGTCATATACGACGGAGACGTGACACCGTAAGACAACTGCACTCTAGTGGAATTATCACAATTGACTACGTAAAGTCAATAGATTGTGTGTCAGATCTACTAACGAAAGTCCTAGTGAGTGAGGCAGTTAAAAGATCATCTAAGGGAATGAGCTTACGGCTTAGCACAATTCAGCATGCAGTAACTCTATCTAGCAGACTGGAGATCCCAAGAGCTAAATTCATGGAGAAAAACAAAGTTGTGGTTGACGGTTCAACATTGTAAATTAACTTAATCAATTCTCATGATGAATACAATGTTCAGGACCAAGGTTAAGACTTTAAGGCTTGTTAATGAGGTAATAAAGCTTAATGTTTTAAATGATTTTCTAAGTTTTTTAGATTTGACCAAATAGTCTATCTACGAGATGACACGGATAGAAATCACTTATGTGAGTGTGAAGTTGAAGCCGCGTCAAAGAGAATTTTATGTAAAAATGCTATTCTCTATACACTCATGAAACCAGGAGGTGTTCATGGCTGAAATGAACACAACCGTAAGAACCATAAACAGTAAAGGGTTAATTGTGTGACATATGGTTGTCTAGGTATACACCAAAGCTCGACGGTTCAAAGATATCACATCTACCGATTGACCGAGTTTATCCGACATATGTTCACTACGGAAAGTCCAAAGGGAAACCTACTTATCCAGATGCAATTAATTCTTGACTATAAAGTACACAATTGTCCGTGCATTTCTTTGTTATAACCATTCCCCATCAATGTGGTGGCTTGTTGGGTATATAGCAAGAATTGTTGGGAAATAGAGGGAAAGAGAGGAATTTGAAATGATGAGAACTTGAAGAGTTGGGAATTTAAAAAGTCCTCCTATGCTTTAATTAAAAGGAATTTGTCCCTCATCGGTGGTGAAAAGCAAAATATGAGAGTTTAAATAAAGAAACGCTCCTATTAATTGTTAAAAGGGTTGGAAAGAGGGACCCTCCTCGCGCCGTCGTCGTTGTCGCTCGGTCGTCTCAGCTTCGACTTCGTCTTTGGCTTTGGCAAATGATCAAGAGATTATTTTTTGGACAGGTTATTTTAATTAATTAGTTAATTAATTAATTAATTAATTAAACAAAAATGTTTTCAATTAATTAGTTGATAACAGAAGTTGAAAATTAGCCGAGATTTTTCAACTTTTTAGTTGACTAACCCGACCAGACTCGGATCTGCGCGCGACACGTTTTATTTGAACTTTTCCACTTTAATTATATTTTCCGTCATGACTGTTCTAAAAGGTTGCAACTTTCAGGAGCATTCAGTACCATTTGAAAGGTTGCAAACTTTCATTAATGGTCATGTGAATTCTGAGAGGGTTGCAACCTTTCGGAAACTATTCTTCTTGCCTATAAATACCACTCATTCTTCAGATTATTTCCTTACTAATTTTATGATCTTCTTCTTCGTCGTCGTCTGCACACATTTTCCTTCGTGTACTTTCCTACTATGGATTGGTTCATTGACAGTAGAGTTTTTGGTATCTACACTATGCTGATTAAGATCATTTTATCCTAGGAGGTTATATTCAAAATCAAACCTCGGATACTAGAGGGGAATAATTTCCTTAAGGGGACACTGTGAGTTTAGTGGACTTGATCTTTTTCCAATTTAAAAGGTTTTTTAGATTCTGGTATGTTTTTAATGAATTTTACTTTTTTTGAATTAAATTTTTGTTCATCTCTCTTAGTGTTTCTATAAATTTTAGTTACTTCATGTTTCAAAATAATTTATTAGAATTAGTAATTTCTTATTTTATAACACAAATTGGCAACAATTTCAGCCTCCTATACGAACGTAAACACAAGATCCGATTTTCAACAATCCTCAGCGGTACAGTCTTTGCAAATTTGGCGAGGCATGAAGAAGAAGGTGCTTGTGCATGTCAACCTATTTCGCCAGATTGAGCATATCATTCATTGTTAATAGAAGCATACATCAAATCAATAATTAGTCATGGAGTGAGTTTGAATAGTTGAAATAGATATATGTTGTAAGAACATAATCTAGCATTGTATCTCCAAGAATTCCTAGTGTCGATATCATTGTGGAATCTCATGTAGCTTGTATGATCCTTGAGTTAGAGCTTCAACATGAAGTGAAGGAACATGGAACTTGTAATGTAGCAGGGATTCAAAGTACCAGACATATTAACTTGTTTCTCATCATTCATAGGGAAGTGTCTTGTCATAGGTGTATCGACAAAATTACTGTGCAACAAAAGTCATTTCATAAATGGTAAAGCCGCTACGTCCCCAAACAATTTGAGGTAGGAACCTATTAGTGCCTCAACCACATCAACTACGTCTTACTATTTCTAATAGTTTGTCTTATCCAACTATACATTTTTATTGAAGGCAATAGGAACTCTTAACCAAAGTAATGAACTCCAGAATTATCATCAGGAATGATACACATTTTAAGATTGAATGGTTCATTATAGATGAATGTTGATATTTTACGAGAACATCCAATCTTTCACAGTGTAACATTAGAAATGATTTTATTTTTCTTAATTTTGAGAAAACCCTCGTGATGACTTTCATATGTCATAAATAATTGTATACTAACATCACATTTGAAAATAGAGTCTCCAAGTTTCCCAAGTTATTCCAAATGTAACTTCTAGAGGCATTTTTTTGTTGTCATTACTTCCAAAACCTTAGCAATTGGGATACAAAGTTTTTGCTTGCAGTTCAAGTTTATTCTACATGACTGCTTCCCATATAAATTCTTAAGGTTGTAGCAGGACAAATAGGCATTAGGAGAGATTCCAAACCTTGGGAATATTTTGAACTCTAAGGTATACACGTATGGCAGTGAATCTGTTATATTCCACCCGAACAGATTCACTCTCATACGTGAATACCTTAGATTCATAAGACTATCTAGGACAAGATTCTTTCGCCAATTACTATCTGTCTTCTACAACCATTGGACTTTATAGGGCAAACTAAATTTTTTTTTATCCAAACTGCTAAGGTTTTGAAAGTGTTGACAACAAAGAAATGCATGCAGAAGTTTCATTTGGAATCACTTAGGTAACTTGGAGAGTCTTTTCTCAAATATGCTATCAGTGTACATTTGTTTAAGAGTTATGAAAATCATCATGAGGGTCTTTCAACATTAAGAAAAATAAAATAATTTTGAGTGTTGCATTGTTCAAGCTTGGATGTGCTCGTAAAATTTTGAGATTTATCCGTAATGAACCATTAAATCTTAAAATGGGGTTCATTCCTAGGGATAATTCTCAAGTTCAAAACTTTTTCAAAGAGTTTGCCTTCGGTAGAAATGTATAATCGGGTAAAGTAGGAGATTATAAGTAAGATAGTAGCTAATGTGGTGAGGCACTAATAGGTACCTACCTCAGCTCAAGTGCGGAAGTAGCAACATTATCATTTATGGAAAGTGATCTCGATATACTTTGATTTTATTGATGCACCTATGCTAGGTAACTTCCTCGTGAATGTTGAGAAGCTAGTCAATGTACGGTACTTAAAAATCACTGCTACTTTACAAGTTTTGTGACTCTTCGTTGTTTGTTTAAGCTCTAACTCACGGATCTAACATGCTACCTGAGATACCAAGATGCTATTAGCACTTGGAATTTCTTGGAGATGTAGTGCTATATTATGTTTTACAACACATATTCGAGACTTATTCCAAGACTAATTACTTATTTGCGGTCTACAAAGGCTATGTTGTACTTTTAAGGATTTTGAGAAATTAGATCTTGTGTCCACGTTTAGATGGGAGAGTGTAACTACTTTCCCAAAGGTGCTTTGAGATGATTTTTAGTCCCTTGCTAGAGAGAGATCCTTGTTAATACTGGCTTCGACAAAGATACCACATTTCTAAGCATAAGACCTCTTCTTGAATAGTTGATTATACCTCAATCAATAAAACTCTATCAAGCAAGACTATTAAGTGAACTATGCGTCCCAAAACAATTCATGGGACAAAAACATAACATTTGAGACATCAAAATTTTCTGGGACTCTACAAGATTAATCCAATTTCATTTAGGGTTTTTGGAGACTTCTTACCCTAAACTCTAGCTCACACTTATATAACACCTATATAAACTGCATATATTTCTTTGAATATGCATCTCTAAAATTTCGTATATTTATGAAGTGATCAAGATATGGGCGCACTCTTCTTGACAACCAAATACTTTAACAAGATCGGTAAAATCCTTTCACAAAGATAAAAATAAATCCTAAGAAGGTCCACATCATCCTAGTTTGGGCGTCACGGATGCCTTTGAACATATGTGACTTGGGAGCCTGGGCCTTGGCTTCCTTATATCGGTCGAATGATGTCGATCCTTCAGCTTACACGCCCTCATTGAGTGCTTTATTCTCGACTCTCATACTTAGCACATCAATGAGCCGACACTCCAAGAATTTGATGGCCTCCTTCATCTCGAACATTGCATGTTGGCGTCCCTCCAACTCCTTGCGGATTTTGTTGTTTTCCTAAGGTTGAAGTCTTTTAGAGTCTTGAACTTTTCATCAACCTCATCCAAATGCCTGCCTAATATCTCTATGGTCTACCTCTCCATTTGAACACTTGTGATCCATTCCTCTCTAATGGTGGCGTCAATAGCCTCATCACCATAATTATCGTCACTTGTTTCAATTGTTAAATGTGGGTGACATGTTAGTGCCTTGCTTGGTGTAGGGTTGAACAACATTTCCTTACTACTATTGTGGTGCTTATTTCCCTTGCAGATCTTACTTCCACCATCCATCTTGATTGTTGTGGTGCTAGCAACGTTTATATCTCCTTCATTGGTCATTCCCTTACTGCAAACCTTTGATATGATACCACATTGTCGGAGACTTAGAGTCTAACTAATGTTTCAGGCAACACTTGAAAACTTAAAATATTTCACGGTCTTGTAAGCTCAAGTAGGACTTTTGAATCTAAGACCGCAAATAGAATGCATGCAAGACTTAGAGAAACTTGAAAAGCTTTCAAAAAAGGCTTAGTATTACTTTGTCGAATGTTTTACACTTGGTTGGAACATTTTTTTCAATGAGAGGCCCTTTATTTATATTACCTCCTAAAGGCCTAAGTGTAAATATTATCCACTTTAAAGTTCCCTACAATATTTACACTTCAGTCCTATTCTAGAATTCTCTAAAAGTTTTAGGGAATTCTAAAGCTTTCTTAAATATATCTAGGAAGTTCTAGAGTATTTTACCAACCTCTTCATAAATCTAGATTTTCTCCCTTGTCCTGATGTCGAATTTGAACAAGGAAGTGGTGGGACATGACACAATGGATCATTGCGGTCCAAGCTAATCACACTTTTCATTAGTATCTAGACAATAATAACTCCTGCAACACACAATGCTACGAAGTTTCTTCGTATTTCCTATATTTTTACATATGCTATGGATCACTAAGGTCCAAGCCAAATGCCACATTCCATTAGGTATATGGACAAAAAAAATCATGAACATCCCTATAACACACAATGCTAAGTAATCCAATATAAGAGTAAGCAAAATTTAAGTGAATATCAGAGCTAAAAATATATTGATCATACTAGTATAAAAGATGTGTTATGGTAAAGGCATTTGTCAAACAAAAATTGATATAAACAACAATTATGTGTCAATTCTAAGCTAGTTGGGGTCAATTCATTTGTTTTTTGGATCAGGGCGAGAAGGAATGGATATATAGGTGACATGTATAAGTTATACTTCCAATCCTTGCACTATGATAACCTACTAATTGGATTATGAAGATACAAAGAACTTCATATATTGGAGGTGCACCAAAAGGTACTCAATACCTACCTAGAATAGTAGAGTTCATAGAACATAATAAAAAGGCATTCAATATATTGTTCACTAGAGGAAAAATTCCTTCTGTATCAGAAATATATTTTATTAGCATACAATCAAAGCATTACATTGTCAACAAGGAAGTGAGTTGAGAACCATGAGGTATCAAGTACA
Organism: Solanum pennellii; assembly: GCF_001406875.1. NCBI lineage: Eukaryota > Viridiplantae > Streptophyta > Magnoliopsida > Solanales > Solanaceae > Solanum > Solanum pennellii. The sequence goes on along the minus strand of NC_028637.1, from coordinate 10,727,892 downwards.
ATTTACACCAGTGGAAAAAATCTAGGTGATTTCTTCTATTTATGGCTTCAAGGATAGACTTACCTAGTAACATGATCAAGCAAACAAGATATATGATTTAGAAATAGAAAGGAAGAGGGAGACATACTTGATATAATTGTAGGTGCAAGAACAATAACGAAACAAAATATACTATTAAGAAATAGAAAGAAAGACGAGGAGATTTAGAAGAAAAAAAGGATGATCTATCAACTAAAACGCAATTATTACTAGCCTAAACATTAAATGTGCATTCAAAAACCAACCCCTAAGACAAATTCTTGTTTATGCTATTTATAATAGTAGATAAACAAACCTAAGCTAGTTACAATAATAATCTTGAGCTAAAACGAAGAAAAGGCTAGCCTATTAATTATTTAAAATGCAGTCACCTCTTGCTTAATTTTCATGTTAGTGTATTTTAAACCTTCCATGCTTGTTTTATTCATATTCTAAGGTATCCAAATTACTTCGAATCTACTTCATCAGTAATGAATAAATGAAGGGAAAAGATAGGAGTTTTTACCTTGGTTGACTGACACATCTTTTATGAGAAGAGGAGATATAAGAACGTAGGAAAAGAGAGCTTGTACAGCCCACAAGAATTGAGAAGAGTAATATTCAGCCGCGAGCAAGCAGGCAACACAGTAAAAATAGATTTTATAGTCAGGGTTAATAAAAGTGGGCTTTACCCTAATCAGATTAGGTTGGTCTTGGGCCAAAACTTTATTTTCATTTTTTATAATTAATTAAATGGTCTATATGGCCCCAAAAAAAATCTTTAAAAAAAGGGTTTTCGGGGTAATTTAGGGTGCATAAAAATTATCAAATATGGTAAAGAAATGTCAATAAAGTAATATTTTCAAAATAGTTAAAATACGAAATTGAGATTTTCGTGAGTTTCTTATATAGAAAATACCTTCATCCCCCTTAACAACTACTAACATGCAGATGGTCTAGGAATATAAGAAATTAAAATTTCATCTATAGTATATTATGAAAAGAAATTTATTGCTCACCAAAGGTGAAGTAATACTGAAGAGTTTTCTAGATCCTCCAAAAATTTGAGAACAATATGAATCGAATTTGTTGATTCTCTCAACGAACTCCCAGTATGCATAATGACCAACAAATGATTTGAAATGGGCTGAAAAAGTTCTACATACACATTACTATATCATTGAGTTGTCAAGATCATAGTTTTAGTTTAATAGCAAAAGAATGATTTGATTTTTTTGTAAAACTACAAAGTATAACTGGACGGAGTAGGGAGTGTATCAATTCCACTTCCTTCAGAAATATGTCAAATATATCGAGAGACAAATCAATCAATATGATATTTTCGTCGAAGCTGAAAATATTAATGTACAGTTGAGTCTAAGAGGGTTTAAAGAGGATTGTGTGTACGCAATGTTAGCCCTAACAAGACGTTTCCAATAGACCCTCAGCTCACAACACAACACTCGATTCCTACCACATAATCGAAATTCACCCATTTCTCAAAATTTCCCAATTTCTTCTTACTTACTAGCAGATTAATCAAAGGGAGCATGCTAATTGGTAAATAAATCACTTCCATCAACAAAAAACTCAATTTCAATCACATAATCAAAGACCCATTACGAATTTTCAGCTCATTTTCTGCAAAGATCTGTACTCCAAACAAACATTATACAATTAAAAGAGAGGAGGAGAGTACTAACTAACGAAAAGGGTTCTTGAAAGAGTCCATTTTTTAGCACGACCACAATGGAAAATGGCAACCAATGAGTTGGGATAAAGGAGTGAAGCAGTGATACGGTAGCAATACCTCCGATTTTCGACATATCTTCTGCAGTAAATCCATTTTCCATCCTCAAATGTTGCTGATTTAATCAAAAAAACATCAACTTTTTTAGGTCCTTTTTTCAGGGAGAATTTGAATCCTAGCAGAAAAATGGCTACAGAGTGGCAAATGGCAATACAAAGGTTGTCAATCAGGTATTGTGGACTTGGATTAATCACGAATTTGAGCCGTGAAAATAGTTTTCGATATAAATATTAAATAAAATTACACTTTAGTGAAATATCAAAAATGGAATATCACAAGAATTGAATATACGTACATCTTGCCATTATCTCGTAAAGGTAAAAAATTATTTCTGAAAGACTCTTGGCTCATGTAAAAAAAATAGTAAGTAACAATTAAACGATGCAAAATCTATCGGAAGGGTGCAGAGACAACAACATTGTAATAAGATAATTAACGAACAATTTACTAGGATAGAATATTTAAATAAGAATAAACAATGGTATATATACAATGACAAACACCAACCATGGTAAGCAAGATATCCCTACACCACCTATTAACCTAATATCCTAATATGTATCCTCCATAGTTTTCTATACAAAGTCATGTCCTCGGTAATATGAAGTTGCATTAAATTCTGTTTTATCACCTCTCTCCAATAGTTCTTTTGTCTAACTCTGTCTTTCCTTGCACCCTCCATAGCCAACCTCTCTCACCTCCTGATCGATACGTCATCTACACATCTTCTCCTCGCATGTCCATACTATCTTAGTTTTTACAAGATAATTATATTAAAGATGGGAAAAAAGCAAATATATAGAAGCAACACACCATTGTTATATCCACAAGATGGACCAACTCCCTCCACAGAGAGAGTTCTCATAATTAAATGAAATGTGACATCTTTATTGTGACATCTTATATGAATGAACAACATTAATTTTACTAATTGAGGTCAATCTGATTATGTTAAGTTAAACTTCTTCAAATTTTGTGTATCTCCAAACTTTTTGGAGATATGTACTATTTAGAAGGTATGAGATAGACACTCGATCGATCTTTACTCTCGTCTGGTTAATTAATTTCATCAAACGATCTATTTGACTATTGAGTGAAGAATTTGATCAATAAATATTCTATCTTTTTACAATGCTGAATGGATTTTTACCAATTCTTCAACTCTGATCCAACTTATTAAACCCCAAAAGAAAATATAAATTTTATTTAGGGTTCTAGGAGACAATTTATTTGCAATAAATTTTATGTATGAAGAAACAATAATATTTTATTAATTAACAATTTTTTTAAGTTCAATTTTGTCCCTTTCTTGATTCTTATGTTGGATAATTTGCATCTAAAATGAATTTTTTTTAATCTTCATGTAAAGAGGATTTTTGGGACTTTCATGAAGTATTTTGTTGTCACGAATATTCTGCCCACATCTTGATCTTTTTGTAAATGTTCCATGATTTTATGAAATTTTCGTGATCCCTCCCTAAGGAATATAGTACCCTTTGTATAATGTGAGCTAGGATTAAGCTTCAAGAATTCTAACTGAAGTTGGACTCATCTGGTAGAGTCCCACACAATTTGAATGTTTACAAATGTCGAGTCTCTGTCTCAGAGGTCTTATGTTATGAAATGTATTAAGTATCTTTGTCGAAGCTAGCAACATCTCCAAGAACCTTTGAAAAGTAGTTTCAACTTCCCATTTGAATGTGGACAGAAGATCAAATTCTCAACAGTACATGTGTCTCTGCAGATTTGGCAAGGCATTAAAGAAGTGTTTGCGCATGCCAGTCTTAGCTGCAGATTGAATATATCAGTCATTGTTTACAGAAGCAAACCTCAAATCAATGATTAGATATGGAGTCAAATCAAATATTTGAAATAAAAATGTGTTGTAACAACGTAATCTAGCACTGCATCTACAAGAATTACTAGTGTTGATATCATCGTGAAATCTCAGGTAGCATGTATGATCCTTCAGCTAGAGCTTCAACAAGCACTGAAGGATCATGGAACTTGTAAGTAGCAGGAATTAAACCTACCAGACGTAAACTATCTTCTTAGCATTCACACGGCATAGGTGCATCAACAAAATCAATGTGCAATCCAAACCATTTCAGAAATGATAAAGTTTCTACTTCCCCACAGGAGTTGAGGAACTAATAGGTGCCTACCTCAGCTCGATCGGACAAAGTAGCAGCATTATCATTAATGAAGGAGATTGGGGTGGATATTGATTTTATTGATGCACCTATGCAAAGTCACTTCACTGTGAATACAAAGAAGCTAGTCAATGTACGACACTTGGAAATCACTGCTACATTACAAGTTTCATGACCCTTCGCTTTTTATTAAACCACTAACTTACGGATCTTACATTCTACCTGAGATTCCACGATGCTATTAGAACATGGAATTTCTTGGAGATGTAGTGCTAGATTATGTTGTTACAACACATCACTATTTCAATTATTCGAGACTGATTCCAAGACTAATTACTTATTTGCGGTCTACTTTTGTAAATAATGAATGCTCTGCTCAATCTGAAGTTAAGGCTAGTATGCTTGAGCACATTTTTCATTCCTCGCGCTAGATCAGCAAAGGCAGATATGTTGTACTGTCGAGGAATATGAGAAATTGGATCTCGTGTTCACATTTGGATGGGAGTGTGAAACTACTTTCCCAAATGTGCTTGGAGGTGTTATTGAGTACCTTGCTAGAGTGAGATCTTTGTTGATATTGACTTGTATTAGATACTACATTTATAAGAATAAGACCTCTTCTGGAATAGTCAGTCAAACAATAGTACTTTATCCAACAAGACAGTTAAGTGAACTACCAAAAAGAATTTCACGGGACAAAATGAGTCAAATTTATTTAAGAATTAGAAATTTGAGATATCAATATTATGTGGGACGACTCTACAAGATGAGTCCCATTTTATTTAAGGTTCTTAGAGACTACTTATATATAGTGTAATAAATCCTTGAATAGGCCTTTCTAAAATTTCATATATTCATGAAATATTAGTAAAGAGAAGATGATGTGGGTGCACTCTTCTTGGCAAACAAATTTTTTAACAAGATCCATAAAATCATTTCATGGAGTTCAAATAAGGAGGTCCACATCATCCTTAGTTTGAGAGACACTAACAACCCTTGAATCACGGAGAAATCTTAAGAGAAAGGAAACAAGTAATAAACATATTTGTACTCACAATCTTTATGAACAAAATTATTCTTTTTTATTACTATTTGATTGCAATATTTTGTATTTGGGACAAAAAATTGCAAATAAATTGGCACACTAAGTGTGACCCAATTTACCCTTCATCTTCTCTCTCATAAATCAAATGCTAATCTGAATCCACTAACCGCAAAGACTGTAACTCTATTTTTAAGGGTACTTCAGGTCTCGTATTCGAGTTTATCGAATCTACACGCTGACAAGCCTAGAAGTAGGGGGCATTTATAGACACAGAAATTTTGTGGAACTCTATGAGATGAATCACATCCACAAGAAAAGTGTAATAACTTTGAAAGTCACAATTATGGTTTAGAAATACAAAGGCAGAGGGAGATTTACCAATTGATGTAATCCTAGATGCAAAAACAATAAAGCAAACTACAATCAGTCAAACAAAATATACTATCAAGAAGTAGAAAGAGAGACAGAGAGATTCAGAAGAAGAAAAAAGGATGATCTAGCAACTAAAAGATATTTGATTACTAGAATAAACTCTAAGGGTAAAAAGAAGTTGAACTCATACAAGTGAAGACTTATCAAGAAGGTTCAATTGAACAGATATGAGGGTTTCCCCAAACTCACAAAATAGTATAAACATCAATTTTATATTCAAAAATCAACCCCTAAAATAAACCCTAGTTTCTACTATTTATAATAGTAGATAAACTAACCCAAGCTAGTTACAATAACACCCTTGATCTAAACAAAGAAAAGTCTAATCTATTACATATTTGAAATGTAGTAATCTCTTGCTTAAATTTCCATTTTAATCTAAAATCAATAAATATATATTAGTAATGTCTAATGAGGACATGTGTGATTTGGAATAGAGTAACATCTTCTAGGTAAGAAATTGAAGATTTTCCTTTGATTCTCTTATAGTCGATTTTTAAACTTGAAAGAAAATTTCAAAATTCTAGATAAGTTAGAACGGTGATGAAAAAGAGAAGGAAATGATAGGAGTTACATTACCTTGGTTGATTGGAAATTCTTTTTTGAGAAGAAGAGAGACAAGAACGTTGGATTAGAGAGCTGGAACAGCCCACAAGAGAAAAATGAGTTGAGTAACATTCAGTCGTGAAGAAGGAGGCAACACCGTGAGAAGAAAGAAAATGAGCTCAAGTGTAAGCTGCAATTAGCATTTATAGGTAGGGTAAATGAAAGTGGGTTTTACATTAATCATAATAGAAATAAATTATTTTATTGTTTTATTTTTGGCTTGGGCCTAAATTTTATTTTCATTTTATGTTAATTAATTAAATTGTCTATACGACCAAAGAAAAATCTTTTTTTTAAAAAAGGTTTTTGAGGGTAATATAGCAAATATCTGAATATGGTAAAGAAATGTCAACCTTGTAATATTATCAAAATGGCTAAAATATATATGGAATTGTCATGATTTTCGTGAGTTCCTCATTTTGTAAATACCTTCATTCCCCTTTCACAACTACAAACATTCGAATTTTGCGAGAATATAATTAATCGAATTTCTATCTACTGTAGATAATGATAGTATGGGAAATGTACTGATCACCAAGGATGAAGTAATCCTGAAGAGTTTTCTAGCTCCTCCAAAAATTTGAGAACAATATGAATTGAATTTGTTGATTGTCTCAATGAACTTCATACACAATGACTAAGGATTATTTACTCCATAGAGGAATTTCGTAAACATTGAAACCCGTCTCATGTTCAAGTACTTATGCCACAAGCTTAAAGGTAGAAATCCTTCCCTTTAATTTGAATCGTCATGCATGAAGAATACGCGACCAAGTAAAACTACATAAAAATGATAGATCGATGTCAGGTCTCCTACTTATCGATTATACTTTTCACCTATTTTGTAGCTACGAAAATAAATTATGTGCATCAAATAAGGAGGGCACAATATTATCATCTCGAAAAAAATGGTCCATATATTCTTTCCTCATTAGCTAAAGGTAATATGGTGAATTCTTACCTTACCTACACTTTCATCTTCAATATTGACGTATCTTACTTTCTATAAGAAAGACTATTTGAGTAAGAAAATTGTATTGCAAGTGAAGAGGAGTGAGTATGTAATTGAAATGAAGTAAATTTCATATAATTTACTATTTTGTATGGTCAAAGTGATTTCACAATATCATTTTTAACCATAAATATTGAAAAGTGTATAGCAATATAGGTGAGATGCTTCCTCGTAAATTTACGGATAACATATTGGGATAACTAGAGAAATAAAAACTTTCAATTGATTGAGGATAAAGAATGAGAATTCCTTGAGTAGCACTGTTGAATATAGAAATGATGGTTAAGAGTACTTTTAAGTTATAATCGATAGACAGGAGTCTTCACTGAAAAGTTCAAGAAAGAGCATTTAAGAAAATTTTAATGGATAAACAACATTCCATATTATTATTATTATAGAGTTCTTCACAACTTTCCTTTTCCATAGCTACCATTTCTACATGTTCATCACTCATTCTCCCATAATTTGGTTAATTCATCACAAAGTTGCTTAGCTAAAATGCCAAACTTCAACGTGTTCAACCCTTTCAAAAAGAGAGATTTCAACACGTAGAACCAAGTTATTTATGATTAGTAAATAAAAGATATTTCATTGAAATGGCTGGAAAAGTTCTACACACACATTAATATATCATTGAGTTGTCAAGAGCATAGTTTTCGTTTAATAGCAAAAGAATGATTTGATTTTTCTAAAACTACAAAGTATAACTTGACGGAGCTCAACAATACTAGTAGGGAGTGTATCAATTCCACTTCCTTCAGAAATATGCCAAATGTATGGAGAGACAAATCAATCAATATGATATTTTCGTTGTTGCAGAAAATATTGTGGCAAACTGGCGATACATCCATATTTTTGTGGACAAAATTTTGACGAACACCTTATCTTTTTGTAAGGTAATTTGTCATGATTTATGATCAATTTTTTAAACATCAACATCACTTATGCTAATGAAGTCTTGCTCAATATCATATTTTAGTAGTAAAAACATATTAATGTACAGTTGAGTCTAAGAGGCAGGATGTACACAAATCTTACCCCTTAGCGGAATAAAAATATTTTTTTCTAATTGATCCACAATTCAAAAGGTGGGTTTATCCAAACCCCTTTTGATGTCGGTTTTTCTAATAGTGAACATTTAGTATAATCCCACAACGAAATTTGAGGAGTGTAAGACTAAGATGTACACATATTTTATTCCTATCTATGTGTGATAATAATATATTTTCTAATAGACCCACAATTCAAAAGAGAATTTCCGAACATGGTTGTAAGAAAAAAAATATGACAAAAAAATAGCAATATAGAAAACAAATTTAGGTTTACACGTAGATATTCTTTAAGTGATTAGATAACATAGTCTTTGTTAAATATAAAATAAAAATTGTAGGATGATATACATTTATACCGGAAAGTCAACTAGTTTTTGTTGGTGAAATTTAAAATTACAATTTAAAATTAATTATCTTCAGGTAGAGACATGGATATATATTTTTCTTTCTTTAAGGATATTTAAGCTCATGAAAAGAACTCTTTTCAAAAATCTAGCAATAATCTTCTTAATTTGTCCCCTCCAGACAACATACCTGAATTTCAAAGTACAACTAAAAAAATATTGAACAAGAGTTGAATCAAGAACTCTATAAAAAGAACTTTCTTTTTAACTCACTTTTATGCACTCTATATTTTAGAATACAAAAAAAAGTAAGATCATCACTATTTGTAATAGAGAAATTCTTCCTTGAAATTAATAGGAAGAATATGAGGTAGTAAATTGGGTAGAAAAATGAAATATATGTTACATGAGTGACAAGACATAAAAAGATAAAATAATGAGTGAAATAATAGAGTTTCAATGAGAAATTATGTCCAATATGACTGTCCCTGTTCAATCACTTTATAAAATGCAATTACTCTCAACATTGTGCTAACAAAGTGAGACCATCACTATTTATAGGGGAGAAATTTTTTCTTGCAATGAATAAGAAGATTACAGAGTATTAAATTTGGTAGATAAATGGCCTAGAGGTTAATTACATCAGTTTAAAGACATATAAAGATAGAATAATTATTGAAATAATTGAGTTTCAATGGGATGTTATGGCCAATATGGTTGACCGTGTTCAGTCACTAAACAAACGACAATTACTCCCAACGTTCTCCTAACAAAGTAAGACCGTCCTTATTTACATGGAAAGAATAGGAAGAATACGGGATAGTTAATTGGGTAGATAAATGGCTTAAATGCTACATGAATTACAAAACATAAAGTATATAAATGAAGTTTCAATGAGAAGTTATCGGCATGGTTGTCCACATTCATTTTCTAAACAAAAGAAAATTATTCTCAACGTTCTGCTAACAAAGTATGACCATCACTATTTATAAGGGAGAAATTCTTCCTTCCAATGATGAAATGGAAGATTACAGGGGCAGTAAATGTTAGGTTTTAGCAAAGTGCAAATAGGAAATGAGAAGAGAAAAATGAAATGAGGAGGAACCAATTTTGGAGGGAAAATGAAAAGTTATTTGCAAAGTGCAAATGAACAGTCATTTATCCCATATCGGTAGAAGAAAGGAAATTGTTGTCCTTATATTAGGAAACACTTCCTTTACTTCTTAAAGGTTTGAGAAGAAGGTGCCCCCTCGCGCCGTCGGTGCTCGATCGACCTCCGCTTCGGCTTCAAACTTTGATTTGAATTTGACAAATCATGTGACCTTAATCAATTTCTTTTCTCTTATAAATTAATTCAGAATGAGTTAAATAACATAATTAATTTTGACGCAACAAAACTTATTTTAAATTCGCATTCAACGGTCATAACGGTCTGATTTCCAAAAAAGTCGTTCATTTTCTGAAAAGACACATCTTTCCTAAAAGTTGTTATTTTTTCCAAAAGACACAACTTTCTGGGAAAAAATTGGTCTGAACATACATGTCTGAACAAACACGTTTCTTGCTGACCATGGCTATAAAAGGAAGTCATTTTTAATTTTTTCAAAAATTGGAAAATTTTCTTCTTTGCATATATTTTTTCTCATAAACAAAGTGTCGATCAACTGAGTCTGTGTGGCTTGTTAATGTTCTTACGTTCGCTGAAGTTATAGAGGTTTGAGGTACCACTACATCTTTAACAGGATGAATCTTTTTTATCTTGGGAGAAATTATCTGTAACCTCGGGTACAGTGGGGGGATTAATTTTTCTTAAGTAGACAAAGTAGTTTCAATGGACTCAGATTATAAGTACATTCTGTCAATTTCATCTTGATTTTGTTAGTGCAATTTTGACTAACTTTAATACATGTGATAACAGTAAATTGGGTAGATAAATGTCCTAGATATTACATAAATTACAAATCATAAAAAGATAAAACTATGAGTGAAATAATGATGTTTTAGTGAGAAGCTATGGTCTTGACTGATCATTTCAGTCACTAAACTAAAAATAATTACTTTCAACGTTCTGCTAGAAAGAGTGGCCAATAGAGAATGATATGGTAGGAGAAAATTAAATAATAAATATTATTAAAATGATCAAATGTACTAAAAAAAATTGAATATATGTTTTTCCTAGAAAAATAGGAGGTTGATGCAGATCATGTATCAAAAGATTGTTCACATTATCAACTGAATTATGTTAATTCAATTATGTGATCTTTTTTTGTTCAAAATTAATCATAAAATCTTGATATTAAAAAAGGCACATGAAAAGGGTTAGGATATTAATTATAGTCTCTAATCTATATTGATAATAAATTAAGATATTACCTTTTTGTTGTCAACTTTTAATTAAAAAATACATATATATATATATATATATATAT
>NC_028637.1:10711996-10716914 GCF_001406875.1 Solanum pennellii | reverse complement strand
ACACACATATATATATATATATATATATAATGTCACCCTCATATTGCTATTAATGAAAATTATAAACACTCGATATAAATGAGGAATAAACTATGCAGTTGAAGAGAGATTGTAAATAATCTTATAGGCACATTGAGCAACAATGATCATTACATACAAAGAATTGCTAGTTGAAGAATCTTAGTAGTTATGTTGATTGACTAGCAGAAGTTTCAATTTATTAGTGCAGATTGTACCAGTTTGTGATACTTTATTTGTCCTCCAACACTTAAGGATTAGAAAAGATAATACTGTTAGGAAAAATACTACAATATTGATATTAGATTGGAATTATAACGTAGTAAAGAACTTATCACAAATACTGTGTCGTGGCAAGACACTGCCTTGAATGATATTTTGGCTTGACTTCGATGTAAATCGTTATAGCCGGTCTCTCCCCAAGGTTTCATAGTTACTCTCAAACACGTGCACTCGTGGCTAAGAGTTTGGAGGTTGCGCAATACCAAATGCCCAAATATATTCAAAGAATATGATGAAAGGAGGGAAACGTATTGTTGTTATTTCTTTGTATTAGACTTAATTAACATAGTTAAAATTAAATCAACTATAGTTTTAACTCAACAGTCCCTCACCAATGCAAAAATAAAGAGTAAGAACTGACTTCTTGACAAAAGGAAGGAACATGTACTCAGTGTCAATATCTTTCGATTCGAATTAACACATAGTGAAAATGGGCCAACAACTCAATATCCACAAAGTGAAGTACTCTTGAACTGAATGGATATAAATTGAGACCTCAATAACACATCCTCATATTTAAAGCAAAATAAGTTCAACCTTATAAAACACTGCCTCACGCATAGAAGGAGACCATACCTTTAAACTCACGTAGGTGACTCCATCAAGTCTATATCAAATAAATTACCTTTCGCCTATAGAATCACTAAGAGAAAAATAAGTTCAACCTTATAAAACACTGCCTCACGCATTAGGGATAGACATGTTGTGTATATTGAGGCCTAACTGGTCCACCACATTACCTCAATCAATGGTCTTTAGCCCCATCCTCCTCGACGTTTCAAGGATTATTTTAGTTTGAAGCCCTTGGTCATAGGATCCTCCAAATTTCTTTCAGACCTTACATGTTTCCAAGGAAATAACACCCAGTTTCAACAACTGTTTAAATGCACCATGTCTGTTGTGAATATGTATCTTTTTTCCATTGTACACACTATTTTTGGCAATTCCAATTACTGCTTGTTAGTCACAGTGAAGAGAAACTGGTGAAGCTTGTCTTCCCCACAATGGCATATTTGCCAAATGATTTCTCAGTCATTCAGCTTCTTGCCCTACCAACTCGAGAGCAATGAATTTTGATTCCATGGTAGAATGTGCTATACAAGTCTGTTTAGAAGACTTCAACGAAATATCGTGTGCACCCAAAGTAAACACATTGACACTGGTCGAGATAAGTTAATCACTGTCAGTTACACAGTTTGCATCACAAAAACCTTCTAAAACAGCAGAAAATTTGTTAAAATGCAAACAGCAATTCATAGCACCTATTAAATACCTTAGCAACCGATGAAGAGAATTACAGTGTTCACTACTAGAATTATGAGTATATCTACTCAATCTACTAACAACATAAGCTATATCAGCCCCCCTATAGTTCATGAGAAAAATTACGCCCCCAAATATTTTAGCATATTTAGTTTGAGAAACACTAGATTCATTATTCTTCTTCAAGTGTATGCTAGGATCTTAAGGAGTTCTCAATGGAACTACATCAAAACAATCAAACTTTTTCAACATCTTTTCATTGTAATGAGACTGACATAAAGAGAAACCATTAAGAGTTCTTTTGATTTTAACTCCAAAAATTACATCACTCGGCACATTGCTTTTCAAAGGAAAAATATACTCAAAAAATTCAGCATCTCTAGATTCACGAATAGAATGATCATTTAGAAACATAAATCTATATGCAACACTATTTTGAGCATAACCAATAAGGATAGTATCAGAAGTCTTAGAACCAACATTTACTCGTTTAAAATCAGGTAGACCAACCTTAGCCAAACACCCACACACTTTCAGAAATTTCAAGTTAGGGGCAAACACTTTCTACAACTCATATGAGGTCTTGTCTTACTTCTTATGCGGGACTCTATTAAGAATATAACATGCAGACAAGACTGCTTCTCTCCACATATTGTTAGATAGACCAGAGCATAAAGCATATAGTTCATCATTTCTTTAATGGTTCAATTTTTCTGTTCGGCTAAACCAATTTGTTGGGGAGTTTATGGAGCACTAACTTCATGTATAATACCATTTTTCTCAAAAAATTCTTCTAGAGTTTTAGTACTATATTCACCACCCCTATCAGATCTAAACTTCTTGATTTTCCACTTCTGCTTTAAATTTCAAAACTTGCTTTCAGCTTCATCTTTGGACTTAAGAAGATATACCTTAGTGTATCTACAAAAGTCATCAACAAAAGTAATGTAATACTTTTTCCACCTTTGCTAACAGTGTTCTTGAAATCTGCTAAACCTGAATGTATTAGTTCAAGTAATTCATTCTTTCTACTAATAATAGATTTTAAAGGTTTCTTGGCATGCTTTGCTTCTACGCACACATGACATTTAGAAAAATCATCAGTTTTTATCATAGGAATTAATTCCATTTTTCTGATTATTTTAATATAAGCAATATTAACATGACCTAGTCTACCATGCCACAAATTAATAGACTCAACAATATAAGCAGAATTGGAAATGCTTGGATTATTGACAATCTCTTGAAAATGTTTAATACAAATAATCCTCCACTAAGATATCCCTTCCCAACAAAGTCTCCTCCGCGAGACATAATTATTTTATCAGCTTCAAACACAAGTTTAAGGCCTACATTGTTGAGAAGTGCTCACGAAATTATGTTTCTACGTAGGGAGGGAACATACAAAACATTGTTCAAGTATAATGTCTTTCCAGAAGTTAATTCAAGGAAAACTTTTCCTTTACCCATTACAACAGCAGTAGTGGAGTTAGGAGTTACCATATACATACACTATCTATCAGTAGACTCCTCAAAGTCATGTAATAACTCTTTATTGGCAGAGAAATGCCTTGAAGCGCCTGTGTCTAGCACCCAGTCAATATTATTTGCCACCAAATTTTCCTCAACGACTACAACACTAATCACTTCATTACCTTCAGCATAGTTGGTTTGGACATCACTTTGTCCTTCCTTTTTTGAGTCTTGCCCTTTTCTTTGATAGCACCTGACACCTCTGTGACCAACTTTTCCACAAACAAAACAAGAGCCCTTAAATTTTTGAATTTGACTCTCCGGCTTGTTGAATTGATTTTTCTTCTTCATAAGTTCTTTTTTCGAGACTTTCTTTTGTTTGCCTTTTAACTTGTCTTTCACAACAGTACCAGAAAATTAAACAAGATTAGCTTTAGACGAATTAAGAGAAAGTTCTTCCATCTTATCTTTGAGATGATTCACCTCTTCGGTCCTCATGTGACTTATAGGTTCTCGAAGGGTTAAATTATTTTTCTTATGTTTTAACTGATTTTTATAATTACCCCAAGATGGTGGAAATTTTTTAAGAAGAACATTAGCCTGAAATATCTCACATATCTTCATGTCCTCGTTGAGAACATCAACAGTAAAGTTCTCATATTTGTGAACTTGTCCCATTATTGGCTTATTATCAACCATTTGGAATTTAATCCACTGACAGACAACATATTTTTTCGTTCCTACATCATCAGCACCATATTTCTTTTCCAAACTATCCCATATTTCTTTCGCATATTTATAGTTTAAAAATAAATAAAACAAAGGATTAGACATATGATTTAGCAAATGTCCTCTAAAAATTTTGTTATCCTTTTCAAACTTCTTTCGGAAAAGGGCCTAAATACCCTCAAAGTATTGAAAATTGTACAAAATTACCCTCCATCCACCTATTGGCTCCAAAATACCCTTCCCACCCACCTATTGGGTCCAAAATACCCTTGTCATCCACCTTTTGGTTCAAAATTCACCAAAAAAACAACAAAAAAAGTGGTCAATTTTGAACTCAAAGGTGGATGACAAGGGTATTTTGGAGCCAATAGGTGGATGAAAAGGGCATTTTGGAGCCAGTAGGTGGATGGAGGGTAATTTCGTACCATTTTCAATACTTTAAGGATATTATAGGCCCTTTTCCGAACTTCTTTTAACAACATCGTCAACAGTTATAACATACCTAGAATAAGTATTAGTGTTAGAACTATTCATAGAAGGTTCTTTAAATAAAACATTATCAACTTCTAATTGTTCAAAGAATATTAAAAGTTTTTGTGAGCATCGTTTTAAATTATTTCCATCCAAAGGCTCATGTTTTGACAAATCATTAAAAGTTTTGTTCAAAGAAATAGTCATTTATCAATATTATATGTTAGGAAAACCGCTTTCAAATTTTTAGGAAAAATACTACAATATAGATATTAGATTGGAATTATAAAGTAGTAAAGAACTTATCACAAATACTGTGCCATGGCAAGCCACTACTTTGGAAGCGATTTCGGCTTGACTCCGATGCAAATCGTTATAGCCGGTCGCTCTCAACGTTCCACACTTGCTCTCAAAACAAAATTTCCAAAAATATCCAAAGAATATGATGAAAGGAGGGAAATTTTTTTCTCTTTTTCTTTGTGGTTGATGTTGTATTTTTAATGCTTACAAATTTTCATTCTTATTGTCACGACCCAAAACCGGGGCCGCGACTGGCACCCACAATTTCCCTCCTATGTGAGCGAACCAACCAATCTAACCCTTATCATTTTAACATATATCAACAGAAAATAATGCGGAAGACTTAAACTCATTAAATAAAACAAATCAACATCTATTAATT
>NC_028637.1:10671995-10700854 GCF_001406875.1 Solanum pennellii | reverse complement strand
TGAAAGAGGACAATAAAACCCACTAATTAACTTAAGGTTACCTCTTTTAACCCCCAAGTAATTAGACTTATTAATATTAACCCTCTAACTTTATAATTAAGGAAAGAATAGTCCAATGCGTCCCTTAAAACGTGTGAAGAAATCCGATTCTGCCTGGGACTTGCGCAACCTGTGACGGGCCGTCGTGCATGCGACGGTCCATCACGATGGTCGTCGCAACCTCCCAAAATCCAGGTGGACTGTGACGGCCCGTCACACCTGTGACGGTCCGTCCTGCACCTCCGTCCTGACGGTCAGAGACTCGTTTCCCGTACCAATTTCTCAAGAGTTGAAGTGTTTTGCAACGGGAGCTTACGACGGCTCGTCGTGGATGTGACGGCACGTCCTGCAGGTCCGTCACCGATTACAGAGAGTCGATTTTCAGTACCCAATTTCAGAATTCTAAGTATGCTGAAACGAGACATCTGTGATGGGCCGTCGTGCCTATGACGGTCCGTCGTGATGTCCGTAATCTTAGCCAGTTTTTCCAGAAATAAAATCTGCTGCTCAAAACGACTAAACAGGTCATTACACTTATATAGATATTTCAAGAGGAGGAGTTTCAAATAAAAAAGTTAATTTTTCTTTTTCATATTAAGAAACTGATTGTCAAGATTAATGGCATTAAAGACCATTACTTCACATTTACAGAAACCTCCTGTTTGTTTATTGGAACGGATACGTATTCTCTTTTAGAACGTATTGTTGTTATATCTTTGCATTAGACTTAATTAACATAGTTTGAATGAACTCAACTATAGTATTAACTCAACAAATACATCTTTGAATATATTTTGTATCTCGTAGATAATTTTGATTCTACAAAACCATCATAAATGTGGATCAAACAAAACATTAGTGAAAACTCATAATTCTTCAAACATCATAAGTAAAAAATATTTAAAAAGAAATACAGAGAGATTTATGAAAAAGATGAAGTATCCTTTAGTTTGTCCAATAATCTCTATAAGTCTTATTAAGTTTATATGTCACAACTTTATGAATGCACTCTCATCATCTTCTTCATCAGTAAAATTTGACTGATCTAGACACTTACAACGCCCTTTTAAATTTTCATACTTAAACCTAACATTCTACTTACGAAAATTTGAGAATACATCGATGTCAATTGGTAATGGAATGTGAGAATTTTGTAGCCAACATTTTTTATTTTCTAATCCATGACGTCGCGCTGAACATGCCAACACCATATCTTCTTCAAGTATCTCCATTTTTAACGAAAAGTTTTGAGTGTTATTTTAGAGGATCTAAATCACTTGGTAAAGTATGATCCAATTTCTTTGTTGTTCAAATTGACATACCTTGCATTAATGAGTAGTTGTTAGATTCATAAAAAAAATTAATTTGATCAAATATGAATTGAATGAATCAAGACCATTTAAGTCGAATGAGGTAACAAGAAATATGCTTTTTCTTGTTCATTGTTATTTTCTAATAAAGTCAGGGTATATAAATAATATTCACTTTCTTTAAATAACATTTCTTTTTATAATATTAGTGTTTTGCTATGAAGTTGTTCATTTTTTCCAAGTTGAATTTGAATATTTTACTTAGATTTAAAGAAAGAACTTTCCAAACTTTATTTTGTAAAAACAGAAATGAATCAACAACGTTACAAAACATTATTGAAACAATATTGATGTCGGCCTCCTGCTCCAAGTCTGGAGGAATATATATTGATTTTTCCTAACTCACCACACTCATAGTAGGACTAGGAACCACCATGTACTAACAAAAATCCAAATACATTGAATGGTCACCGTATCCTGAAAACCTTTAATAGCAACCCTAATAAGTCTTGACCCAAGTTGTAGACACTTTGTCCAATATTGCATCCCTAGAACACTTACAAAACTGCATGAACATGTATACTGAACCGAGGATGAATACCCCTCCTTAAGGATCCCCTTCCAGATGAGGTACTACTGAAATAACAACAAGGGCAAGACTTCTTGTCTGCCAAATCCCTAAATTCCATGCTGCGCATAATCTCCATGACCACCTTTGACTGCTTTTTGAAAAGAAGCTTTAGACAAGGTTGTTTGATAAGCTGCTTCAACGGATATAATAAGTCAAACTTCTCATGAATTCAAAAATACTTAGTCTCATCTGGTAAAATCACCAAAGTATGGTGAGACAAGGCATGAAATATTTCCAAATCGATCTGAAATACCATCTTAAGTCAAGTTCTCAAACTGAAGTTACAGGGAATGAAAGTGTTGTTCTAGTATCGACATCGGACTGCCACCACTTACTAGATAGGCCCCACATGTGAAAAGTAGTGTAATCCACTCTGTCGGACTCCACCAACTCCACATTTTGTAACATCTCATGACAACTCACAAGAAACAATTTAAAGTTAAACTTCAGTAAATCTTATGTGTGTATATCTATCTATTTGGCGATAAATACTAAATATAAGGTATGAGATGACCCTAAAGACACTTGATCTATCTTTACTCTCTCTTGTTAATTTATTTCGTCAAACGATCTATTTGACTATTCAGTGATGGATTTGATCAATGAACATTCAGTTCTTTCAAAAATGTCGAATGGATTCTTACCAATTCTTCAACTCAGACCAAACTAATAAAACCCCAAATAAATTATAAATTTTCGTTAGGGTTCGAGGAGACAATTTCTTTGATACAAATTTTAGGTATTGAAAATAAACTCCAACAAAGAAATAAATATGAAGAAAGAAGAATATGTTACTAATTAACAGTTTGAGTACAATTTGTGCATTTCTTGATTTTTCTGTAGGATAATTTGCACCTAAAATGAATTTTTTTTTTATCTTATGTAAAGAGGATTTGTGGATTTTCATTAAGTATTTGTGGTCACAAAGAGTTCGCCCACATCTCGATCGATTTGTAAATGTTCCATGAATTTATGAAATTTTCGAGATCCCTCTCTACGGGATATAGTATTCTTTATATAGTGGGAGTTAGGATTAGTCTTCAAGAATTAGGATTAATCTTCAAGAATTCTTAATGAAGTTGGACTCATCTTGTAGAGTCCCACACAATTTTTATGTCTACAAATGTCGAGTCTCTGCCTCATGAAGAAACTGATTTCTTTTTTAAATAACCTTTCTGTGCACATAGTTCACTTAACTCTCTTATTGGTTGGAGTTTATTGTTTGAGGTGTAATCGACGGATCCAGGAGAGGTCTTAAGGGATTGCACCAACAGGGGACCCAACAACATCTCCAAGCACGTTTCAGATTCCCATCCGAATGTAGACACATGATCCAATTTTTCAAAAATCCCCAATAGTACAACATATCTGTCTTTGCAGATTTCGCGAGGCATGAAGAAGGTGCTTGTGCATGCGATCCTTGAGTGCAGATTGAGCATATTATTCATTGTTTACAGAAGCTTACCTCATTGTGGAATATGATCCGTGAGTAAGAGTTTCAACAAGCCATGAAGGATCATGGAACTTGTAAGTAGCAAGGTTTTAAAGTATTAGACATTAACTAATTTCTCATAATCAACAAAATCAATGTGCAACCCTTTAAAATTCATAAATGGTAAAGTCGCTACTTCCCCACAAGAGCTGAGGTAGGCACCTATTACTTCCTCAACCACATTAACTACTTCTTACTATTTATAATCGTTTGCCTTAGCCTACTATACCTTTTTATTTAAGGCAAAGGGAACTCTTAGTCTAAGAACATGAGAATTATCATCAGGAATGATTCACATTAGAAGATCAAATGGTTCATTATGCATAAATTTCATATTTTACGAGCATATCAAAAGTTGCAAAGTGTAACCTTGGAAATGATTTTATTTTCTTAATTCTGAGTAAACCCTCGTGCTGACGTTCATAATTCTTAAATAGTTGTGTACTAACATCACATTTGATAAAAGAGTCTCCAAGTTTCCCAAGTGATTGCGAATGGAACTTCTAGAGGCATTTCTTTGTTGTCATTCCTTCATAAATCTTACCACTTGGGATACAATGTTTTAGTTTGCAATGTTCTGAAAGTATTCTTTTCATGTTTATTCAGTATGAATGCTTCCCAATAAAGTCTAAAGTTTCTAGCACGGCAGATAGTTATTGGCAAAATATTCTTGACCTCGAGAATCTTATGAATTCTATGGTATATACATATAGCAGTGAATCTGGTCGGCGAAGTTTGGGGATTCACTACCATATGTTTATTCCTAGAATTCATAAGATTCTTGAGGTCAACGATAACTATCTACCGTGCTAGAACCTTTAGACCTTATAGAGAGGCATCCATGCTGAATAAAATTTAAAAGAATTCTTTTGAATCACCACAAAGTAGAACTTTGTATCCCAACCGCTGAGATTTTGGAAGTAATGGCAACAAAGAAATGTCTCCAGAATTTTTATTTGGAATCACTTGAAAAGCTTGGCGACTCTTTTCTCATATATTCTATTAGTATACAATCGTTTAAGACTTATGAAAATTATCATGGGGGTCTTCTCAACATTAAGATAAATAAAATCATTTCCAATGTTGCATCGTTCAAGCTCGGATGTGCTCATAAAATTCTGAGATTAACCCATCATGAACCATTCTATCTTAAAGTGTGGACAACTCCCAGTGATAATCCTCAAGTTTACAACTTGACAAAAATTTCTTGATGCCTTCAGTAGAAATGTGTTGTAGGGTAAAGTATAGATTATTAGAAACAAGAGAGTAGTTGATGAGGTTGAGGCACTAACAGGTGCCTACCTCAGCTCGGACGGGCAACGCAGCAGCTTTATCATTTATGAAATTGATCGGGATGGACATTGATATTATTGATGCACCTATCATAAGGCACTTCATCGTGAATGCTAAGAAGCTAGTCAATGTACGGTACTTAGAAATCATTGCTACAATACAAGTTTCACGACCCTTCGCTACTTGTTCAAACGCTAACTCATTGATCTTACATACTACATGAGATTCCACGATGCTATTAGCACTTGAAATTTCTTGGAGATGTAATGCTAGATTATGTTGTTACAACATATCTCTATTTCAAATAATTGAGGTTGATTACATGACTAATTACTTATTTGTGGTCTACTTTTGTAAATAATGACTGATACACTCAATCTGCAATTAAGGCTAGACTGCATGAGCACATTCTTCATGCCTCTCAAGATCTGCAAAGGCAGATATGTTATACAGTTGAGAATTTTGAGAAATTGGATATTGTGTCTACGTTTGGATGGGAGAGTGAAACTACTTTCCCAAATGTGGATGGGGATGTTGTTAGGTCCTTTATTGGTGCGATCTTTGTTGATTCTAGCTTTGAAAAAGATACTTAATACATTTTTAAACATAAGGCCTCTTCTTGTGTGTGCATCTCCAAGCTTTGGGGAGATAAATATTACATAGAAGGTAAGAGATGACCCCGAAGACACTTGATCTATCTTTATTCTCGTTTGATTAATTAATTTCTTCAAAAGATCTATCAGACTACGGAATGAATGATTTGATCAACAAATATTCATTTTTTTTCTTCAATTTCTGACGAATTTTACCAATTAATCAACTCTGATCGAACTAATCAAAACCCAAAGGAATTATAAATATTTGTTAGGTTCAAGGAGACAAAATTTATTTGTACTATTTATGGAAAATAAACTCCGACCACAAAATAAATATGATGAAACAAGAATATTTTATTAATTAATAGTTTGGGTACAATTATATCCCTCTCTTGATTCTTCTAAAAGATAATTTGCACCTTAAATGAATTTTATTTGATATCCATGTAAATAGGTTTCTATGGATCTTTTTTTAAAAGTATTTGGTTATCAAGAAGAGTCCACCCACTTCTTGATATCTTTGTAAATATTTCATGAATTTATGAAATTTTCAAGATCCCTCTCTAAGGGAGATATTACACTTTATATAGTGTAAGCTAGGAGTAGTTTTCAAGAAGGCCTAATTGAAATTTGACTCATCTAGAAGAGTCCCACACAAATTTTATGTCTACGAATGCCGAGTTTTTGGATGTAGAATCAACAAAGATCGCACAAACAACGAACCCAATAATATCTATAAACACATTTTGGAAGTAGTTTTTGTTGGATATGTAGCCAGAAGATGGGAAAGAGAGGGAAAGAGAGGAATTTGAAAAGTTGAGAACTTGAACAGTTTTGAACTTGAAAAGTCCTCTTATGATTTAATGAAAAGGCATTTGTCCCTCATCGGGTGTGGAAAGAAAAATATGAGAGTTTAAAGGCAAAGGAAAAAGTCAAGCAAACATCATGGAGAAGATGGAAGATGTAGATAACTTGTGTGCAATGACCTCGTAGTGTAACTTGGTTGGAAATCACAAAGAGTGGATTCTTGACTCAGGTATCACTAGACATATTTGCTCTGCAAAAGAAGCCTTTGCAACGTACACTCCTGCTGAGTACGATGAAAATTTGTTCATGGGAAACACAGTAACAGCAAGGAGTGCAGGAACTGGAAAATTAATGTTGAAAATGACATCCGACAAGGTGTTGTTTTGAACAAAATGTCCCTACTATTAGGAAGAATTAACTTTATGCTGCACTACTCGTTACGAATAGGTTTAAGTGTGTCCTAGTTAGTGATAAAGAGCTAACAAGTAAGAATGAAATGTTCATAGGAAAGGGCTACCTCAATGAGGGTCTTTTCAAACTATATGTAATGGTTGTTGATAGTATTAATAAAAATTCTGCTTCTGTTTACTTATTGGAGTTAAATGATTTATGGCATGCCCGTTTGGGACATGTAAATTACAAAGCCTTGCGAAAATTGGTTAATCTAGAAGTATTGCCTGATTTTAAATGCGATAAGTCGAAATGTGAAATTTGTGTGGAAAGTAAGTTTGTTAAACATCCTTACAAGTCTGTTGAAAGAAATTCTAAAACTTTAGACTTAATTCACACAGATATATGCGATATGAAGTCAACACCATCTCGTGGTGGGAAAAAGTATTTTATAACTTTTATTGATGACTGCACTCAATTTTGTTATGTATATTTGCTTAATAGTAAGGATGAAACAATTAATGCATTTAAGCAATACAAAAATAAAGCGGAGAACCGATTGAATCTAAAGATAAAAATGACTCGGAGTGATAGGGGTGGAGAATATGAATATCCTTTTGCAGAGATATATTTGGATTATGGTATTATTCATCATACTACTGCACCTTATATAACACAGTCAAATGGTTTGGCAGAACGGAAGAACAGAACATTAATGGAAATGATGAATGCCTTAACGATCAATTCTGGTTCACCACGAAACCTTTTGGGGAAAGCCATCCTTACAGGTAATAAAATACTCAATAGAGTACCCCATCAAAAAACACAATCAGTTCCATATTAGTTGTGGAAAGGATGAAAACCCAACTTTAAATATATAAAGTGTGGGGGTGTTTAGCAAAGGTAGAGGTTCCTTTACCGAAGAGGGTAAAAATTTGACCCAAAACACTAGATTGTGTCTTCATTGGGTATGCTGTGAACAGTAAAGCCTGTCGGTTTTTAGTTTACAAATCTTAATATCCTGAGATCCATATTAATACAATAATTAAATCAGATAATGCATAGTTTTTTGAAAACATCATATATATATATAAAAGAAAACATTATGTCCGCCTACGTGGCACCACCACAAATCAGAATTCTCTTTTAAATTTATTTATTTCCAAAACTAGCCTTTCCTTTTCAAGGAAAAATGTGACTTTTATGAAGAGTTGCGATTTTAATGAACATATGTGACTTTTATGAAAAGTTTTGTCTTTTATGAAAACTTGTGACTTTTATGAATAGTTACGACTACTATGAAGAGTTGTGACTTTTATGAAAAGATGCAATTTTTACGAAGAGTTGCAACTTTTATGAAGAGTTGCAACTTTTATATCAAAAGTTGTAACTTTTCTGAAAAGTTGTGACTTTTATGAAGAGTTGTGACTTTTAAGAAAATTGTGACTCTTATGAGAGGTTGTGACCTTTCCAAATGGTTGCAACTTTTTCAAAGAGTTGTGACCTTTCCGATAAGGCACAATAAATATTTACTCACACTACCCTCTGTTATCTATAAATAGAGGGATTTTTTGCCACAATTATTTTTTCCATTGGATAGTTGAATTCAATTACATTGTTAAGCTTCCTATGAAGTTTGTTTCATTTCTAAAAGTTTTCATCCTCCTATTTCATGGAGCTTAATCTTTACTATAAGTCGTAGTGATTCATGTAAGTATGACAACTCTTTTTGCTATTTTTGTGACATTTTTCTTTTAACTTTGTTAAAAGTTACGCAGAAGATGATTGAAAATTGATCTTCTCTTTTGTCCCTTTCTACAGGTGTCTTCGTATAAACAAAGAAAATTGATTTCGATTTCAATGTCACGTTACTACTCTTGCACCTCTAATTCCACAACTCATAACGTTTTTGAAATGGTTGAATTTATTACATTTGGTCTTTTAGTAAACAAAACTTTTATTTCTGTCACTATTGTAGTTTTTTTTTGCTATAGAGGAATCGAATTAAAATGCATTAATTAAACTTCTACTGAACCTTTTTCATTCCTCATTTTCCATGAAACTTAATCTTTACTGTAGGTCATATTATCGAATAATCATATGTAAGTTCAATAAAATGTCCAATCCCGTGCGAAGCACGGGTAATTTACCTAGTTTATCCATATAAAATAGAAACTGAGTCAATAAGTGAAAGACCTAAACGACCACGAGAAGAATCAATGGAAAATTTCTAACTAGTGAGGAACCTAGGCGTATTACTCGCCAACAAAAATCTGCTTATTTCGGACCAGATTTCTTAGCACTACTGCTTGAAAATGAGCCTCAAACATTTAAAGCAGGTATGTCTTCGTCTGATTCAAAATATTGGAAGAAGCAGTTAATCGTGAGATCAAATCAATCTTAAGTTATCACACTCTGGAATTGGTTGATCTTCCTCCAGGAAATAAACCTTTAGGATAAAAGTGGATCTTTAAAAGAAAAATGAAATGTGATGGGACTATTGACAAAGATAAGGCTAGACACGTAGTCAAAGGGTACAGACAAAAGGAAGGTCTGGACTACTTTGACACATACTCTCCAGTAACAAGGATAACATCAATTAGGATGTTAATAGTACTAGCAGCAGTGCATGATCTTAAAATCAACCAAATAGATGTAAAGACAACCTTCTTAAATGGAGTGTTGGAGGAAGAAATATAAAATGAAAAACCTTAAGGGTTTATAGTTCCTGGTAAAGAAAAGAAAGTGCGCAGACTTGTGAAATTACTTTATGGACTCAAGCAAGCACCCAAACAATGAAATGCTAAATTTTACCAAACAATGTTGAAAAATGGATTAAAGATTAACGAATGTGATAAATGTGTTTACATTAAAAATGTTATGAATCATGAAGTCATTTTTTGTTTGTATATTGATGACATGTTAATAATGAGTAAAGACATTGACGAAATAAATGATACTAAGCTGATGCTGTCCAGCAAGTTCGATATGAAGGACTTAGGAGTTGCTGATTTTATCTTAGAGGTCAAGATTATCAAAACTCCCTAGGGACTAGCATTATCTCAATCTCATTATATTGAAAATGTATTGGATAAGTTCAAGTACTTGAGTTTCAATGTTGTCAAAACTCCAATTGATTTAATTTTTACATTTAAAAAGAATGAAGGACTCCCAATTGGAATATGCCAGAGTGTTGGCAAATTTGATGTATATTATGAATGGTACGCGACCAGATATAGCATGTGCTATTAGTAAACTGAGTCGGTTCACTAGTAATCCGAATCAAACTCACTGGATTGCAATGAAACGTGTGTTAGGTTATCTAAAATATACACAACATTATGCTTTGCTTTATAATAAATATCCTACTGTGATTGAAGGATGTAGTGATGCAAATTGGATCACCTGGTCAAATGATCTAAAATCCACGAGTCATTATGTATTCATACTTGGTGGAGGAGCAACCTCTTGGAAATCATTCAAATATACATGTATTGCTCGCTCCACAATGGAATCTGAATTTATTGCTTTGTATAAGGCTGGTGAAGAAGCTAAATGGCTCCGAAATGTTCTAGAGGATATTCCATTCTTACCCAAACCTGTTTGACATATTTACATACATTGTGATAGTCAAGCAGCAATAGGAAGAGCAGGGAGCGTTATGTACAATGGGAAATCTCGTCATATACGACGGAGACATGACACCGTAAGACAATTGCTCTCTAGTGAAATTATCATAATTTACTATGTAAAGATCAATAGATTATGTGTCAGATTTAGTAACGAAAGTCCTAGTGAGAGAGGCAGTTAAAAGATCATCTAAGGGAATGAGTTTACGGCTTAGGACAATTCAGCATGACGGTAACTCTATCTAGCAGACCGGACATCCCAAGAGCTTGATTCATGGAGAAAAACAAATTTGTGGCTGACGGTTCGACATTGTAAATTAACTTAATACATTCTCATTATGAAAACAATGTTCAGGAACAAGGTTAAGACTTTAAGGCTTGTTAATGAGGTAAGCTTAAAGTTTTAAATAATATGCTAAGTTTTTTACATTTTAAAAAATAGTGTATCTACGAGATGACACGGTCTAGAAATCACCTATGTGAGTGTGAAGTGGAAGCCGCGTCAAAGAAAATTTTATGTCAAAATTCGATTCTCTATACACTCGTGAAACCAGGAGGTGTTCATGGCTGAAATGAACACAACCGTAAGAACCATAAACAGTAAAGAGTTAATTGTGTGACATATAGTTTTCTAGGTATACACCAAAGCTCAACTGTTCAAAGATATCACATCTACCGATTGACCGAGTATATCCGACATAAGTTCACTACGGTAAGTCCAAGGGAAACCTACTTATTCAGATGCAATTAACTGTTGACTATAAAGTACACAATTGTCCGTGCATTCCTATGTTATAACCATTTCCCATCAATGTGGTGGATTGTTGGGTATGTAGCAAAAATTGTTGGGAAATAGAGGGAAAGAGAGGAATTTGAAATGTTGAGAACATGAAGAGTTGGGAATTTGAAAAGTCCTCTTATGCTTTAATTAAAAGGCATTTGTCCCTCATCGGTGGTGAAAAGAAAAATAGGAGAGTTTAAATATAAAAACACTCCTATTAATTGTTAAAAGGGTTGGAAAGAGGGACCCCCCTCGCGCCGTCGTCGTTGTCGCTCGCTCGTCTCAGCTTTGGCTTCGTCTTTGGCTTCGGCAAATGATCGGGACATTATTTTTTGGACAAAGCTTTTTAATTAATTAATTAATTAATTAATTAATTAATTAAATGACCAAAAATGTTTTCAATTAATTAGTTGATAATAGAAGTTGAAAATTAGCCAAAATGTTTCAACTTTTTAGTTGACTAACCCGACCTGACTCGGATCCGCGCGCGACCCGTTTTATTTGAACTTTCCCATTTTATTAAAATTTTCCGCCATGACTGTTCCAAAAGGTTGCAACTTTCAGGAACATTCAGTACCATTTGAAAGGTTGCAAATTTTCATTAATGGTCATGTGAATTATGAAAGGGTTGCAACCTTTCGGAACCTATTCTTCTTGGCTGTAAAAATACCACTCATTCTTCAGAATATTTCCTTACTAATTTTATGATCTTCTTCTTCGTCGTCGTCTGCACACATTTTCCTTCGTGTACTTTCCTAATATGGATTTGTTCACTGACAATAGAGTTTTTGGTATCTACACTATGCTGATTAAGTTCATTTACCATAGGAGGTTATATTCAAAATCAATCCTCGGATACTAGAGGGGAATAATTTCCTTAAGGGGCCACTGTGAGTTCAGTGTACTTGATCTTTTTCCGATTTAAAAGGTTTTTAAGATTCTAGTATGTTTTTTATAAATTTTACTTTTTTTGAATTAATTGTTCATCTATCTTACCGTGTCAATAAATTTCAGTTACTTCATGTTTCAGAATAATTTGTTAGAGTCAGTAATTTCTTATTTTATAACACAAATTGGCAACAATTTCAGTCTCCCATACGAACGTAAACACAAGATCCGATTTTAAACAATCCTCAACAGTACAGTCTTTACAAATTTGGCGAGGCATGAAAAAGAAGGTGCTTGTGGATGCCAACCTTTTTATGGAGATTGAGCATATCATTCATGGTTAATAAAAGCATACATCAAATCAATAATTAGTCATGGAGTTAGTTTGAATAGTTGAAATAGATATATGTTGTAACAACATAATCGAGCATTATATCTCCAAGAATTCCTAGTGTTGATATCATCGTGGAATCTCATGTAGCTTGTATGATCCTTGAGTTAGAGCTTCAACATGCAGTAATGGATCATAGAACATGTGATGTAGCAGCGGTTCAATGTACCAGACATATTAACTTGTTTCTCAGCATTCATAGGAAAGTGTCTTGTCAGAGGTGTATCGACAAAATTACTGTGAAACAAAAGTCATTTCATAAATGGTAAAGCCGCTACATCCCTACACAAGTTGAGGTAGGAACCTATTAGTGCCTCAACCACATCAACTACTTCTTACTATTTCTAATAGTTTGTCTTAGCCAACTATACATTTTTATTGAAGGCAATAGGAACTCTTAACCAAAGTAATGAACTCGAGAATTATCATCAGGAATGATACACATTTTATGATTGAATGGTTCATTATAGATGAATTTTGATATTTTACGAGAACATCCAAACATGCACAGTGTAACATCGGAAATGATTTTAATTTTCTTAATTTTGAGAAAACCCTTGTGATGACTTTCATATGTCTTTAATAATTTTGTACTAACATCACATGTGAGAATAGAGTCTCCAAGTTTCCCTAGTTATTCCAAATGTAACTTCTAGAGGCATTTTTTTGTTGTCATTACTTTCAAAACCTTAGCAATTGGGATACAAAGTTTTTGCTTGCAGTTCAAGTTTATTCTGCATGACTGCTTCCCATATAAAATCTTAAGGTTGAAGCACGACAGATAGGTATTAGGAGATATTCCAAACCTTGAGAATATTATGAATTCTAAGGTATACACGTATGGCAGTGAATCTATTATATTCCACCCGAACAGATTCACTCTCATACGTGTATACCTTAGATTCATAAGATTCTCTAGGACAAGAATAATTCGCGAATTACTATCTGTCTTCTAGAACCTTTTGACTTTATAGGGCAAACTAAATTTTTTTATACAAACTGCTAAGGTTTTGAATGTGTTGACAACAAAGAAATGCATGCAGAAGTTTCATTTGGAATCACTTAGGTAACTTGGAGACTCTTTTCTCAAATATGCTATCAGTATACATTTGTTTAAGACTTATGAAAATCATCATTAGGGTCTTTAAACATTAAGAAAAATAAAATAATTTGGAGTATTACATTGTTCAAGTTTGGATGTGCTCGTAAAATTTTTAGATTTATCCGTAATGAACCATTAAATCTTAAAATGGGGTTCATTCCTAGGGATAATTCTCAAGTTCAAAACTTTTTCAAAGAGTTTGCCTTCGGTAGAAATGTATATTCGGGTAAAGTAGGAGATTATAAGTAAGATAGAAGCTAATGTGGTGAGGCACTAATAGGTACCTACCTCAGCTCAGGCGGGGAAGTAGCAACTTTATCGTTTATTGAAATTGATCTTGATGGACATTGATTTTATTGATGCACCTATGTTAAGGAACTTCCTCGTGAATATTAAGAATCTAGTAAATATATAGTACTTGGAAATCACGGCTACTTTACAAGTTTTGTGACTCTTCGTTGTTAGTTAAAGCTCTAACTCATGAATCTTACATGCTACCTGAGATACCAAGATGCTATTAGCACTTTGAATTTCTTGGAGATGTAGTGCTATATTATGTTGTTACAACACATATTCGAGGCTGATTCCAAGACTAATTACTTATTTGCGGTCTACTTTTGTAAATAATGAATGTTATGCCCAATCTGCAGTTCAGGCTAGCCTGCATGAGCACATTTTTCATGCCTCGCTAGATCTACAAAGGATATGTTGTACTTCTAAGGATTTTGAGAAATTAGATCTTATGTCCACGTTTAGATGGGGGAGTGGAACTACTTTCCCAAAGGTGCTTGAGATGATTTTTAGTCCCTTGCTAGAGAGAGATCCTTGTTAATACTGGTTTCGACAAAGATACCACATTTCTAAGCATAAGACCTCTTCTGGAATAGTTGATTAGACCTCAACCAATAAAACACTATCAAGCAAGACTATTAAGTGAACTATGCGTCCCAAAAAAATTCATGGGACAATAACATGACATTTGAGACATCAAAATTTTGTGGGACTCTACAAGATGAATCCAATTTCATTTAGGATTTTTGGAGACTACTTACCCTAGACTCTAGCTCACACTTATATAACACTTATATAAACTGCATATATTTCTTTGAATATGCATCTCTAAAATTTCATATATTCATGAAGTGATCAAGATATGGGCGCACTCTTCTTGACAACCAAATACTTTAACAAAATCGGTAAAATCCTTTCACAAAGATCAATTAAATACTAAGAAGGTCCACATCATCCTAGTTTGGGTGACACTAATAGCCTTTGAATCGTGGAATAATCTTATGAGAGGGGAATCAAGGGATATACATATATGTACTCACAATTTTTATGAATAAACTCATTCTTTTTTATTTATTCAGTGATTGCAATAATTTATTTCTATTTGGAAAAAAATTGTGCAACTAACTTGCATACCTAGTTTGACCTAATTTACACGGCATCTCCTCTCTTGAAAATAAAATGCAAATATCAAGCCACAAACTACAAAAATTGAAACTCCATTCTATGGGTACTTCAAGTATCATCTTTGAGTTTATAAGGTTTACACTCAGACAAGCCTTGAAGATACAACACGACAATGTTGATCTTGTTTTTGTCACTCTTAACCAAACTACACTTGAAGTAATACTGCAAGTGCCATAAGAAGTTCTCCGCTTCTTGGGTGTCACGGATGCCTTTAAACATATGTGACTTGGGAGCCTCGACCTTGGCTTCCCTATATCGGCCGGATGATGTCGATCCTTCAGCTTACACGCCCTTATTGAGTGCTTTATTCTCAACTCTCATTGCTGCTATCATACTAGCGCATCAATGAGCCGACACTCCAAGAAAGTGATAGCCTCCTTCATCTCGAACTCGGCATGTTGGCGTCCCTCCAACTCCTTGCGGATGTTGTTGTTTTCCTAAGGTTGAATTCCTTTAAAGTCTTGAACTTTTCATCTACCTTATCCAAATGCCGACCTAATATCTTTATGGTCTACCTCTCCATTTGAACCCTTGTGACCCATTCCTCTCCGATGGTGGCGTCAATAGCCTCATCACCATAATCATCATCACTTGTTTCAATGGTCAAATGTGGGTGACATGTTAGTGCCTTGCTTGGTGTAGGGTCGAACAACATTTCCTTACTTGTCTGGTGGTGCTTATTTCACTTGCAGATCTTACTTCCACCATCAATCTTTATTGTTGTGGTGCTAGCAACGTTTATATCTCCTACATTGGTCATTCCCTTACTGCAAACCTTTGAAATAATACCACATTGTCGGAGACTTAGAGTCTAACTAATGTTTTATGCAACACTTGACAACTTACAATATTTCACGGTCTTGTAAGCTCAAGTAGGACTTTTGAATCTAAGACCGCTAAGAGAATGCAATAAAGACTTAGAGAAACTTGAAAAGCTTTCAAAAAAGGCATAGTATTACTTTGTCGAATGTTTTAAACTTTGTTGGAACATTTTTTCAATGAGAGGCCCTTTATTTATATTACCTCCTAAAGGCCTAAGTGTAAATGTTATCAACTTTAAAGTTCCCTAAAATATTTACACTTCAGTCCTATTCTAGAATTCTCTAAAAGTTTTAGGGAATTCTAAAGCCTTCTTGAATATATCTAGGAAGTCCTAGAGTATTTTACCAACCTCTTCATAAATATAGATTTTCTCCCTTTCCTGATGCCGAATTTGAACAAGGAAATGGTGGGACATGACACAATGGATCATTGTGGTCCAAGCTAATCACACTTTGCATTAGTATCTAGACAATAATAACTCCTGCAACACACAATGCTACGAAGTTTCGTCGTATTTCCTATATTTTTACATAAGCTATGGATCACTAAGGTCCAAGCCAAATGCCACTTTCCATTAGGTATATGGATACAAAAAAATCCTGAACATCCCTATAACACCCAATGCTATGTAATCCAATATCAGAGTAAGAAAAATTTAAGTGAATATCAGAGCTAATAGTATATTGATCATACTAGTATAAAAGGATGTGTTATGGTAAAGGCATTTGTCAAACAAAAATTGATATAAACAACAATTACGTGCCAATTCTAAGCTAGTGGGGGTCAATTCTTTTGTTTTTTTGGATCAGGGCGAGAAGGAATTTATATATAGGTGACATGTATAAGTTATACTTCCAATCCTCGCACTATGATAACCCGCTAATTGGATTATGAAGACACAAAGAACTTCATATATTGGAGGTGCACCAAAAGGTACTCAATACCTACCTAGAATAGTAGGGTTCATAGAACATAACAAAAAGGCATTCAATATATTGTTCACTAGAGGAAAAATTCCTTCCACATCAGAAATATATTTTATTAGCATACAATCAAAGCATTACATGGTCAACATGGAAGTGAGTTGAGAACCATGAGGTATCAAGTACAATTTTCACCAGTTGAAAAAATCTAGGTGATTTCTTCTATTTATGACTTCAAGAATAGACTTACCTAGTAACACGATCAAGCAAACAAGATATATGATTTAGAAATAGAAAGGAAGAGGGAGACATACTTGATGTAATTGTAGGTGCAAGAACAATAAAGGAAACAAAATATACTTTTACGAAATAGAAAGAAAGACGTGGAGATTTATAAGAAAAAAAGAATGATCGATCAACTAAAACGCAATTAATTACTAGAGTAAAATATAAAGGTGAAAGAAATTTAATTCATAAAAGTGAAGACTTACCCAAATAATCAAGTGGGTTAAATTGAACAGCTGTAAGGGTTTCCCAAATTCACAAAGTAGCCTAAACATTAAATGTGCATTCAAAAACTAACCCCTAAGACAAATCCTAGTTTCTGCTATTTATAATAGTAGATAAACAAACCTAATCTAGTTACAAAAATAATCTTGAGCTAAAACGAAGAAAAGGCTAGCCTATTAATTATTTAAAACATAGTGACCTCTTGCTTAAAAGTGTATTTTAAACCTTCAATGCTTGTTTTATTAATCTTCTAAGGTATCCAAATTACTTCGAATCGAATTCATCAGTAAAGAATAAAGGAAGGGAAAAGATCGGAGTTGTTACCTTGGTTGACTGAAACATCTTGTATGAGAAGAGAATATATAAGAACGTTGGAAAAGAGAGCTGGTACAGCCCACAAGAATCGAGAAGAGTAATATTCAGCCGCGAGCAATGAGGCAACACAGTAAGAATAGATTTTATAGTTCGGGTTAATAAAAGTGGGCTTTAACCTAATAAGATTAGGTTGGGCTTGGGCCAAAACTTTATTTTCCTTTTTTATAATTAATTATATTGTCTATATGGCCCCAAAAATAAATCTTTAAAAATAGGGTTTTCGGGGTAATTTAGGGAGAATAAAAATATCAAATATGGTAAAGAAATGTCAATAACATAATATTTTCAAAATAGTTAAAATACGAAATTGCCAAGATTTTCGTGAGTTTCTCATATAGAAAATACCCTCATCCCCCTTAACAACTACTAACATGCATATGGTCTAGGAAAATAAGAAATTAAAATTTCATCTATAGTATATTATGAAAAGAGATTTATTGCTCACCAAAGATAAAGTAATCCTGAAGAGTTTTCTAGCTCCTCCAAAAATTTGAGAACAATATGAATAGTATTTGTTGATTCTCTCAATAAACTCCCAGTTTGCATAATGACCAATGATGATTTACTCTTTAGATATAAAACTCTAACACACCTTAATCGGGAAAATCTAAAAAAATTATGTCCCCCTAACCATTAGATTTATATAGTAGAGGAATATGGTATTCATTGAAACACTGCTCATGTTCAAGTAGTTATGTCACAAACATAAGAATGTGCAAACAAGTAAAAGTAGATGTGGACGATAGTTCGATGCCAGGTCTCCATCTTAACGACCATACCTTCAACCTTCATTTAGCTACAAAAAGGAAATACGCGCATCAAATTATCATCTACAGAAAATGGTCCACATTCTCTTTCATCATTAGCTAAAGGGAATATGAAGAATTCTTACCTTAAATATATTTCCATCATAAGTATTGGCGTATCTGCTTTCTATAAGCAAGACTATTTAAGTAAGAAAATTTTATTGCAAGTTAAGGAAAATGAGTCTTTAATGGAGAATAAGTAAATTTCAAAGAATTTACTATTTTGTATGGTCATAGTAATATCACAATATCGTTATAACAATAAATATTGAAAAGTGCAGAGAAATATAGTTGAGATGCTTCCTCATAAATATACGAACAACGTATTGGGATAACTCAAAAGATAAAAACATTTCAATTAATTGATACAAAGAATGGGAGCAAAAAGGAAGAACTCCTACATTAGCATAATGGAATATAGGAATGGTAATTAAGAGTTCTTTAAGTTACAACCTTATTGGAAATGTCAAGAAAAAGAAATGTTAAATAACCTTTAAAATGAATTTAAGAAAATATTGATAGATAAACTATCATTCCAAATAGCTATCCTAGTGTCCTTCACGACTTTCTTTCTCATAGCTACCACTTCTACAAGTTCATCACTCGTTATCCCATAACTGGTTAATTCATCACAAAGGTTCTTACCTAAAATGCCAAACTTCACCGTGTTTGACCCTTTTGAAAAGAGAGATTTCAACCCCTAGAACAAATCTATTAATGATTAGTAAAGAAAAACATTCCATTGAAATATGCTGGAAAAGTTCTACGTACACATTACTATGTCATTGAGTTGTCAAGATCATAGTTTTAGTTTAATAGCAAAAGAATGGTTTGACTTTTTTGTAAAACTACAAAGTATAACTGGACGGAGTAGGGAGTGTATCAATTCCACTTTATTCAAAAATTTGTCAAATATATCGAGAGACAAATCTGTCAATATGATATTTTCGTTGATGCTGAAAATATTGTGGCGAACTGGCGATACATCCATATTTTTGTGGACAAAATTTTGACGATCACATTAACTTTTTGTAAGGCAATTTGTCACGATTTATGATCAATTTTTTGAACATCACTCTTTGTTAAGATTTATGATCAATTTTTTGAACATCACCATCACTTATGCTAATGAAGTCTTGCTCAATGTAATATTTTAGTAGTAAAAACATATTAATGTACACTTGAGTCTAATAGGGTCTAAAGAGGATTGTGTGTACGCAATGTTACCCCTAGGAAGTCATTTCCAATAGACCCTCAGCTCACAACACAACACTCGATTCCTACCACATATCTTCGACATATCATCTGCAGTAAACCCATTTTCCATCCTTAATTTTCGCTGATTTATTAAAAAAACATCAATTTTTTTAGATCTTTTTTCGGGGAGAATTTGAATCCTAACAGAAAAATGGCTACAGAGTGGAAAATGGCAATACAAAGGTTGTCAATCAGGTATTGTGGACTCGAATTAATCACGAATTTGAGTTGTGAAAATAGTTTTCGATATAAACATTAAATAAAATTATGACTTACAATAAACTCTTGCTTTTGACTTTCTTGAATTCGAATAGTGTACCGCATTGTCATATTATAAAAATAGTTTAGTAATTAGTGAAATATCAAAAATGGAATATCACAAGAATTGAACATATGTACATCTTGCCATTATCTCGTAAAGGTAAAAAAAATTTTCTGAAAGACTCTTGGCTCAAGTAAAAAAAAATAGTAAGTAAGAATGAAACGATGCGAAATCTATCGGAAGGGTGCAGAGACAACAACATTGTAATGCGATAATCAATGAACAATTTACTGGGATAGATTATTTAAAATAAGAATAAACAATGGTATATATACAATGACAATCACCAACCACTGTAAGCAAGATATCCATACACCACCTATTAACCTGATATCCTAATATGTATCCTCCATAGTTTTCTATATAAAGTCATGTCCTCGGTAATATGAAGTTTCATTAAATTCTGTTTTATCACCTCTCTCCAATAGTTCTTCTTTCTACTTCTATCTTTCCTTGCACCCTCTATAGCGAACGTCTCTCACCTCCTGATCATACGTCATCTACACATCTTCTCTTCGCATGTCCAAACTATCTTAGTTTTTACAAGATAATAATATTAAAGATGGGAAAAGCACATATACAGAAGCAACACACCATTGTTATATCCACAAGATGGATCAGCTCCATCCACAGAGATAGTTCTCATAATTAAATGAAATGTGACATCTTTATTGTGATATCTTATATGAATTAACAATGATAATTATACTAATTTATGTCAATCTCATTATATTAAGTTAAACTTCATCAAATTTTGTGTATCTCCAAACTTTTTGGAGATATATACTATTTAGAAGGTATGAGATAGACACTCGATCGATCTTTACTCTCGTCTGGTTAATTAATTTCATCAAACGATCTATTTGACTATTGAGTGAAGAATTTGATCAATAAATATTCTATCTTTTTACAACGTTGAATGGATTTTGACCAATTCTTCAACTCGGATCCAACTTTTTAAACCACAAAATAAAATGTAAATTTTATTTAGGGTTCTAGGAGACAATTTATTTGCAATAAATTTTATGTATTAAGAAACAATAATATTATATTAATTAACAGTTTTTTTAAGTTCAATTTTGTCCCTTTCTTGATTCTTATGTTGGATAAGTTGCATCTAAAATGAATTTTAATTAATCTTCATGTAATGAGGATTTTGTCGACTTTCATGAAGTATTTTGTTGTCACGAATAGTCCGCCCACATCTTGAGCTTTTTGTAAATGTTCCATGATTTTATGAAATTTTCGAGATCCCTCTCCAAGGAATATAGTACCCTTTATATAATGTGAGCTAGGATTAATCTTCAAGAATTCTAACTGAAGTTGGACTCATCTGGTAGAGTCCCACACAATTTGAAAGTCTACAAATGTC
This sequence comes from Solanum pennellii, assembly GCF_001406875.1. Classification (NCBI taxonomy): domain Eukaryota; kingdom Viridiplantae; phylum Streptophyta; class Magnoliopsida; order Solanales; family Solanaceae; genus Solanum; species Solanum pennellii. The sequence continues at coordinate 10,679,642 of NC_028637.1, read as the reverse complement.
GAGTCTTTGTCTCTTGAAGAAGATAAATTCTTTTTTAAATAACCTTTTTGGGCACATAGTTCATTTAACTCTCTTATTGGTTTGAGTTTTATTGTTTTAGGTGTAACCAACGGTTCTACAAGCGGTCTTAGGTTAAGAAATGTATTAAGTATCTTTGTCGAAGCTAGAATCAACAAATGTCGCACCAACAACATCTCCAAGAACCTTTGAAAAGTAGTTTCAGCTTCCCATTCGAAAATGGACAGAAGATCCAAGTTCTCAAATTTTCAATAGTACATCGGTCTCTCCAGATTTGGCGAGGCATTAAAAAGTGTTGTGCATGCTAGTCTTAGCTGCAGATTGAGCATATCAGTCATTGTTTACAAAAGCAAACCTTAAATCAATAATTAGTCATGGAGTCAATTCAAATATTTGAAATAAAAATGTGTTGTAACAATGTAATCTAGCACTGATTCTCCAAGAATTCCTAGTGTTTATATCATCGTGAAATCTCAGTTAGCATGTATGATCCTTGAGTTAGAGCTTCAACAAGCACTGAAGGATCATGGAACTTGTAAGAAGCAGGAATTCAAAGTACCAGACATTTACTATCTTCTTAGCATTCATACGGCATAGGTGCATCAAGAAAATTAATGTGCAATCCAAACCATTTCACAAATGATAAAGTTTCTACTTCCCCAAAGGAGTTGAGGCACTAATAGGTGCTTTCCTCAGCTCTGGCAGACAAAGTAGCAGCTTTTACACTAATGAAAGGGATTGGGGTGGACATTGATTTTATTGATGCACCTATGCAAAGTCACTTCATCGTGAATGCTAAGAAGCTAGTCAATGTACAACACTTCGAAATCACTGCTACATTACAAGTTTCACGACCCTTCGCTGTTTATTAAAGCACTAACTCACGGATCTTACATTCTACCTGAGATTCCACGATGCTATTAGCAGTTGGAATTTCTTGGAGATGTAGTGCTAGATTATGTTGTTACAACACATCTCTATTTCAAATATTCAAGACTGATTCCAAGACTAAGTACTTATTTGCGGTCTACTTTTGTAAATAAGGGATGCTCTACTCAATCTGAAGTTAAGGCTAGTATGCTATAGCACATTGTTCATGCCTCGCGCTAGATCTGCAAAGGCAGATATGTTGTACTATCGAGGAATATGAAAATTTGGTTCTCTTGTCCACATTTGGATGGGACAGTGAAACTACTTTCCCAAATAAGCTTGGAGGTGTTATTGAGTACCTTGCTAGAGTGAGATCTTTGTTGATATTGGCTTGTATTAGATACTACATTTATAAGCATAAGACCTCTTCTGGAATAGTCAGTCAAACAATAGAACTCTTTCCAACAAGACAGTTAAGTGAACTACCAAAAAGAATTTCACGGGACAACATGAGTCCAATTTATTTAAGAATTCGACATTTGAGATATTCAAAATATGTGGGACTCTACAATATGGGTCCCATTTTATTTAAGGTTCTTAGAGACTACTTATATATAGTGTAATATATTTCTCTGAATAGGCATTTTTAAAATTTCATATATTAATGAAATATTTGTAACGTGATGATGATGTGGGTGCAGTCTTCTTTGCAACCAAATTTTTTAACAAGATCCATAAAATCATTTCATGGAGATCAAATAAATCCTAAGGAGGTCCACATAATCCTTAGTTTGAGTTACACTAACAACCCTTGAATCACGGAGAGATCTTAAGAGAGAGCAAACAAGTAATAAACATATTTGTACTCAGAATCATTATGAACAAAATTATTCTTTTATTTTACTATTTGATTGCAATATTTTGTATTTGGGACAAAAAAATTGCAAATAAATTGGCACACTTAGTGTGACCAAATTTACCATTCATCTTCTCTCTCACAAATCAAATGCTAATCTGAATCCACTAACCGCAAAGAATGAAACTCTATTTGTAAGGGTACTTCAAGTCTCGTATTCGAGTTTATCGAGTCTACACGCTGACAAGTCTAGAAGTATGGGGCATTTATAGACATCAAAATTTTGTGGAACTCTATGAGATGAATCACATCCACAAGAAAAGTGTAACAATTTGGAAAGTCACAATTAGTGGGAATCTCCTACCGAACGAGCTCAACACACTTTGTAGCTTAGGAAAATTTTAAATTGGGTTTCAAGATTATTGCGGTCAACGTACGCAAATAATACTCATTCAAAATACCATAATTATAGTATTAAATGTCTTAAAATTTAATAGATCGCCCAAATACTTAAGTATAGAAAAAAAGATTATTAATTTTCTTTTATATCCTATATTTTTACATAAGCTATGGATCATTGTGGTACAAGCCAAGTGACTCTTTGCACTAGATATTTGGACAATAATAACTCCTGCACACCCACTAAATACCCAATGCTAAGTAATCCAATACCAAACAAAGAAAAATTTAAGTGAATGTCAAAGATAGCCGTATATTGATCATACTAGTATAAAATTACATTATGAGGCATTATGTGGAAGTTTGATAAAGGCATTTGTCAAAAAAATATTGATATAAACAACAACTACGTGTCAATTCTAAGTTACTTGGGGTCAATTATATTAAATTTTTGTATCAGGGCGAGAAGGAATGGAGGTATAGATGACATGTATACATCCATTACTTGGTCTAATAATTGGATTATGAAGACATAAAGAACTTCAGATATTAGAGGTGCATCAAATTTCACTTAATAACTACCTAGAGTAGTAGGTTCATGCAACATAATAAAAAGACAATATAATATATTTTTCACTAGAGGAAATTTCCTTTTACATCAGAAATATAATTTTTTTAGCATACAATCAAAACATTAGCTGGTCGTCAAGGAAGTGAGTTGAGAACCATAAGGTATCAAGTACAATTTTCAGCGGTGATAAAAAATTCTTGGTGATTTAATTTGTTTATGCCATGAAGGATAGACTTGCCTAGTACCACAATCAAGCAAGCAAGAGTTATGGCTTAGAAAAAGAAAGGCAGAGGGAGAGTTACCAATTGATGAAACTCCTAGAAGCAAAACAATAACGCGAACTACAATCAATCAAACAAAATATACTATCAAGAAGTAGAAAGAAAGACAGAGAGATTCAGAAGAAGAAAAAAGGATGATCTAGCAACTAAAAGATATTTGATTAGTAGAATAAACTCTAAGGGTAAAAAGAAATTGAACTCACACAAGTGGAGACTTATAAAGAAGTTTCAATTGAACAGATATGAGGGTTTCCCCAAACTCACAAAGAAGTATTAACATCAAATTTTCATTCAAAAATCAACCCCTAAAATAAACCCTAGTTTCTACTTTTTATAATAGTAGATAAACTAACCCAATCTAGTTACAATAACACCCTTGATCTAAAACAAAGAAAAGTCTAATCTATTACTTATTTGAAATGTAGTAATCTCTTGTTTAAATTTCCGTTTTAATCTCAAATCACTAAATACTTATTAGTAATGTATAATGAGTACATGTGTGATTTGGAAAAGAGTAATATCTTCTAGGTAAGAAATTGAAGATTTTCCTTTGATTCTCTTATAGTCAATTTTTAAACTCGAAAGAAAATTTCAATATTGTAGATACGTTTTTCGTGTAAATAGTTCTTTCACCTAGGGAAACAACAAAGAGTTAGAACGATGATGAAAAAGAGAAGGAAAAGATAGGAGTTACATTACCTTGGTTAATTGACACTTCTTTTTTGAGATAAGAGAGACAAGAACGTTGGATTAGAGAGATGAAACAGCTCACAAGAGAAAAATGAGTTGAGTAACATTCAGCCGTGAACTAGGAGGCAACACAGTGAGAAGAAAGAAAATGAGCTCATGTGTAAGCTGCAATTAGCATTTGTAGGTAGGGTTAATGAAAGTGGGTTTTACCCTAATCATAATAGAAATAAATTATTTTGATTGTTTTGTTTTGGGCTTGGGCCTAAATTTTATTTTCATATTTGGTTAATTAATAAAATGGCCTATACGACCAAAGAAAATCTTTTTTTAAAAAAGGTTTTTGAGGGTAATATAGGAAATACCTGAATATGGTAAAGAAATGTAAACCTTGTAATAATATAAAAATGGCTAAAATATATATCGAATTGTCATGATTTTCGTGTGTTCCTCATTTTGTAAATACCTTCATTCCCTTTTCACAACTACAAACATTCGGATTTTGCGAGAATATAATTAATCGAATTTCTCTCTACTGTAGATAATGATGGTATGGGAAATGTACTGATCACCAAGGATGAAGTAATCCTGAAGAGTTTTCTAGCTCCTCCAAAAATTTGAGAACAATATGAATCGAATTTGTTGATTTTCTCAATGCACTTCATGCACAAAGACCAAGGATTATTTACTCCATAGCGGAATTTTTTAAACATTGAAACCCGTCTCATGTTCAAGTACTTATGCCATAGGCTTAAAGGTAGAAATCCTTCCCTTTAATTTGAATCTCCATGCATGAAGAATGCGCGAACAAGTAAAAGTACATGAGGATGATAGATCGATGTCAGGTCTCCTACTAATCGATTATACTTTTCACCTATTTTATAGCTACGAAATAAAATATGTGCATCAAATAAGGAGGGAACAATATTATCATCTCGAGAAAAATGGTCCACATATTCTTTCCTCATTAGCTAAAGGGAATATGTTTCATCTTCAATATTGACGTATCTTACTTTCTATAGGAAAGACTATTTAAGTAAGAAAATTGTATTGCAAGTGAAGAGGAGTGAGTATGTAATGGAGATGAAGTAAATTTCAAATAATTTACTATTTTGTATGGTCAAAGTGATTTCACAATATCATTTTTAACCATAAATATTGAAAAGTGCATAGAAATATAGGTGAGATGCTTCCTCCTAAATTTACGGATTACATATTGGGATAACTAGAGAAATAAAAACATTCAATTGATTGAGGATAAAGAATGAGAATTCCTAGAGTAGCACTGTTGAATATAGAAATGATGGTTAAGAGTTCTTTTAAGTTATAATCGATAGACATGAGTCTTCACTCAAAAGTTCAAGAAAGAGCATTTAAGAAAACAAATTTAAGAAAAATTTAATGGATAAACAACATTCCAGATTATTATTATAGAGTTCTTTACAACTTTCCTTTCCCATAGCTACCATTTCTACAAGTTCATCACTCATTATCCCATAATTGGTTAATTCATCACAAAGTTGCTTAGCTAAAATGCCAAACTTCAACGTGTTCAACCCTTTAAAAAAGAGAAATTTTAACTCGTAGAACCAAGATATTTATGATTAGTTAATAAAAGATATTTCATTGAAATGGCTGGAAAAGTTCTACACACACATTAATATATCATTGAGTTGTCAAGAGCATAGTTTTAGTTTAATAGAAAAATAATGATTTGATTTTTCTAAAACTTCAAAGTATAACTGGACAGAGCTCAAGAATAATCGTAGGGAGTGTATCAATTCCACTTCCTTCAAAAATTTGCCAAATGTATCGAGAGACAAATCAATCAATATGATATTTTCGTTGTTGCAGAAAATACCGTGGCAAACTGGCGATACATCCATATTTTTGTGGACAAAATTTTGATGATCAGCTTATCTTTTTGTAAGGCAATTTGTCAAGATTTATGATCAATTTTTTAAACATCACCATCACTTATGCTTATGAAGTCTTGCTCAATATCATATTTTAGTAGTAAAAACATATTAATGTACAGTTGAGTCTAAGAGGCAGGATGTACACAAATCTTACCCCTTTGCGGAATAAAAATATTTTTTTCTAATTGATCCATAATTCAAAAGATGGGTCTATCCAAACCCCTTTTGATGTCGGTTTTTCTAATAGTGAACATTTAGTATAATCCCACAAGTGAATTTGAGGAGTGTAAGACTAAGATGTACACATATTTTATTCCTATCTTCGTGTGATAATAATATTTTTTCTAATAGACCCACAATTCAAAAGAAAATTTCCGAACATGGTTGTAAGAAAAAAATATGCCAAAAAAATAGCAATATAGAAAACAAATTTAGGTTTACACGTAGATATTCTTCAAGTGATTAGATAACATAGTCTTTGTTAAATATAAAATAAAAAATTGTAGGATGATAAACATTTATACCGGAAAGTCAACTAGTTTTTGTTGGTGAAATTTTAAAATTACAATTTAAAATTAATCATCTTCATGTAGACACATGGATATATATATATATTTCTTTCTTTAAGGATATTTAAGCTCATGAAAAGAACTCTTTATAATGGAGAAATTCTTCCTTTCAATGATGAAAAGGAAGATTACAGGGGCAGTAAATGTTAGTTTTTAGCAAAGTGCAAATAGGGAATGAGAAGAGAAAAATGAAATGAGGAGGAACCAATTTTGGAGGGAAAATGAAAAGTTATTTGCAAAGTGCAAATGAACTGTCATTTATCCCATATCGGTAGAAGAAAGGAAATTGTTGTCCTTATATTAGGAAACACTTACTTTACTTCTTAAAGGTTTGAGAAGATGGTGCCGCCTCGCGCCGTCGGTGCTCGATCGACCTCTGCTTCGGCATTGAACTTGGATTTGAATTTGACAAATGATGTGACCTTAATCAATTTCTTTTCTCTTATAAATTAATTCAGAATGAGTTAAATAACAGAATTAATTTGGACGCAACAAAATTTATTTTAAATTCGCGTGCAACGGTCATAACGGTCTGATTTCCAAAAAAGTCATTAATTTTCTCAAAAGACACATCTTTCCTAAGAGTTGTTATTTTTTCCAATTACGCAACTTCCAGGGAAAAAATTGGTCTGAACATAGTTGTCTGAACAAAGACGTTTCTTGCTTAACATGGCTATAAATGGAAGTAATTTTTCATTTTTTCAAAAATTGGAAATTTTTTTCTTTGCATATATTTTATCTCCTAAACAAAGTGTCGATCAACTGAGTCTATGTGGCTTGTTACTGTTCTTACATTCGCTGAAGTTATAGAAGTTTGAGATACCACTACTTCTTTAACAGGATAAATATTTTTTATCTTGGGAGAAATTATCTGTAACCTCGGGTACAGTGGGGGATTAAATTTTATTAAGTAGACAGAGTAGTTTCAATTGACTCAGATTATAAGTACATTCTGTCCATTTCATCTTCATTCTGTTTGTGCAATTTTTACTAACCTTAATACATGTGATAACAGTAAATTGGGTATATAAATGTCCTAGATATTACATAAATTACAAATCATAAAAAGATAAAACAATGATTGAAATAATGATGTTTTAGTGAGAAGCTATGGTCTTGACTGATCATTGCAGTCACTAAACTAAAGACAATTACTTCCAACGTTCTACCAAAAAGAGTGGGCAATAGAGAATGACATGGTAGGAGACAATTAAATAATAACTATTATTATATGATCAAATGTACTAACAAACTTGAATATAAGTTTTTCCTAGAAAAAAAGGAGGTTGATGCAGATTATGTATCAAACAATTGTTCACATTATCAACTAAATTATGCTAATTCAATTATGTGACCTTTTTTTGTTCAGAATTAAACATAAATCTTGATATTAAAAAAGGCACATGACAAGGGTTAGGAGATTAATTATAGTCTCTGATCTACATTGATAATATATATATATATATATATATATATA
>NC_028637.1:10648823-10671918 GCF_001406875.1 Solanum pennellii | reverse complement strand
TATATATATATATATATATATATTTATATTTATATATATATAATTTCACCCTCATATGAAGAATAAATTATGCATTTGAAGAGAGATTATAAATAATCTTAAAGACTCATTGAGAAATAATGATCATTACATACAAAGAATTGCTATTTGAAGAATCTTAGTAGTTATGTTGATTGATCTAGCAGAAGTTTCAATTTATTGGTGAGGGTTCGACTTCTACTTTGAAATCCCCTCCTACATTTTAACTTTCTCTAACACTAACTTTATTTTATTTTATTTTTTAAAATAAAGAAGAATTTCTAGTTTGGAAAGTCACCAACAATAATATGATGTTTTTTCTCTTCGAATATTTACGCAATTTGACTTGTCAGAATTTTTTTTTCCTTTTGAGATTTATATTAGCGTACCAAGAAAATAATGCAACATAGATTTGGACAATGAAAGTAGAAACAACTAATGAAAAATTATTTGGAGCCGATTATCAAATCTAACAATAAATTAGTGATATTTAAAATAAAAACATGAATTACCTAGGAAATTCTTTATTAAAAAGTATATAGCTAATAGTATTATTTGACAATTTTTCCCTATATATTTTAACAATGGAGTTTTGATGTTTAGTGATAGTGGGATTATTTTTTTATAATGATAAAATGAAATCAAAAACGTTTTATTTGAAAATAAAATAAAATTTAGTGCAGATTGTACCAGTTTGTTACACTTTATTTGTCCTTCAACACTTAAGGATTAGAAAAGATAATTCAGTTAGAAAAAATACTACAATATTGATATTAGATTTGAATTATAACGTAGTAAAAAACTTATCACAAATACTGTGTCGTGGCAAGCCATTGCCTTGAAAGCTATTTCGGCTTGACTCCGATGCAAATCGTTATAGCCGGTCGCTCCCCAAGGTTTCATAGTTACTCTCAAACACGTGCACTCGTTGATAAGAGTATGGAGGTTGCGCAAAACCAAATGCCCAAAAATATTCAAAGAATATGATGAAAGGAGGGAAATTCTTTTTTCTTTTCTTTTATGGTTGATGATGTATTTTTTATGCTCACAAATTGTCATTCTTATATAGATATTTCAAGAGGAGGAGTTTCAATTAGAAGAGTTAATTTCTCTTTTTCATATGATGAAATGGATTGTCAAGATTAATGGCATTAAAGGCCATTATTTCACTTTTATAGAAACCTCTTGTTTGTTTATTGGAACGGATATGTTTTATCCTTTGAAACGTATTGTTGTTATTTCTTTGTATTAGAATTAATTAACATAGTTAGAATTAAATCAACTATAGTATTAACTCAACAATCCCCCACCAATGCAAAAGTAAAGAGTAAGAACTGACTTTTCGACAAAAGGAAGGAACATGTACTTCCTTTTGGTTAGCTTAGAAGCATAGAGTTCATGATTTCTGTAAGGGTCTATTTTTCTGTTAGGCTAAACCAATTTGTTGGGGAGTATATGGAGCACTAACTTCATGTATAATACCATTTTTCTCAAAAATATCTTCTAGAGTTTTAGTACGATATTCACCACCCCTATCAGATCTAAACTTCATGATTTTCCACTTCTGCTTTAAATTTCAAAACATGCTCTCAGCTTCATCTTTGGACTTAAGAAGATATACCTTAGTGTATCTAGAACAGTCATCAACAAAAGTAATGTAATATTTTATCCACCTTTGCTAACAGTGTTCTTGAAATCTGCTAAACCTGAATGTATTAGTTCAAGTAATTCATTCTTTCTACTAATAATAGATTTGAAAGGTTTCTTGGCATGCTTTGCTTCTACACACACATGACATTTTGAAAAATCATCAGTTTTTATCATAGGAATTAATTTCATTTTTCTGAGCACTTTAATAGAAGCAATATTAACATGACCTAGTCTACCATGCCACATATTAATAGACTCAACAATATAAGCAGAATTTGAAATGCTTGCATTATTGACATTCTCTTGAACAATTTTTAATATAAATAATCCTCCACTAAGATATCCCTTCCCAACAAAGTCTCCTCCGCGAGACAATAATTATTTTATCAGCTTCAAAAACAAGTTTAAGGCCTACTTTCTTGAGAAGTGCTCACGAAACTATATTTCTACGGAAGAAGGGAACATACAAAACATTGTTCAAGGATTATGTCTTTCCAGAAGTTAATTTAAGGAAAACTTTTCCTTTACCCATTACTACACCAGTAGTGGAGTTACCCAAATATACACACTATCTATCAGTAGACTCCTCAAAGTCATGTAATAACTCTTTATTGGCACATAAATGCCTTGAAGCGCCTGTGTCTAGCACCTAGTAAATTTTATTTGCCACCAGATTTTTTCCTCAACGACTACAACAACAATCACTTCATTACCTTCAACATAATTGGCTTGGACATCACTTTGTCCTTCCTTCTTTGAGTCTTGCCCTTTTCTATGATAGCACCTGACACCTCTGTGACCGACTTATCCACAAACAAAACAAGAGCCCTTAAATTTTAGAATTTTACTCTCCAGCTTGTTGAATTGATTATTCTTCTTCATAAGTTTCTTTTTCGAGACTTTCTTCTGTTTGCCTTTTAACCTGTCTTTCACAACAGTACCAGAAAATTAAACAAGATTAGCTTTAGACTAATTAAGAGAAAGTTCTTCCATCTTATCTTTGAGAAGGTTTGCCTCTTCGGTCCTCATGCGACTTATAGGTTCTCGAAGGGTTAAATTATTTTTCATATGTTTTAACTGATTTTATAATCACCTCAAGATGGTGGAAAGTTTTTAAGAAGAACATTAGCCTGAAATATCTCACATATCTTCATGTCCTCGTTGAGAACATCACCAGTAAAGTTCTCATATTCCTGAACTTGTTCCATTATTTGCTTATTATCAACTATTTGGAATTTAATCCACTGACAGACAACATATTTTTTCTTTCCTACATCATCAGCACCATATTTCTTTTCCAAACTATCCCATATTTCTTTGGCATATTTATAGTTTAAAAATAAATAAAACAAACGATTAGACATATGATTTAGCAAATGTCCTCTAAATTTTTTTTTATCCTTTTCAAACTTCTTTTTAACAACATCGTCAACAGTTATAACATACCTAGAATCAGTGTTAGTGTTAGAACTATTCATAGAAGGTTCTTTAAATAAACATAATAAACTTGTAATTGTTCAAAGAATATTAAAAGTTTTTGTGACCATCGTTTAAAATTATTTCCATCCAAAGGCTCATGTTTTGACAAATCATTAAAAGTTTTGTTCAAAGCAATAGCCATTTATCAATATTATATGTTAGGAAAACCGCCTTCAAATTGTTAGGAAAAATACTACAATATTGATATTATATTGGAATTATAAAGTAGTGAAGAACTTATCACAACTAATGTGTCGCGGCAAGCCACTTCTTTGAAAGCGATTTCGGCTTGACTACAATGCAAATCGTTATAGCCGTTCGCTCTCAAAGTTCCACAGTTTCTCTCAAACACGTGCACTCATGGCTAAGAGTTTGGAGGTTGCCCAAAACAAAATTTCCAAAAGTATCCAAAGAATATGATGGAAGGAGGTAAATTCTTTTTTCTCTTTTTCTTTGTGGTTGATGTTGTATTTTTTATGCTTACAAATTTTCATTCTTATATAGATATTTCAAGAGGAGGAAATTCAAATAGAAGAGTTAATTTTTCTTTTTCATTTTAAGAAACATATTGTCAAGATTAATGGCATTAAAGACAATTACTTCACTTTTACAGAAATCTCTTGTTTGTTTATTGTAACGGATACGTATTCTCTTTTAGAACGTATTGTTGTTATATCTTTGCATTAGACTTACTTAACATAGTTAGAATGAACTCAACTATAGTATTAACTCAACAAATACATCTTTGAATATATTTTGTATCTCGTAGATAATTTTAATTCTGTAAAAACCATCATAAAAGCGGATCAAACGAAACATTAGTGAAAACTCATAATTATGCAAACATCATAAGTAAAAAATATTTAAAAAGAAATAAAGAGAGATTTATGAAAAAGATGAAGTATCCTTTAGTTTGTTCAATAATCTCTATAAGTCTTTGTAAGTTTATATGTCACAACTTTATGAATGCACTCTCATCATCTTTTTCATCAGTAAAATTTGAGTGATCTAGACACTTTCAACGACCTTTTAATTTTTCATACTTAAACCTAACATTATACTTACGAAAATTTGAGAATACATCAATGTCAATTGGTAATGGAATGTGAGAATATTGCAGACATCATTTGATCAAATATGAATTGAATGAATCAAAACCACTTAAGTCGAATGAGGTAAAAAGAAATATGTGTTTTCTTGTTCATTGTTATTTTCTCATAAAACTCATGGTATATAAATTATATTCACTTTCTTTAAATAACATTTCTTTTTATAATATTAGTGTTTTGCTATGAAGTTGTTCATTTTTAAGTTGAATTTGAATATTTTACTTAGTTTTAAAGAAAGAACTTTCCAAACTTTATTTTATAAAAAAAGAAATGAATCAACAACGTTACAAAACATTATTTTAAACATTATTGATGTCGGCCTCCTGCTCCAAGTCTTGAGGAATATCTATTGATTTGTCCTAACTCACCACACGCATAGTAGGACTAGGAACCACCATGTACTAACAAAAATCCAAATACATTGAATGGTCACTGTAACCTGAAAACCTTTAATAGCAACCCTAATAAGTCTTGACCCAAGTTGTAGAAACTTTCTCCAATATTACATCCGTCAGACACATACATAACTGCATGAACATGTATACTGAACCGAGGATGAATACCCCTCCTTAAGGATCCCCCTCCACATGAGGTACTACTAAAATAACACAAGGGCAAGACTTCTTGTCTGCCAAATCCCTAAATTCCATGCGGCGCATAAGCTGCATGACCACCTTTGACTCCTTTTTGAAAAGAAGCTTTAGACAAGGTTGTTTGATAAGCTGCTTCACCGAATATAATAAGTCAAACTTCTCATGAATTGAAAAATTCTTAGTCTCATCTGGTAAAATCACCAAAGCATGGTGAGACGAGGCATGAAATATTTTCAAAAATCGATCTGAAATACCATCTTAAGTCAAGTTCTCCGACTGAAGTTACAGGGAATGAACAAGTTGTTCTAATATCGACATCGGACTTCCACCAATTCCTAGATAGGCCCCACATGTGAAAAGTAGTATAATCCACTCTGTCGGACTCCACCAACTCCACATTTTGTAACTTCTCATGAAAACTCACAAGAAACAATTTAAAGTTAAACTTCAGTAAATGTTGTGTGTGTATATCTATCTATTTGGCGATAAATTCTACATAGAAGGTATGCGATGACCCTAAAGACACTTGATCTATCTTTACGGTCTCTTGTTAATAAATTTCGTCAAACTATCTATTTGACTATTCAGTGAAGGATTTGATCTATGAACATTCAATTCTTTCAACAATGTCAAATGGATTCTGACCAATTCTTCAACTCGGATTAAACTAATAAAACACCAAATAAATTTTGAACATATGTGACTTGGGAGCCTCGACCTTGCCTTCCCTATATATCGGCCGGATGATGTCGATCCTTCAGCCTACACGCCCTCTTTGAGTGCTTTATTCTCGACTCTCATAGCTGCAATCATACTTAGCGCATTAATGAGCCAACACTCCAAGAAAGTGATGGCCTCCTTCATCTCGAACTCGGCATGATTGCGTCCCTCCAACTCCTTGCGGATGTTGTTGTTTTCCTTAGGTTTAAGTCCTTTAGAGTCTTGAACTTTTCATACCTCATCCAAATGCCGGCCGAATATCTCTCTGGTCTACCTCTCCATTTGAACCCTTGTGACCCATTCCTCTCTGATGGTGGCGTCAATATCCTCATCACCATAATCATCGTCACTTGTTTCAATGGTCAAATGTGGGTGACATGTTAGTGCGTTGCTTGGTGTAGGGTCAAACAACATTTCCTTACTACTCTGGTGGTGCTTATTTCCCTTGCAGATCTTACTTCCACCATCCATCTTAATTGTTGTGGTGCTAGAAACGTTTATATCTCCTACATTGGTCATTCCCTTACTGCAAGCCTTTGATATGATACCGTATTGTCGGAGACTTAGAGTCCAACTAATGTTTCATGCAACACTTGTAAACTTACAATATTTCACCGTCTTGTAAGCTCAAGCACGACTTTTGAATCTAAGACCGCTAAGAGAATGCAAGAAAGACTTAGAGAAACTTTAAAAGCTTTCAAAAAAAGGCTTAGTATTACTTTGTCTAATGTTTTACACTTGGTTGGAACATTTTTTCAATGACAGGCCCTTTATTTATATTACCTCCTAACGGCCTAAGTGTAAATATTATCTACTTTAAAGTTCCCTACAATATTTACACTTCAGTCCTATTTAGAATTCTCTAAAAGTTTTAGGGAATTCTAAAGCCTTCTTGAATATATAAAGGAAAATCTAGAGTATTTTACCAACCTCTTCATAAATCTAGATTTTCTCCCTTGTCCAGATGCGGAATTTGAACAAGGAAGTGGTGGGATATGAAACAATGGATCATTGCGGTCCAAGCTAATCACACTTTGCATTAGTATCTAGACAATAATAACTCCTGCGACACACAATGCTATGAAGTTTCTTCGTATTTCCCATATTTTTACATAACTATAGATCACTAAGGTTCAACCCAAATGCCACTTTCCATAAGGTATATGGACACAAAAAAAATCCTGAACATCCCTATAACACCCAATGCTATGTAATCCAATATCAGAGTAAGAAAAATTTAAGTGAATATCAGAGCTAACAGTATATTGATCATACTAGTATAAATGGATGTGTTATTGTAAAGGCATTTGTCAAACAAAAAATGATATAAACAACAATTACGTGTCAATTCTAAGCTAGATGGGGTCAATTCTTTTGGTTGTTTGGATCAGGGCAGTAAGGAATTGATATATAGGTGACATGTATAAGTTATATTTCCAATCCTATTACTATGATAACCTACTAATTGGATTATGAAGACACAACGAACTTCATATATTGGAGGTTCACCAAAAGGTACTCAATACCTACCTAGAATAGTAGGGTTCATAGAACATAATAAAAAAGCATTCAATATATTGTTCACTAGTGGAAAAATTTCTTCTGTATCTGAAATATATTTTATTTGCATACAATCAAAGCATTACCTTGTCAACAAGGAAGTGAGTTGAGAACCATGAGCTATCAAGTACAATTTTCACAAGTTGAAAAAATCTAGGTGATTTCTTCTATTTATGACTTGAAGGATAGACTTACCTAGTAACACGATCAAGCAAACAAGATATATGATTTAGAAATAGAAAGGAAGAGGAAGACATACTTGATGTAATTGTAGGTGCAAGAACAATAAAGGAAACAAAATATACTATTAATAAATAGAAAGAAAGACGGGGATATTTAGAAGAAAAAAGGATGATCTATCAACTAAAACACAATTAATTACTAGAGTAAAATCTAAAGGTGAAAGAAATTTAATTCATAAAAGTGTAGACTTACCTAAATAATCAAGAGGGTTAAATTGAACAGCTGTATGTGTTTCCCAAATTCACAAAGTAGCCTAAACATTAAATGTCCATTCAAAAACCAACCCCTAAGACAAATCCTAGTTTCTGCTATTTATAATAATAGATAAACAAACCTAAGCTAGTTACAATAATAATCTTGAGCTAAAATGAAGAAAAGGCTAGCCTATTAATTATTTAAAATGTTGTCACCTCTTGCTTAATTTTCATTTTAATGTATTTTAAACCTTCGATGCTTGTTTTATTAATCTTCTTAGGTATCCAAATTACTTCGAATGAACTTCATCAGTAATGAATAAAGGAAGGGAAAAGATAGGAGTTGTTACCTTGGTTGACTGACACATCTTGTATGAGAAGAAGAGATATAAGAACGTTGGAAAAGAGAGATGGTACAGCCCACAAGAATCGGGAAGAGTAATATTCAGCTGCGAGCAAGGAGGCAACACAGTAAGAATAGATTTTATAGTTAGGGTTAATAAAGTGGGCTTTAACCTAATCAGATTAGGTTGGGCTTGGGCCAAAACATTATTTTCATTTTTTATAATTAATTAAATGGTCTATATGGACCCAAAAAAAATCTTTAAAAAAAGGGTTTTCGGGGTAATTTAGGGAGTATAAAAATCTCAAATATGGTAAAGAAATGTCAATAACGTAATATTTTCAAAATAGATAAAATACGAAATTGCCAAAATTTTCGTGAGTTTCTCATATAGAAAATACCTTCATCCCCCTTAGAAAGTACTAACATGGAGATTGTCTAGGAATATAAGAAATTAAAATTTCATCTATAGTATATTCTGAAAAGAGATCTATTGCTCACCAAAGATGAAGTAATCCTGAAGAGTTTTCTAGCTCCTCCAAAAATTTGAGAACAATATGAATCGAATTTGTTGATTCTCTCAATGAACTCCCAGTATGTATAATAACAAATGATGATTTACTCTTTAGATATAATACTCTAATTCACCGTAATCAAGAAAATCTAAAGAAATTATGTCCCCCTAACCATTAGACTTATATAGCAGAGGAATATGGTATTCATTGAAAGACTGCTCATGTTCAAGTACTTATGTCACAAACTTAAGAATGTGCAAACAAGTAAAAGTAGATGTGGACGATAGTTCGATGCCAGGTCTCCAACTTATCTACTATACCTTCAACCTTTTTTTAGCTACAAAAAAGGAAATACGCACATCAAATTAGGAGGGCACAAAATTATCATCTCGAGAAAATTGTCCACATTCTCTTTCATCATTAGCTAAAGGTAATATGAAGAATTATTACCTTAACTATATTCCATCTTAAGTATTGGCGTATCTGCTTTCTATAAGCAAGGCTATTTAAGTAAGAAAATTCTATTGCAAGTTAAGGAAAATGAGTCTTTAATGGAGAAGAAGTAAATTTCAAAGAATTTACTATTTTGTATGGTAATAGTAATTTCACAATATCGTTATAACAATAAATATTGAAAAGTGCAAAGAAATATAGTTGAGATGCTTCCTCATAAATATACGAACAAAGTATTGGGATAAATCAAAAGATAAAAACATTTCAATTAATGGATGACAAATAATGGGAGCAAAAAGGAAGAACTCCTAGATTAGAATATTGGAATATCGGAATGGTAATTAAGAGTTCTTTAAGTTACAACCTTATTGGAAATGTCAAGAAAAATAAATGTTAACTAATCTTTAAAATGAATTTAAGAAACTATTGATAGATAAACTAGCATTCCAAATAGCTATCCTAGTGTCCTTAACGACTTTCTTTCTCATAGCTACCACTTCTACAAGTTCATCACTCGTTATCCCATACCTGGTTAATTCATCACAAAGTTGCTTAGCTAAAATGTCAAACTTCACCGTGTTTGACCCTTTTGAAAAGAGAGATTTCAAACCGTAGAACCAATCTATTCATGATTAATAAAGAAAACATTCAATTGAAATGGGCTGGAAAAGTTCTACATACAACTATATCATTGAGTTGTCAAGCACATAGTTTTAGTTTAATAGCAAAAGAATGATTTAATTTTTTTGTAAAACTACAAAGTATAACTTGACGGAGTAGGGAGTGTATCAATTCCACTTCCTTTAGAAATATGTCAAATATATCGAGAGACAAATCAATCAATATGATATTTTCGTTCATGCTGAAAATATTGTGGCGAAATGTAAGGCAATTTGTCAAGATTTATGATCATTTTTTTGAACATCACTCTTTGTCAAGATTTATGATCAATTTTTTGAACATCACCATCACTTATGCTAATGAAGTCTTGCTCAATATCATATTTTAGTAGTAAAAACATATTAATGTGCAGTTGAGTCTAAGAGGGTCTAAAGAGGATTGTGTGTACGTAATGTTACCCCTAACAAGACGTTTCCAATAGACCCTCAGCTCACAACACAACACTCGATTCCTACCACATAATCGAAATTCACCTATTTCTCAAAAATTCCCAATTTCTTCTTCCTTACTAGCAGAATAATCAAAGGGGGTATGCCAAATGGTAAATAAATCACTTCCATCAACAAAAACTCAATTTCAATCACATAATAAAAAACCCATTACGAATTTTCAGCTCATTTTCTGCAAAGATCTGTACTCCAAACAAACATTGTACAATTAAAAGAGTGAAGGAGAGTACTAACTGACGAAAAGGGTTCTTGAAAGAGTCCATTTTTTAGCACGACCAACAATGGAAAATGGCAACCAATGAGTTGGGATGAAGGAATGAAGCAGCGATATGGTAGCAATACCTCAGATCTTCGACATATCTTCTGCAGTAAACCAATTTCCATCCTTAAATTTTGCTGATTTATTCAAAAAAACATCAACTTTTTTAGATCCTTTTTTCTGGGAGAATTTGAAGCCTAACAGAAAAATTGCTACAGAGTGGCAAATGGCAATACAAAGGTTGTCAATCAGGTATTGTGGACGCGAATTAATCACGAATTTGAGTTGTGAATATATATTTCGATATAAATATTAAATAAAATTATGACTTACAATAAACTCTTTCTTTTGACTTTCTTGAATTCGAATAGTGTACCAGATTGTCATATTATAAAAATAGTTTAGTAATTAGTGAATTATCAAAAATGGAATATCACAAGAATTGAATATATGTACATCTTGCCATTATCTCGTAAAGGTAAAAAATTATTTTTTAAAGACTCTTGGCTCAAGTAAAAAAAAATAGTATGTAACAAGGAAACGATGCAAAATCTATCGTAAGGGTGCAGAGACAACAACATTGTAATACGATAATCAATGAACAATTTACTGGGATAGATTATTTAAAATAAGAATAAACAATGGTATACATAGAATGACAAACACAAACCATTGTAATGAAAATATCCATACACCACCTATTAACCTGATATCCTAATATGTATCCTCCGTAGTTTTCTATACAAAGTCATGTCCTCGGTAATATGAAGTTGCATTAAATTCTGTTTTATCACCTCTCTCCAATAGTTCTTCTGTCTACCTCTGTCTTTCTTTGCAACCTCAATAGCCAACCTCTGTCACCTCGTGATCGATACCTCATCTACACATCTTCTCTTCACATGTCCAAACTATGTTAGTTTTTTCAAGATAATAATATTAATGATGGGGAAAAAGCACATTTATAGAAGCAACACACCATTGTTATATCCACAAGAAGGATCAGCTCCATCCACAGAGATAGTTCTCATAATAATATGAAATGTGACATCTTTATGGTGACATCTTATATGAATGAACATGTTAATTATACTAATTGAGGTCAATCTCATTATATTAAGTTAAACTTCATCAAATTTTGTGTATCTCCAAACTTTTTGGACATAAATACTATTTAAAAGGTATGAGATAGACACTCGATCTATCTTTACTCTCGTCTGGTTAATTAATTTCATCAAACGATCTATTTTACTATTGAGTGAAGAATTTGATCAATAAATATTCAATTTTTTTACAACGTTGAATGGATTTTGACCAATTCTTCAACTCGGATCAACTTATTAAACCCCAAAATAAAATATAAATTTTATTTAGGGTTCTAGGAGACAATTTATTTGCAATAAATTTTATGTATGTAGAAACAATAATATTTTATTAGTTGACAGTTTTTTTA
This sequence comes from Solanum pennellii, assembly GCF_001406875.1. Lineage (NCBI taxonomy): Eukaryota > Viridiplantae > Streptophyta > Magnoliopsida > Solanales > Solanaceae > Solanum > Solanum pennellii. The sequence continues at coordinate 10,660,202 of NC_028637.1, read as the reverse complement.
AGTTCAATTTTGTCACTTTCTTGAATCTTATGTTGGATAATTTGCATCAAAAAAGAATTTTAATTAATCTTCATGTAAAGAGGATTTTGTGGACTTTCATGAAGTATTTTGTTGTCACGAATAGTCCGCCCACATCTTGATCTTTTTGTAAATGTTCCATGGTTTTATGAAATTTCCGAGATCCCTCTCTAAGGAATATAGTACCCTTTGTATAATGTGAGCTATGATTAATCTTCAAGAATTCTAACTGTAGTTGGACTCATTTGGTAGAGTCCCACACAATTTGAATGTCTACAAATGTCGAGTCTCTGTCTCATGAAGAAACTGATTTCTTTTTTAAATAATCTTTCTGGGCACATAGTTCACTTAACTCTCTTATTGGTTGGAGTTTTATTGTTTGAGGTGTCACCAATGGTTCTACAAGAGGTCTTATGTTAAGAAATGTATTAAGTATCTCTGTGGAGCCTAGATTCAACAAAGGTCGCACCAACAACGTCTCCAAGAACCTTTGAAAAGTAGTTTCATCTTCACATTCGAATGTGGACAGAAGATCCAAATTCTCAAATTCTCAACAGTATATCTGTCTCTGCAGATTTGGCGAGGCATTAAAAAAGTGTTTGTGCATGACAGTCTTAACTGCAGATTGAGCATATCAGTCATTGTTTACAGAAGCAAACCTCAAATCAATAATTATTCATGGAGTCAATTCAAATATTTGAAATAAAAATGTATTGTAACAACGTAATCTAGCACTGCATCTCCAAGAATTACTAGTGTTGATATCATCGTGAAATCTCAGGTAGCATGTATGATCCTTGAGTTAGAGCTTCAACAAGAACTGAAGGATCATGGAACTTGTAAGTAGCAGAATTCAAAGTACCAGACATTAACTATCTTTTTAGCATTCACACGGCATAGGTGCATCAACAAAATCAATGTGCAATCCAAACCATTTCAGATATGATAAAGTTTCTACTTCCCCACAGAAGTTGAGGCACTAATAGGTGCCTACCTTAGCTCAATCGGACAAAGTAGCAGCTTTATCATTAATGAAAGGGATTGGGGTGGACATTGATTTTATTGATGCACCTATGCAAAGTCACTTCATCGTGAATTCTAAGAAGCTAGTCAATGTAAGACACTTGGAAATCACTGCTACATTAGAAGTTTCACGACCCTTCGCTGTTTATTAAAGCACTAACTCACGGATCTTACATTCTACCTGAGATTCCACGATGTTATTAGCACTTGGAATTTCTCGAAGATGTAGTTCTAGATTATGTTGTTAGAACACATCTCTATTTAAAATATTCAAGACTGATTCCAAGACTAATTACTTATTTGCGGTCTACTTTTGTAAATAATGAATGCTCTGCTCAATCTGAAGTTAAGGCTAGTATGCTTGAGCACATTGTTCATGCCTCGCGCTAGATCTTCAAAGGCAGATATGTTGTACTGTCGAGGAATATGAGAAATTGGATCTCATGTCCACATTTGGATGGGAGAGTGAAACTACTTTTCCAAATGTGCTTGGAGGTGTTATTGAGTACCTTGCTAGAGTGAGATCTTTGTTGATATTGACTTGTATTAGATACTACATTTTTAACCATAAGACCTCTTCTGGAATAGTCAGTCAAACAATAGAAATCTATCCAACAAGACAGTTAAGTGAACTACCAAAAAGAATTTCACGGGAAAAGATGAGTCCAATTTATTTAAGAATTCAACATTTGAGATATCAAAATTATGTGGGACTCTACAATATGAGTGCCATTTTATTTACGGTTCTTAGAGACTACTTATATATAGTGTAATATATTTCTCTAAATAGGCATTTTAAAATTTTCATATATTCAAGAAGTATTCGTAAAGTGATGATAATGTGGGTTCACTCTTCTTGGCAACCAAATTTTTTAATAAGATCCATAAAATCATTTCATCGAGATCAAATAAATCTTAAGGAGGTCCACATCAACCTTAGTTTGAGTGATACTAACAACCCTTGAATCACGGAGAAATCTTAAGAGAGAGGAAACAAGTAATAAACATATTTGTACTCACAATCTTTATGAACAAAATTATTCTTTTTTATTACTATTTGATTGCAATATTTTGTATTTGGGACAAAAGAATTGCAAATAAATTGGCACACTTAGTGTGACCCAATTTACCCTTCATCTTCTCTCTCACAAATCAAATGCAAATAAGAATCCACTAACCGCAAAGACTGAAACTCTATTTTTAAGGGTACTTCAAGTCTCGTATTCAAGTTTATCGAGTCTACACGCTGATAAGCCTAGAAGTAGGGGGCATTTATAGACACCGAAATTTTGTGGAACTCTATGAGATGAATCACATCCACAAGAAAAGTGTAACAATTTGGAAAGTCACAATTAATGGGAATATCCTCCCGAACGAGCTCAACACACTTTGTAGCTTAGGAAAATTTTAAATTGGGTTTTAAAATCATTGCAGTCAACGTACGCAAATCATACTCATTCAAAATACAAAAATTCTAGTGTTAAATGTCTCAACATTTAATAGATCTCCCAAATACTTAAATATAGAAAAAAAGATTATTAATTTTCTTTTATATACTATATTTTTACATAAGTTATGGATCATTGTGGTACAAGCCAAGTGACTCTTTGCACTAGATATTTGGACAATAATAACTCCTGCACACCCACTAATACCCAATGCTAAGTTATCCAATACCAAACTAAGAAAAATTTAAGTGAATATCAAAGATAGCCGTATATTGATCATACTAGTATAAAATTACAATATGAGGCATTATGTGGAAGTTATGATAAAGGCATTTGTCAAAAAAATATTGATATAAACAACAACTACATGTCAATTCTATGCTAGTTGGGGTCAATTCTCTTAAATTTTTGGATCAGGAAGAGAAGGAATAGAGTTATAGATGACATGTATACATCCATTACTTAGCCTAATAATTGGATTATGAAGACATAAAGAACTTCAGATATTAGAGGTGCATCAAATTTCTCTTAATACCTACCTAGAGTAGTAGGTTCATGGAACATAATAAAAAGACAATACAATATATTTTTCACTTGACGAAATTTCCTTTTGCATCAGAAATGTAATTTTTTTAGCATACAATCAAAACATTACCTGGTCGTCAAGGAAGTGAGTTGAGAACCATGAGGTATAAAGTACAATTTCCAGCGGTGACAAAAAAATCTTGGTGACTTAATTTGTTTATGCCTTGAAGGATAGACTTGCCTAGTACCACAATAAAGCAAGCAAGAATTATGGTTTCGAAATAGAAAGGCAGAGGGAGAGTTACCAATTGAATCCTAGATGTAAAAACAATAAAGTGAACTACAATCAATCTAAAAAAATATACTATCAAGAAGTAGAAGGAAAGACAGAGAGATTCAGAAGAAGAAAAAAGGATGATCTAGCAACTAAAAGATATTTGATTGCTAGAATAAACTCTAAGGGTAAAAAGAAATTGAACTCATACAAGTGAAGACTTATCAAGAAGGTTCAATTGAAAAGATATAAGGGTTTCTCCAAACTCACAAAGAAGTATTAACATCAAATTTTCATTCAAAAATCAACCCCTAAAATAAACCCTAGTTTCTACTATTTATAATAGTAGACAAACTAACCCAAGCTAAATACAATAACACCCTTGATCTAAAACAAAGAAAAGTCTAATCTATTACTTATTTGAAATGCAGTAATCTCTTGTTTAAATTTCCATCTTAATCTCAAATCACTAAATATATATTAGTAATGTGTAATGAGTACATGTGTGATTTGTAAAAGAGTAACCTCTTCTAGGTAAAAAATTGAAGATTCTCCTTTGATTCTCTTATAGCCGATTTTTAAACTCAAAAGAAAATTTCATATTTCTAGATAAGTTTTTCAGTGAAAAAATCACTTTCACCTGGAGAAACAACAAAGAGTTAGAACGGTGATGAAAAAGTGAAGGAAAAGATAGGAGTTACATTACCTTGGTTGATTGACACTTTTTGTTTGAGAAGAGGAGAGACAAGAACGTTGGATTAGAGAGCTGGAACAGCCCACAAGAGAAAAATGAGTTGAGTAACATTTAGCCGTGAACAAGGAGGCAACACAGTGAGAAGAAAGAAAATGAGCTCACGTGTAAGCTGCAATTAGCATTTATAGGTAGGGTTAAAGAAAGTGGGTTTTACCCTAATCATAATAGAAAATAAATTATTTTGATTGTTTTATTTTGGGCTTGGGCCTAATTTTTATTTTCATTTTAGTTTAATTAATAAAATGGCCTATACGGCCACAGAAAAATATTTTTAAAAAAAAGGTTTTTGAGGGTAATATAGCAAATATCTGAATATGGTAAGAAATGTCAACCTTGTAATATTATCAAAATGGATAAAATATATATGGAATTGTCATAATTTTTGTGAGTTCCTCATTTTGTAAATACCTTCATCCCCCTTTCACAACTACAAACATACGGATTTTGCGAGAATATAATTAATCGTATTTCTATCTACTGTAGATAATGATAGTATGGGAAATGTACTGATCACCAAGGATGAAGTAATCCTGAAGAGTTTTCTAGCTCCTCCAAAAATTTGAGAACAATATGAATTGAATTTGTTTATTGTCTCAATGATTTTCATGCACAATGACCAGGGATTATTTATTCCATAGAGGAATTTGGTAAACGTTGAAAGTCGTCTCATGTTCAAGTACTTATGCCACAGGCATAAAGGTAGATATCCTTCCCTTCAATTTGAATCGCCATGCATGAAGAATGAGCGAATAAGTAAAAGTACATGAGGATGATAGATCGATGTCAGGTCTCCTACTTATCGATTATACTTTTCACCTATTTTGAAGCTACGAAAATAAATTATGTGCATCAAATAAGGAGGGCACAATATTATCATCTCGAGAAAAATGGTCCACATATTCTTTCCTCATTAGCTAAAGGGAATATGGTGAATTCTTACCTTACCTACACTTTCATCTTCAATATTTACGTATCTTACTTTCTATAGGAAAGACTATTTAAGTAAGAAAATTGTATTGCAAGTAAAGAGGAGTGAGTATGTAATGGAGATGAAGTAAATTTCAAATAATTTACTATTTTGTATGGTCAAAGTAATTTCACAATATCATTTTAACCATAAATATTGAAAAGTGCATAGAAATATAGGTGAGATGCTTCCTCGTAAAATTTACGGATAACATATTGGGATAACTAGAATAAAAACTTTCAATTGATTGAGGATAAAGAATGAGAATTCCTAGAGTCAGTGTTGAATATAGAAATGATTGTTAAGAGTTAAGTTATAATCGATAGACAGGAGTCTTCACTCAAAAGTTCAAGAAAGAGCATTTAAGAAAATAAATTTAAGAAAATTTTAATGGATAAACAACATTCCAGATTATTATTATAGAGTTCTTCATAACTTCCCTTTACCATAGATGACATTTCTACATGTTCAACACTCATTATCCCATAATTGGTTAATTCATCACAAAGTTGCTTAGCTAAAATGCCAAACTTTAACGTGTTCAACCCTTTCAAAAAGGGAGATTTCAACTCGTACAACCAAGTTATTTATGATTAGTAAATAAAAGATATTTCATTGAAATGGCTGGAAAATTTCTACACACACATTAATATATCATTGAGTTGTAAAGAGCATAGTTTTAATTTAATAGCAAAAGAATGATTTGATTTTTCTAAAAGTACAAAGTATAACTGGATGGAGCTCAACAATATAGTAGGGAGTGTATCGATTCCACTTCCTTCAGAAATATGCCAAATGTATCGAGAGACAAATCAATCAATATGATTTTTTCATTGTTGCAAAAAATACTGTGGCAAACTGGCGATACATCCATGTTTTTGTGGACAAAAATTTGACGATCACCTTATCTTTTTGTAAGGCAATTTGTCAATATTTATGATCAATTTTTTAAACATCACCATCACTTATGCTAATGAAGTCTTGCTCAATATCATATTTTTGTAGTAAAAACATATTAATGTACAGTTGAGTCTAAGAGGCAGGATGTACACAAATCTAAAAACATATTAATGTACAGTTGAGTCTAAGAGGCAGGATGTACACAAATCTTACCCCTTTGTGGAATAAAAATAATTTTTTTCTAATTGACCCACAATTCAAAAGATGGGTTTATCCAAACCCCTTTTGAGGTCGGTTTTTCTAATAGTGAACATTTAGTATAATCCCACAAGTGAATTTGAGGGGTGTAAGACTAAGATGTACACAAATTTTATTCCTATCTTTGTGTGATAATAATATTTTTTCTAATAAACCCAAAATTCAAAAGAAAATTTCCGAACATGGTTGTAAGAAAAAAATATGACAAAAAAATAGCAATATAGAAAACAAATTTAGGTTTACACGTGGATATTCTTGAAGTGGTTAGAGACATGGATATATATTTTTCTTTCTTTAAGGATATTTAAGCTCATGAAAAGAACTCTTTTCAAAAATCTAGCAATATCTTCTTAATTTGTCCTCCCCAGAAAACATACCTGAATTTCAAAGTACAACTAAATAAATACTGAACAGGAGTTGAATCCAGAACTCTATAATAAGAACATTCTTTTTAACTAACTTTTATACACTCTATATTTTATAATACAAAAAAAAAGTAAGATCATCACTATTTGTAGTAGAGAAATTCTTCCTTGCAATGAATAGGAAGAATATGAGGCAGTAAATTGGGTAGAAAAATGAAGTAGATGTTACATGAGTGACAAAACATAAAAAGATAAAATAATGAGTGAAATAATAGAGTTTCAATGAGAAGTTATGTCCAATATGACTGTCCATGTTCAATCACTAAATAAAATACAATTACTCTCAACATTGTGCTAACAAAGTAAGACCATCACTATTTATAGGGGAGAAATTTTTTCTTGCAATGAATAAGAATATTATGGAGTAGTAAATTCGGTAGATAAATGGCCTAGAGGTTAATTACATGAGTTTGAAGACATATAAAGATAGAATAATTATTGAAATAATGGATTTTCAATGGGATGTTATGGCCAATATGGTTGACCGCGTTCAGTCACTAAACAAACGACAATTATTCCCAACGCGCTCCTAACAAAGTAACACCGTCCTTATTTACTTGAAATGAATAGGAAGAATATGGGATAGTTAATTGGGTAGATAAATGGCTTAAATGCTACATGGATTAGAAAACATAAAGTATAAAATAATGAAGTTTCAATGAGAAGTTATCGTCATGGTTGACCACATTCATTTTCTAAACAAAAGATAATTATTCTCAACGTTCTGCTAACAAAGTAAGACCATCACTATTTATAAGGGAGAAATTCTTCCTTCCAATGATAAAAAGGAAGATTACAGGGGCAGTAAATGCTAGGTTTTAGCAAAGTGCAAATAGGAAATGAGAAGAGAAAAATGAAATGAGGAGGAACCAATTTTGGAGGGAAAAAGAAAAGTTAGTTGCAAAGTGCAAATGAACAGTCATTTATCCCATATCGGTAGAAGAAAGGAAATTGTTGTCGTTATACTAGGAAACACTTCCTTTACATCTTAAAGGTTTGAGAAGAAGGTGCCCCCTCGCGCCGTCGGTGCTCGATCGACCTACACTTCGGCTTCGAACTTGGATTTGAATTTGACAAATCATGGGACCTTATTCAATTTCATTTCTCTTTTAAATTAATTCAGGATGAGTTAAATAACAGAATTAATTTTGACGCAATAAAATTTATTTTAAATTCGGGTGCAACGATCATAACGGTCTTATTTCCAAAAAAGTCGTTAATTTTCTCAAAAGACACATCTTTCCTAAAAGTTGTTATTTTTTCAAAAAGACAACTTTCTGGGAAAAAATTGGTCAGAACATACTTGTCTGAACAAAAACCTTTCTTGGTGAACATGGCTATAAAAGGAAGTGATTTTTCATTTTTTAAAAAATTGGAAATTTTTATTCTTTACATATATTTTTCTCATAAACAAAGTGTCGATCAACTGAGTCTGTGTAGCTTGCTACTGTTCTTACGTTTGCTTAAGTTATAGAAGTTTGAGGTACCACTACTTCTTTAACAGGATAACTCTATTTTATCTTGGGACAAATTATCTGTAACCTCGGGCATAGTGGGGGATTAAATTTTCTTAAGTAGAAACTGTAGTTTCAATGGACTCACATTATAAATACATTCTGTCAATTTCATCTTCATTCTGTTTGTGCAATTTTGACTAACCTTAATACATGTGATAACACTAAATTGCGTAGATAAATGTCCTAGATATATCATAAATTACAAATCATAAAAAGATAAAACAATGAGTAAAATAATGATGTTTTAGTGAGAAGCTATGGTCTTGACTGATCATTTCAGTCACTAAACTAAAGACAATTACTTCCGACGTTCTACTAGAAAGAGTGGGCGATAGAGAATGATATGGTAGGAGACAATTAAATAATAACTATTATTAAAATGATCAAATGTACTAAAAAATTGAATATATGTTTTTCCTATAAAAAAAAGAAGGTTGATGCAGATCATGTATCAAACAATTGTTCACATTATCAACTGCATTATGATAATTCAATTATGTGACCCTTTTTTGTTCAAAATAAAACATAAAATATTGATATTAAAAAAGGCACATGACAAGGTGTCACGACCCAAAACGAGCCGCGACTAGCACCCACACTTATCTTACTAGGTGAGCGAACCAACAATCTAAACCCCAACGTTTACCAGTATATCAATTTTGAATAGTAAATAAAATGCGGAAGATCCAAAACTCATTAATGAAATCATTTAAATAAACTTCTAAAGTATAATACTTATCATCCCCAAAATCTGGAAGTCATCACATCAAGAACATCTATCCTCAAATTACTAAGTCTAAGAGTATTTAAGAACTAAAATAAGTAGAAAGATTGTCCATGTCCGAACTTCAAAGACATCAAGACGTGAAGAAGAGAATCCAGCCCGAGCTAGGAATAATAGCTCACCCTGAAATCTGATGTGCTGAAGACTGGCTAGAGTTGAGGACGAGTCGAAGTCAATGGTGCACTTGCTGCACTCCACAAAACAACAAGAAGAAAATAAAAGTAGGGGTCAGTACAAGGAACACGTACTCAGTAGGTATCATCGGCCAACTCTAAATAGAAACCAGTATATATTAAACAATAGTATAAAACCAACTACAATACTTAACAGTTGGCAAACAACAAGCACGTGAACCATAGACACAACAACACCATAACGGTTACACCCTCAATCACAACATTAAGCACACCTATGAGGACTCATGCCTCTACACCATACTCGTTTGGTAACTAGTTTCTTTGAGTTCGAGTATATTAAGTTAATTCAAGATTTAATGCCTTTAAGGTTAGTGTGTCGGAACGTGACACTCCGATACCCTAATACTATGTCGGAACGTGACACTCCGATCCAATAATCCGTGTCGGAATGTGACACTCCGATCCATTAATCTGTGTCGGAACGTGACACTCCGATCCATTAATCCGAGTCGAAACGTGACACTCAGATCCAAAATTACCATTAATTATCATTTAATACCACCACTTTTTCATTATTTAGTAATATCTCATCGAGCCTCCTTTATTCAAGGCATTACTTCGGTATAGATGGTTCAAGATTAGAATTTCAACATTCTCATAATTTAATAGCCAACCACTAACCACACAATCAAAAACATGCAACCACACAATCAAGTACATAGGAGACTATACAATATCATTCAGTACATATCAATCGCTATTTAGAGTTTATCTATGAGATAGAATTAAACCATAACCTACCTCCACCGAAGGATCGAAATCAAGAAAGCTATCTCCCCAATGCCTTTGAACCTTTTCAATCCACGTTGCTCGCTCCTCCCTTCGTTCACGCCCTTCTCTTTTTATTTTTTTCCCCTTTTTCAGATTCTTTTTACCCTAATTATCATATTATCAATTTTAAAAGATGGTAAAAGTAACCCACTATTTATTTTAAGGTTATCTCCTTTAACCCCCAACTAACTCAATTATACACATTACCCCACTAATTTCATAATAATAATTATGAATAGTCCAAAACACCCCTAAAAAAAAGTTAGCGGAAGTCTGACCAAGTCGGGGTTACGCAGCTTGTGACGGTCCGTCGTATCTACGACGGTCCATGCTGCAAGTCCGTCGTGAAGTTCAGAGAGTCGATTCCGGTACCCAGACTCCAAAAATTGAAGTGTTTTGGAACGAAGACCCTGTGACGGTCCGTCGTATCCATGACGGTCCGTCCTGCAGGTCCGTCCTGAAGTCAGAGAAGTAACTCCAGTACCCCGATTCCCAGAGTTGAAGTGTTTTGGAACGAAGGCCCTCGACGGTCCGTCGTGCATATGACGGTTCGTCCTACTTGTCGTCGAGGGTAATGAGAAGAGTAGCAGAAGAAATTACACGAGTATGGGACGACGGAGTCCATCACGGTCCATCACGACCATGACAGTCCGTCACGTGGTCCGTCGACCCAGTCAATTTTTATCAAAAATAATTTTACTGCTCGAACCTACAGGTTGTTACAATAAATACCAATTTACCCATCGTTCGTCCTCGAACGATCACAGGAAGAAAAACAAGGGCGAGAAAGTGTACCTAAATCTGTAAAAAGATGTGGATATCTTTCTTGCATATCCGCCTCATTCTCCCAGGTAGACTTTTCAACTGGCCGATTCTTCCACTGAACCTTGATAGATGCAATCTCCTTTGATCTCAACTTGCGGACTTCTCTATTTAGAATAGCAACAGGCTCATCCTCATAAGTCAAATTCTCATCAAGAAGAATTGAATCCCAACGAATAATGTAGTTTCCATCCCCATGGTACTTTTTCAGCATAGACACATGAAACACCGGGTGCACTCCTGAGAGTCCTGGAGGCAATGCCAATTCATAAGCCACATCCCCCACGCGCTTCAAAACTTCATATTGCCCAATATACCTCGGACTAAGTTTACCTCGCTTACCAAACCGCATCACACCTTTCAGGGGTGAAACCTTCAGCAAGACTTGTTCACCCTCCATAAAATTCAAGTCCCTAACCTTTCGATCTGCATATTCCTTCTGCCTGCTCTGAGCTGCTAGAAGCTTATCCTGAATGAATTTTACCTTATCTAACGATTCCCTCAAAAGATCGGTACCCCAAGGTCTTACCTCAAATGCATCAAACCAACCAATGGGAGACCTACATCTCCTCCCATAAAGTGCCTCAAATGGGGACATATCAATACTTGAATGATAGCTATTATTGTATGAAAACTCTGCTAAGGTTAAGAATTTATCCCAATGACCACCAAATTCTATCACACATGCACGAAGCA
>NC_028637.1:10635952-10647567 GCF_001406875.1 Solanum pennellii | reverse complement strand
TAACGGTTACACCCTCAATCACAACATTAAGCACACCTATGAGGACTCATGCCTCTACACCATACTCGTTAAGGAACTAGTTTCTTTGAGTTCGAGTATATTAAGTTAATTCAAGATTTCTTGTCTTTAAGGTTAGTGTGTCGGAACGTGACACTCCGATCCCCTAATATTGTGTCGGAACGTGACACTCCGATCCAATAATCCGTGTCGGATTGTGACACTCCGATCCATTAATCTGTGTCGGAACGTGTCACTCTGATCCATTATTCTGTGTCGGAACGTGACACTCCGATCCAAAATTACCATTAATTATCATTTAATACCACCACTTTTTCATTATTTAGTAATATCTCATCGAGCCTCCTTTATTCAAGGCATTACTTCGGTATAGATGGTTCAAGATTAGAATTTCAACATTCTCATAATTTAATAGCCAACCACAAACCACACAATCAAAAACATGCAACCACACAATCAAGTACATAGGAGACTATACAATATCATTCAATACATATCAATCGCTATTTAGAGTTTATCTATGAGATAGAATTAAACCATAACCTACCTCCACCGAAGGATCGAAATCAAGCAAGCTATCTCCCCAATGCCTTTGAACCTTTTCAATTCACGTTGCTCGCTCCTCCCTTCGTTCACGCCCTTCTCTTTTTATTTTTTTCCCCTTTTTCAGATTCTTTTTACCCTAATTATCATATAATCAATTTTAAAAGATGGTAAAAGTAACCCACTATTTATTTTAAGGTTATCTCCTTCAACCCCCAACTAACTCAATTATACACATTACCCCACTAATTTCATAATAATAATTATAAAAAGTCCAAAACACCCCTAAAAAAAAGTTAGCGGAAGTCTGACCAAGTCGGGGTTACGCAGCTTGTGACGGTCCGTCGTATCTACGACGGTCCGTGCTGCAAGTCCGTCGTGAAGTTCAGAGAGTCAATTCCGGCACCCAGACTCCAAATATTGAAGTGTTTTGGAACGAAGACCCTGTGACGGTCCGTCGTATCCATGACGGTCCGTCCTGCAGGTCTGTCCTGAAGTTCAGAGAAGTAACTCCAGTACCCCGATTCCCAGAGTTGAAGTGTTTTGGAACGAAAGCCCTCGACAGTCCGTCGTGCCTATGACGGTTCGTCACGTCCATGAAGGTCTGTCACGTGGTCCGTCGACCTAGTCAGTTTTTATCAAAAATAATTTTACTGCTCGAACCTACTAAACAGGTTGTTACACAAGGGTTAGGAGATTAATTATAGTCTCTGATATACATTGATAAAAATCTAACAAGAAATTAGTGATATTTATAATAAAACATGAATTAGCTAGGAAATTCTTTATTAAAAAGTATATAGCAAATAGTATTATTTAAAAATAAAATAAAATTTAGTGCTGATTGTACCAGTTTGTGATACTTTATTTGTCCTCCAACACTTAAGGTTTAGTAAAGATAATACTGTTAGGAAAAATACTACAATATTGATATTAGATTGGAATTATAACGTAGTAAAGAACTTGTCACAAATACTGTGTCGTGGCAAGCCATTACCTTGAAAGCGATTTTGGCTTGACTCCGATGCAAATCGTTATAGGTCGCTCCCCAAGGTTTCATAGTTACTCTCAAACACGTGCACTCGTGGCTAAGAGTTTGGAGGTTGCGCAAAACAAATGCCCAAAAATATTCAAAGAATATGATGAAAGGAGGGGAATTCTTTTTTATTTTCTTTTATGGTTGATATTGTATTTTTGTGCTCATAAAATGTCATTCTTATATAGATATTTCAAGAGGAGGACTTTTAAATCGAAGAGTTAATTTTTCTTTTTCATTTTAAGAAATGGATTGTCAAGATTAATGGTATTAAAGGCCATTATTTCACTTTTATAGAAACCTCTTGTTTGTTTATTGGAACGGATATGTTATATCCTTTGAAACGTATTGTTGTTATTTCTTTTTTCCATTGTACACACTATTTTTGGCAACTCCAATTACTGCTTGTGAGTGACACTGCAGAGAAACTGGTGAAGCTTGTCTTCCCTACAAATGTGAATCTGCCAAAAGATTTCTCAGTTATTCAGCTTCTTGCCCTGCCAACTCGAGAGCATTGAATTCTTATTCCATGGTAGAACGTGCTATACAAGTCAGTTTAGAAGACTTCCACGAAATAGCGCCTACACCCAAAGTTAACACATAGCCACTGATGGAGCTATGTTCATCATTGTCAGTTACCCATTTTGCATCACAAAAACCTTACAAAACAGCAAAAAAATTTGTTAAAATGCAAACACCAATTCATAGCACCTATCAAATACCTTAGCAACCGATGAAGAGCATTACAGTGTTCACTACTAGAATTATGAGTATATCTACTCAATCTACTAACAACATAAGCTATATCAGGGCCCGTATAGTTCATGAGAAACATTACACCCCAAATTATTTTAGCATATTTAGTTAGAGAAAAACTAGATTCATTATTCTTCTTCAAGTGTATGCTAGGATCATAAGGAGTTCTCACTGGAGCATACTTTATCCTCTTGTTTAGGAACCACAAAACCCTCAGGTTGAGTCATATTGATCTATTCCTTTAAATCACCATTTAGAAATGTTGTTTTAACATCCATTTGATGTACCACTAAGTCGTGAATAGCGGCTAAAGCAATAAGAGTTATAATGGTCGCTATTTTAGTAACAGGAGATTAAGTATCAAAGTAATCCCATATCTTTATATAAAAAATTACGTCTTTTTTCCCCAAATTCCTTTCCTTACAGTAAGTGGCGGAATCCCCAGTTCCGCTTGTTCCCGGCTATTGCATCTTCCCTGCCACAAAAACAGTTTTCTTTTTGTTATAACCCCTAATCACAAGTCTAGCCTCATATTTACCAATTGTACAATCATGTCTCAATTTCTTCTTAAATATCCACTTGCTACTCATGGTCTTACAACCTTTAGGTAAATTATACAAGCCCCAAGTATGATTAGAAACTATGGAGTCTAATTCACTTTTAATAGACTCTTTCCAAAATATAACATCTATTGATATCACTGCTTCATCATAAGTCTTAGAGTCTTCTTCTATTGAATAAATAGACACTAATTCGTCATTTAAAATATTAATATCAAAATTTTCAGTTAAGAAAGTAGTGATAAAATCAGGACCAAAACTTGTCTAAATTTTACGATTCTTACTCCTTCTAAGTTCATTTTCATGCTCATTAGAAATATCCCTAGAAGAAGGTACAACATGCGAATTAATAGACATAGACATAGAAGCATTATTTTGCGCATCACTCGGCACATTGTTTTTCAAAGGAAAAATATACTCAAAAAATTCCGCATCTCTAAATTCACGAATAGAATGATCATTTAGAGACATAAATCTATATGCAACACTATTTTGAGCATAACAAATAAGGATAGTATCAGAAGTCTTCGAACCAATATTTACTCGTTTAAAATAAGGTAGACCAACCTTAGCCAAAACACCCACACACTTTCAGAAATTTCAAGTTAGGAGCAAACACTTTCTACAACTCATATGAGGTCTTGTCTTACTTCTTATGCGGGACTCTATTAAGAATATAACATGCAGACAAGACTGTTTCTCCCCACATATTGTTAGATAGACAAGAGCATAAAAGCATAGAGTTCGTCATTTTTTTAAGGGTTCTATTTTTCTGTTCGGCTAAACTATTTTGTTGTGGAGTATATGGAGCACTAACTTCATGTATAATACCATTTTTCTCAAAAACATCTTCTAGAGTTTTAGTACTATATTCACCACCCCTATCAGATCTAAACTTCTTGATTTTCCACTTCTTCTTTAAATTTCAAAACATGCTTTCAGCTTCATCTTTGGACTTAAGAAGATATACCTTAGTGTATCTCAAAAAGTCATCAACAAAAGTAATGTAATACTTTTTCCACCTTTGCTAACAGTGTTTTTGAAATCTTCTATACCTGAATGTATTAGTTCAAGTAATTCATTCTTTCTATTTATAATAAATTTGAAAGGTTTCTTGGCATGCTTTGCTTCTACGCACACATGACATTTAGAAAAATCATCAGTTTTTATCATAGGAATTAATTCCATTTTTCTGAGCATTTTAATAGAAGCAATATAAACATGACCTAGTCTACCATGCCACAAATTAATAGACTCAATAATATAAGCACAATTTTAAATGCTTGCATTAATGACAATCTCTTGAACAATGTTTAATACAAATAATCCGCCACTAAGATATCCTTCCCAACAAAGTCTACTCCGCGTGACATAATTATTTTATCAGCTTCAAACACAAGTTTAAGGCCTACTTTGTTGAAATTTGCTCAGGAAACTATGTTTCTACCGAGGGAGGGAACATACAAAATATTGTTCAAGGATAATGTCTTTCCATAAGTTAATTCAAGGAAAACTTTTCCTTTACCCATTACTACAGCAGTAGTGGAGTTACCGATATATACGCACTATCTATCAGTTGACTCCTCAAAGTCATGTAATAACTCTTTATTGGCACAGAAATGCCTTGAATCGCCTGTGTCTAGCACCCGGTCAATTTTATTTGCCACCAGATTTTTCGTCAACGACTACAACAACAATCACTTCATTACCTTCAGTATGATTGGCTTGGATATCACTTTGTCCCTCCTTCTTTGAGTTTAGCCCTTTTCTTTGATAGCACATGACACCTCTGTGACCAACTTTTCCACAAACAAAACAAGAGCCCTTAAACTTTTGAATTTGACTCTCCGGCTTATTGAATTGATTTTTCTTCTTCATAGGTTCCTTTTTCGAGGCTTTCTTCTGTTTGCCTGTTAAGCTGTCTTTTTCACAACAGTACCATAAAATTAAACAAGATTAGCTTTAGACGAATTAAGAGAAAGTTCTTCCATCTTCTCTTTGAGACAGTTCGCCTCTTCGATCCTCATGTCACTTATAGGTTCTCGAAGGGTTAAATTATTTTTCTTATGTTTTAACTGATTTTTATAATCAACCATTTGGAATTTAATCCACTGACAGACAACATATTTTTTCTTTCCTGTATCATCAGCACCATATTTCTTTTCCAAAGTATCCCATATTTCTTTGGCATATTTATAGTTTAAAAATAAATAAAACAAAGGATTAGACATATGATTTAGAAAATGTCTTCTTGAAATTTTTTTATCCTTTCCAAACTTCTTTTTAACAACATCATCAACAGTTATAACATACCTAGAATCAGTATTAGTGTAAGAACTATTCATAGAAGGTTCTTTAAATAAAACATAATCAACTTCTAATTGTTCGAAGAATATTAAAATTTTTTGTGACCATCGTTTAAAATTATTTTCATCCATAGTCTCATGTTTTGACAAATCATTAAAAGTTTTGTTCAAAGAAATAGCCATTTATCAATATTATATGTTACGAAAACCACTTTCAAATTGTTAGGAAAAATACTACAATATTGATATTAGATTGGAATTATAAAGTAGTAAAGAACTTATCACAAATACTGTGTCGTGGCAAACCACTGCTTTGAAAGCGATTTCGGCTTGACTCATATGCAAAAAGTTATAGTCGGTCGCTCTCAAGGTTCCAAAGTTCCTCTCAAACACGTGCACTCGTGGCTAAGAGTTTGGAGGTTGCCCAAAACCAAATATCCAAAAATATCCAAACAATATGATGAAAGGAGGGAAATTTTTTTTTCTCTTTTTCTTTGTGGTGGATGTTGTATTTTTTATGCTTACAAATTTTCATTCTTATATAGATATATCAAGAGGAGGAGTTTCAAATAGGAGAGTTAATTTTTCTTTTTCATTTTAAGAAATAGATTGTCAAGATTAATGGCATTAAAGACCATTACTTCACTTTTACAGAAACCTCTTGTTTATTTATTGGAACGGATATGTATTCGCTTTTGAAACGTATTGTTGTTATATCTTTGCATTAGACTTAATTAACATAGTTAGAATGAACTCAACTATAGTATTAACTCAACCAATACATCTTTGAATATATTTTGTATCTCGTAGATAATTTTGATTCTGTAAAAACCATCATAAATGTGGATCAAACAAAACATTAGTGAAAACTCATAATTCTTCAAACATCATAAATAAAAAATATTTAAAAAGAAATAAAGAGAGATTTATGAAAAAGATGGAGTATCCTTTAGTTTGTCCAATAATCTCTATAAGTCTTTGTAAGTTTATATGTCACAACTTTATGCATGCACTCTCATCATCT
The DNA here is from genome assembly GCF_001406875.1 of Solanum pennellii. Lineage (NCBI taxonomy): Eukaryota > Viridiplantae > Streptophyta > Magnoliopsida > Solanales > Solanaceae > Solanum > Solanum pennellii. The sequence continues at coordinate 10,641,324 of NC_028637.1, read as the reverse complement.
TCTTCATCAGTAAAATTTGACTGATCTAGACACTTACAACGCCCTTTTAAATTTTCATACTTAAACCTAACATTCTACTTACGAAAATTTGAGAATACATCGACGTCAATTGGTAATGGAATGTGAGAATTTTGTAGCCATCATTTCTGATTTTCTAATCCATGACGTCGCGCTGAACATGCCAACACCATATCTTCTTCAACTAACTCCTTTTTTAAAGAAATTTTTTGAGTGTTATTTTAGAAGATCTAAATCACTTGGTAAATTATGATCCAATCTTATTTCTTCTTCAAATAGACATACCTTGCATTAATGAGTAGTTGTTAGATTCATAAAATAAATTAATTTGATCAAATATGAATTGAATGAATCAGGACCATTAAAGGCGAATGAGGTAAAAAGAAATGTGTGTTTTCTTATTCATTGTTATCTTCTCATAAAGTCATGGTATATAAATTGTCTTCACTTTCTTTAAGTAACATTTGTTGTTATATTATTAGTGTTTTTCTATGAAATTGTTCATTTTTTCCAAGTTTAATTTGAATATTTTACTCAGTTTTAAAGAAAGAACTTTCCAAACATTATTTTGTAAAAACAGAAATGAATCAAAAACGTTACAAAACATTATTGAAACATTATTGATGTCGGCTCCTGCTCCAAGTCTGGAGGAATATCTATTGATTTTTCCTAAATCACCATACTCATAGTAGGACTACGAACCACCATGTACTAACAAAAATCCAAATACATTGAATAGTCACCATAACCTGAAAATCTTTAATAGAAACCCTGATAAGTCTTGACCCAAGTTGTAGAAACTTTGTCCAATATTACATCCCTCAGACACTTACATAACTGCATGAACATGTATACTGAACCGAGGATGAATACCCCTCCTTAAAGATCCCCCTCCAGATGAGGTAGTACTAATATAACAACAAGGGCAAGACTTCTTGTCTGCCAAATCCCTAAATTCCATGCGGCGCATAAGATCCATGACCACCTTTGACTGCTCTTTGAAAAGAAGCTTCAGACAAGGTTGTTTGATAAGCTGTTTCCACGGATATAATAATTCAAACTTCTGATGAATTGAAAAATTGTTAGTATCATCTGGTAAAATCACCAAAGCATGGTGACACAAGGCATGAAATCTTTCCAAAAATCGATGTGAAATACCATCTTAAGTAAAGTTCAAAAACTGAAGTTACAGCGAATGAACATGTTGTTCTATTATCGACATCAGACTGGCACCACTTCCTAGATAGGCCCCACATGCGAAAAGTAGTGTAATCCACTCTGTCGGACTCCACAACCTCCACATTTGGTAACATCTCATGACAACTCACAAGAAACAATTTAAAGTTAAACTTCAGTAAATGTTGTGTGTGTATATCTATCTATTTAGCGATAAATACTACATAGAAGGTATGAATGACCCTAAAGACACTTGATCTATTTCTACTCTCTCTTGTTAATTAATTTCGTCAAACGATCTATTTGACTATTCAGTGAAGGATTTGATCAATGAACATTCAGTTCTTTCAACAATGTCGAATGGATTCTGACCAATTCTTCAACTCGGATCAAACTAATAAAACCCCAAATAAATTATAAATTTTAGTTAGGGTTCTAGGAGACAATTTCTTCGAAACAAATTTTATGCATTGAAAATAAACTCCAACTAAGAAATAAATATGAAGAAAGAAGAATATGTTACTAATTAACAGTTTGACTACAATTTGTGCATTTCTTGATTCTTCTGTAGGATAATTTGCACCTAAAATGGATTTTATTTGATCTTATGTAAAGAGGATTTGTGAACTTTCATGAAGTATTTGTGGTCACAATGAGTCCGCCCACATCTTGATTTATTTGTAAATGTTCCATGAATTTATGAAATTTTCGAGATCCCTCTCTAAGGGATATAGTACCCTTTATATAGTGTGAGTTAGGATTAGTCTTCAAGAATTCGAAGTGAAGTTGGACTCATCTTGTAGAGTCCCACACAATTTTGATGTCTACAAATGTCGAGTCTCTGTCTCATGAAGAAACTGATTTCTTTTTTAAATAACCTTTCTGTGCACATAGTTCACTTAACTCTCTTATTGGTTGGAGTTTATTGTTTGAGGTGTAATCAACGGTTCCAGGAGAGGTCTTAAGGGATCGCACCAATAGAGGACCCAACAACATCTCCAAGCACGTTTCAGATTCCCATCTGAATGTAGACACATGATCCAATTTCTCAAAAATCCTCAATAGTACAACATATCTGTCTTTGCAGATTACGCGAGGCATGAAGAAGGAGATTGTGCATGCGAGCCTTAAGTGCAGATTGAGCATATTATATTCATTGTTCATAGAAGCTTACCTCAAATCATTAATTAGTCATGGAGTCAGTTCGAATATTGAAATAGATATGTGTTGCACCAACATAATCTAGCACTGCATCTCCTAGAATTCCTAGCGTTAATATCATTGTGGAATATGATCCGTGAGTAAGAGTTTCAACAAGCCATGAAGGATCATGGAACTTGTAAGTAGCAAGGTTTCAAAGTATCAGACATTAACTAGCTTCTCAAAATAAACAAAATCAATGTGCAACCCAATCAAATTCATAAATGGTAAAGTCGCAACTTCCCCACACGAGCTGAGGTAGGCACCTATTACTTCCTCAACCACATTAACTACTTCCTACTATTTCTAATCGTTTGCCTTAGCCTACTATACCTTTTTATTGAAGGCAAATGGAACTCTTAGTCGAAGAACTTCAGAATTATCATCAGGAATGATTCACATTAAAAGATCAAATGGTTCATTATGAATAAATTTCATATTTTACAAGCGTATCCAAAGTTTCAAAGTCTAACCTTGAAATGATTTTATTTTCTTAATTCTCAGTAAACCCTCGTGCTGACTTTCATAATTCTTAAATAGTTGTATACTAACATCACATTTGAGAAAAGATTATCCAAGTTTCCCAAGTGATTCCGAATGAAACTTCTAGAGGCATTTCTTTGTTGTCATTCCTTCCAAAATTTTACCAGTTGGGATACAAAGTTTTAGTTTGCAATGATCCGAAAGTATTCTTTTCATGTTTATTCAGTATGAATGCTTCCCCAATAAAGTCTAAAGGTTCTAGCACGGAAGATAGTTATTGGCAAAATATTCTTGACCTCGAGAATCTTATGAATTCTAAGGTATATACATATAGCAGTGAATCTGTTCGGCGGAGATTGGGGATTCACTACCATATGTGTATAACTAGAATTCAAAAGATTCTTGAGGTCAACGATAACTATCTACCGTGCTAGAACTTTTAGACCTTATAGGGAAAGCATCCATGCCGAATAAACATTAAAAGAATGCTTTTGAATCACCACAAAGTAAAACTTTGTATCCCAACCGCTAAGATTTTGGAAGAAATGACAACAGAGAAATGTCTCCAGAATTTTTATTTGGAATCACTTGAAAATCTTGGCGACTCTTTTCCCATATATGCTATTAGTATACAATCGTTTAAGACTTATGAAAATTATCATGAGGGTCTTCTCAACAATATGAAAAATAAAATCATTTCCAATGTTGCATCATTCAAGCTTGGATGTGCTCATAAAATTCTGAGATTTATCCATAATGAACCATTCTATCTTAAAGTGTGGACAATTCCTAGTGATAATCCTCAAGTTTATAACTTGACAAAAATTTCTTGATGCCTTCAGTAGAAATGTGTTGTAGGGTAAAGTATAGGAGATTAGAAACAAGAGATTAGTTGATGTGGTTGAGGCACTAACAGGTGTCTACCATCAATTCCATATGAGTTGTGGAAAGGATGGAAACCCAATTTAAAATATTTCAAAGTGTGGGGGTGTTTAGCCAAGGTAGAGGTTCCATTATCGAAGAGGGTAAAATTTTGACCGAAAACACTAGATTGTGTCTTTATTGGGTATGCTGTGAACAGTAAAGCCTGTCTGTTTTTAGTTCACAAATCTTATAATCCTGAGATCCATATTAATACCATAATTAAATCATATAATGCAGAGTTTTTTGAATTTTATCCGTATAAAATAGAAAGTGAGTCAACAAGTGAAATACCTAAACGACCACGAGAAGAATCAATGGAAAATATTCTAACTAGTGAGGAACTTAGGTGTTGTACTCGCCAACAATAATCTACTTATTTTGGACCAGATTTTGTAACACTACTACTTGAAAATGAGTGTCAAACATTTAAAGCAGTTATGTCTTCGTCTGAGTCAACTTATTGGAAAGAAGCAGTTAATCGTGATCAATTTTAAGTAATCACACTTGGGAATTGATTGATCTTCCTCCAGGAAATAAACCTTTAGGATCAAAGTGGATCTTTAAAAGGAAAATTAAATGTGATGGGACTATTGAAAATATAAGGCTAGACTCGTAGTCAAAGGGTACAGACAAAAGTAAGGTCTGGACTACTTTGACACATACTCTCCAGTAACAACGATAACATATATTAGGATGTTAATAGCACTAGCAGCATTTCATGATCTTAAAATCAACAAAATTGATGTAAAGACAACCTTCTTAAATGGAGTGTTGGAGGAAGAAATTTACAATGAACAACCTTAAGGGTTTATAGTTCCTGGTAAAGAAAAGAAAGTGCGCAGACTTGTGAAATCACTTTATGGACTCAATCAAGCACCCAAACAATGACATGCTAAATATGACCAAACAATGTTTGCAAATGGATTCAAGTTTAAAGAATGTGATAAATGTGTTTACATTAAAAATGTTATGAATCATGAAGTCATTGTTTGTTTGTATGTTGATGACATGTTAATATTGAGTAAAGACATTGACGATATAAATGATACTTAGCGCATGCTGTCTAGCAAGTTCGTTATGAAGGACTTAGGAGTTGCTTATTTGATCTTAGAGGCCAGGATTATCAAAACTCCCTAGGGACTAGCATTATCTCAATCTCATTATATTGAAAATGTATCGGATAAGTTCAAGTACTTGAATTTCAATGTTGTGAAAACTCTTGTTGATTTAAGCTGTACATTTAAAAAGAATGAAGGACTCTCAATTGGAATATGCCAGATTGTTGGGAAGTTTGATGTATATTATGAATTGTACGCGACTAGTACTACAACATTTTCGGCCTACAGCAACACCACGTAAGTGTAGCCTAAACTAGCAAAAAGTGTGGCCTTTGATAAAAGGCTACACTTTTGGACATTCAGCAAAACTTTTTAGGGGCTGCGCAAAAGACGCGTAACCTTTGACATTAGGCAACACTTTTTAAATGTTGCCATCTTTGGCTACACTTATAAAGCGTAGCCAAATAGGTATAAGGGCACGCTTTGAAGACGTGCATTAGCAACACCTATTTT
>NC_028637.1:10600240-10635906 GCF_001406875.1 Solanum pennellii | reverse complement strand
AAACTTGCAAGTATGGGACGACGGAGTCCACGACGGCCCGTCATGACCACGACGGATGACTACGATGGCCCGTCATGACCACGACGGCCCGTCATGACCACGACGGCCCGTCATGACCACGGCCCGTCATGACCACGAAGGCCTCTCATGACTACGACGGCCCGTCGCGAGGTCCACTGCGGCCCGTCACGAGGTTCACGACGGCTCGTCGTGACCACGACGTCCCGTCGCAAGGTCCGTTGACCCAGCCGCGTTTTGACCGATTTCCAGCAAATAGAGTTACCATCTATACTTATGGCCATTAGCTGAAGTACATATTTATGAATCAAAAACGTTATCACATATGACAAAAGTTTTAGTTGTTTATGTACAATTTTTCCAAAGCACTAACAATTGTAGAGCCAAATGTACTACAAAGAAAGCACAATGAACAACCTCTACGCATGCCTATAGATGCAGAACTAGTAAATCACCAATCTATTGTCCATTAGCACTATACCAAACCACTAAAAAACAAACATACACGGAAAAACAAGCTAGTACGAAATTGCCTTCATAATGCGCCTAAAAACATTTTTCCATATCACTAACCTACTGTAGGTCACCAAACAAGCACAATGTAGCATGATCAAAGCTGAAGAATGCAACAAAAAACATACAAAACAAACCTATGCTGCTTCATTTTCAGAATCGCGAGATCCGAGACACGCGGACTGAAAAACTTTACTCCGAGCAGATCGAGATCTCCGAACGACCACCAATGATGAAGATGAAGCCACCGGAGATGACGGGTTCTTCAACTGAAAATGGAAGCTTCAGCTGAAGTTTTAGGAAATGTAGGCTTTTTTTATTTCTTTAATGTTTTATTCTTTTTAATTTTTCTTTAATGTTTTATTTTTTTGGCCAAATAAAAATGCGAGGGAGATGAAATTTTAATGTTAAAATGTTGGAGGGAATACAAAATTTTGGTGAAAACATTAAGGCCATATTTTTAATGTGTTGTATTTTCAAATATAAAAATAACACACTTTAAAAGTGTGGCCATTCATGTAAATAGTTGTTGCCAACTATAACAACACTTATAAAGTGTATTTTATCCCATTAAAGAGTACACTTTAGAAGTGTTGCTAAAATTAATGTAGCTAAAAGTCAAAATCATTGGCTACACTTTAAAAGTGTTCCCAAAAGTATTTTAGGCAACACTTTATAAGCGTTGTCAAGATTTAGTGTTGCCGTAGACCTAAAATGGTGTAGTGCAGATATAGCATGTGCTATTAGTAAACTGAGTCGGTTCACTAGTAATCCAAATCAAACTCACTGGATGGTAATGAAACGTGTGTTAGGTTATCTAAAATATACACAACATTATGCTTTGCATTATAATAAATATCCTGTTGTGATTGAAGGATATAGTGATACAAATTGGATCACCTGGTCAAATGATGTAAAATCCACGAGTCGTTATGTATTCATACTTGGTGGAGGAGAAACCTCTTGGAAATCATCCAAACAGACATGTATTGCTCAACCCACAATGGAATCTGAATTCATTGCTTTGGATAAAGCTGGTGAAGAAGCTGAATGACTTCGAAATTTCCTAGAGGATATTTCATTCTAGCCCAAACCCGTTGGACCTATTTGCATACATTGCGATAGTCAAGTAGCAATAGGTAGGGAAGGGAGCGTTATGTACAACGGGAAATCTCGTCATATACGACGGAGACATGACACCGTAAGACAACTGCATGACAGTTAAAAGATAATCTAAGGGAAAGAGTTTACGTCTTAGGACAAGTCAGCATGACGGTAACTCTATCTAGCAGACTGGAGATCCCAAGAGCTAGATTCATGGAGAAAAACAAAGTTGTGGCTGACGGTTCGACATTGTCAATTAACTTTATCCATTCTCATGATGAAGACAATGTTCAGGAAAAAAGGTTAAGACTTTAAGGCTTTTTAGTGAGGTAATAAAGATTAAAGTTTTAAATGATTTGCTAAGTTTGGTAGATTTGACCAAATAGTGTATCTACGAGATGAAACGGCTAGAATTCACCTATGTAACTGTGAAGTGGAAGCCACGTCAAAGTGAATTTTATGTCAAAATAATATTTTCTATACACTCATGAAACCAGGAGGTGTTCATGGTTGAAAAGAACACAACCGTAAGAACCATAAACAGTAAAGGGTTAATTGTGTGACATATGGTTATCTAGGTATACACTAAAGCTCGACGTTTCAAAGATATCACATACACAGATTGACCGAGTATATCCGACATATGTTCACTACGGAAAGTCCAAGGGGAAACCTACTTATCCAGATGCAATTAATTCTTTTCTAGAAAGTACACAATTGTCTGTGAATTCCTTTGTTATAACCTCATCAATGTGGTAGATTATTGGGTATGAGCAAGAATTGTTGGGAAATAGAGGAAAAGAGAGGAATTTGAAATGTTGAGAACATGAAGAGTTGGGAATTTGAAAAGTCCTCTTATGCTTTAATGAAAAGGCTTTGTCCCTCATCGGTGGTAAAAGTAAAATAGGAGAGTTTCAATATAGAAACACTCCTATTAATTGTTAAAAGGGTTGGAAAGAGGGACCCCCCTAGCGCCGTCGTCATTGTCGCTTGCTCGTTTCAACCTACCCGAGGTAAGGAAGTAAAGCAACCAATAGCCTTTTTACCTACTATGCCTTTCACCGGGTGAGCAAAAAGTAGTTACCTTTAGCCCGGTCTTTCCCAACTTCGGCTTTGTCTTTGGCTTCGGCAAATGATTGAGAGATTTTTTTTTGGACAAAGTTTATTTTAATTAATTAATTAATTGAATGACCAAAAATGTTTTCAATTAATTAGTTGATAACAGAAGTTGAAAATTAGCCGAAATGTTTCAACTTTTTAATTGACTAACCCGACCTGACTCGGATCTGCACGCGACCCATTTTATTTAAACTTTCCCATTTTATTTAAATTTTCCGCCATGACTGTTCTAAAAGGTTGCACCTTTCAGGAACATTCAGTACCATTTGAAAGGTTGCAAACTTTCATTAATTGTCATATGAATTCTGAAAGGGTTGCAACCTTTCGGAACCTATTCTTCTTACCTATAAATACCACTCATTCTTCAGAATATTTCCTTACTAATTTTATGATCTTCTTCTTCTTTGTCGTCTGAGCACATTTTCCTTCGTGTACTTTCCTACTATTGATTGGTTCACTGACAGTAGAGTTTTTTGATATCTACACTATGCTGATTAAGATCATTTTACCCTAGTAGGTTATATTCAAAATCAATCCTCGGATACTAGAGGGAAATAATTTCCTTAAGGGGACACTGTGAGTTCAGTGGACTTGATCTTTTTTCGATTTAAAAGGTTTTTAAGATTCTGGTATATTTTTTACAAATTTTACTTTTTTTGAATTATATTTTTTTTTCATCTCGCTTACTGGTTCTATAAATTTCAGTTACTTCATGTTTCAGAATAATTTATTAGAATCAGTAATTTCTTATTTTAACACACAAATTGGCAACAATTTCAGCCTCCCATACGAACACAAACAGAAGACCCGATTTTCAGCAATCCTCAACAGTACAGTCTTTCATATTTGGCGAGGCATGAAGAAGAAGGTGCTTGTGCATGCCAACCTTTTTGTGCAGATTGAGCATATCATTCATTGTTAAAAGAAGCATACATCAAATCAATAATTAGTCATGTAGTCAGTTTGATTAGTTGAAATAGATATATGTTGACATAATCTAGCATTTTATCTCCAAGAATTCCTAGTGTTGATATCATCGTGGAAACTCATGTAGCTTGTATGATCCTTGAGCTAGAGCTTCAACATGCAGTGAAGGATCATGGAACTTGTAATGTAGCAGGGGTTCAAAGTACCAGACATATTAACTTGTTTCTCAGCATTCATAGGAAAGTGTCTTGTCATAGGTGTATCGACAAAATTACTGTGCAAAAAATTCATTTCATAAATGGTAAAGCCGCTACTTCCCCACACAAGTTGAGGTAGGAACCTATTAGTGCCTCAACCACATCAACTACTTCTTACTATTTCTAATAGTTTGTCTTAGCCTACTACACATTTTTATTGAAGGCAATAGAAACTCTTAACCAAAGTAATGAACTCGAGAATTATCATCAGGAATGATTCACATTTTAAGATTGAATGGTTCATTATAGATGAATTTTGATATTTTACGAGCACATCCAAACCTGCACAGTGTAACATTGGAAATGATTTCATTTTTCTTAATTTTGAGAAAACCCTCGTGATGACTTTCAAAAGTCTTAAATAATTGTATACTAACATAACATTTGAGAATAGAGTCTCCAAGTTTCCCAAGTTATTCCAAATGTAACTTCTAGAGATATTTTTTTGTTGTCATTACTTCCAAAACCTTAGCAATTGGGATACAAAGTTTTTGCTTGCAGTTCAAGTTTATTATGCATGACTGATTCCCATATAAAATCTTAAGGTTGTAGCACAACATATAGGTATTAGGAGAGATTCCAAACCTTGAGAATATTATGAATTCTAAGGTATACACGTATGGCAGTGAATCTGTTATATTCCACCCGAACAGATTCACTCTCATACGTGTATACCTTAGATTCATAAGATTCTCTAGGACAAGAATCTTTCGCCAATTACTATCTGTCTTCTAGAACCTTTGGACTTTATAGGGCAAACTAAGAATTTTTATCCCAAAACTGCTAAGGTTTTGAAAGTGTTGACAACAACGAAATGCATGCAGAAGTTTCATTTGGAATCACTTAGGTAACTTGGAGACTCTTTTCTCAAATATACTATCAATATACATTTGTTTATGAATTATGAAAATCATCATGAGGGTCTGTCAACATTAAGAAAAATAAAATAATTTGGATTGGTGCATTGTTCAAGCTTGGATGTGCTCGTAAAATTTTGAGAATTATCTGTAATGAACCATTAAATCTAAAAATGGGGATCAATCCTAGTGATAATTCTCAAGTTCAAAAGTTTTTCAAAGAGTTTGTCTTCGGTAGAAATGTATAATCGGGTAAAGTCGGAGATTATAAGTAAGATAGTAGCTAATGTGGTGAGGCACTAATAGGTACTTGGAATCCCTGCTTCTTTACAAGTTTTGTGACTCTTCGTTGTTTGTTAAAGCTCTAACTCACGGATCTTACATGCTACCTGAGATAACAAGATTCTATTAGAACTTGAAATTTCTTGGAGATAGTGCTATATTATGTTGTTACAACACATATTTGAGACTGATTCCAAGACAAATTACTTATTTGCGGTCTACTTTTGTGAATAATGAATGTTATGCTCAATCTGCAGTTAAAGCTAGCCTGCATGAGTACATTCTTCATGCCTCGCTAGATCTACAAAGGCTATGTTGTACATTTAAGGATTTTGAGAAATTAGATCTTGTGTCCACGTTTAGATGGGAGAGTGGAACTACTTTCCCAAAGGTGCTTGGAGATGATTTTTACTCCCTTTGTTGAGAGAGATCCTTGTTAATACTGGCTTCGACAAAGATACCACATTTCTAAGCATAACACCTCTTCTGGAATAGTTGATTAGACCTCAACCAACAAAACTCTATCAAGCAAGACTATTAAGAGAACTATGCGTCCCAAAAAAATTCATGGGACAAAAATTTGACATTTGAGACATCAATATTTTGTGGGACTCTACATGATGAATCCAATTTCATTTAGGGTTTTTGAAGACTACTTACCCTAAACTCTAGCTCACACTTAAATAACACTTACATAAACTGCATATATTTCTTTGAATATGCATCTCTAAAATTTCATATATTCATGAAGTGATCAAGATATGGGCGCACTTTTCTTGACAACCAAATACTTAAACAAGATCAGTAAAATCCTTTCACAAAGATAAAAATAAATTCTAAGAAGGTCCATATCATCCTAGTTTGGGTGACACTAATAGCCTTTGAATCGTGGAGTAATCTTATGAGAGGGGAGTCAAGGGATAAATATATATGTATTCAGTGATTGCAATAATTTTTTTCTATTTGGAAAAAAATTGTGCAACTAACTTGCATGCCTAGTTTGACCTTGTTGATCTTGTTTTTGTCACTCTTTACCGAACTACAATTGAAGTAATTCTCCAAGTGCCACAAGAAGTTCTCCGCTTCTTGGGCGTCATGGATGCCTTTGAATATATGTGACTTGGCATCCTCGATCTTGGCTTCCCTATATCTGCCAGATGATGTCGATCCTTCAGATTACACGCCCTCATTGAGTGCTTTATTCTCGACTCTTATAGCTGCAATCATACTTAGCGCATCAATGAGCCGACACTCCAAGAAAGTGATGGCCTCCTTAATCTCAAACTCGGCATGCTGGCGTCCTTCCAACTCCTTGCGGATGTTGTTATTTTCCTAAGGTTGAAGTCCTCTAGAGTCTTGAACTTTTCATCAACCTCATGCAAATGCCGGCCTAATATCTCTATGGTCTGCCTCTCCATTTGAACCCTTGTGACCCATTCCTCTCCGATGATGGCCTCAATAGCCTCATCACCATAATCATCGTCACTTGTTTCAATGGTCAAATGTGGGTGACATGTTAGTGCCTTGCTTGGTGTAGGGTCGAACAACATTTCCTTACTACTCTGGTGGTGCTTATTTCCCTTGCAAATTTTACTTCCACCATCCATCATGATTGTTGTGGTGCTAGCAACGTTTATATCTCCTTCATTGGTCATTCCCTTACTGCAAACCTTTGATATGATACCACATTGTCGGAGACTTAGAGTCTAACTAATGTTTCATGCAACACTTGACAACTTACAATATTTCACGGTCATGTAAGCTCAAGTAGGACTTTTGAATCTAAGACCGCTAAGAGAATGCAAGAAAGGCTTAGAGAAACTTGAAAAGCTTTCAAAAAAAAGGCTTAGTATTACTTTGTCGAATGATTTACACTTGGTTGTAACATTTTTTTAATGAGAGGCCCTTTATTTGTATTACCTCCTAAAGGCCTAAGTGTAAATATTATCTACTTTAAAGTTCCCTAAAATATTTACACTTTAGTCCTATTCTAGAATTCTCTAAATGTTTTAGGGAATTCTAATGCCTTCTTGAATATATCTAGGAAGTTCTAGAGTATTTTACCAACCTCTTCATAAATCTAGATTTTCTCCCTTGTCCTGATGCCGGATTTGAACAAGGAAGTGGTGGGACATGACACAATGGATCATTGCGGTCCAAGCTAATCACACTTTGCATTAGTATCTAGACAATAATAACTCTTGCAACACACAATGCTACGAAGTTTCTTCGTATTTCCTATATTTTTACATAAGCTATGGATCACTAAGGTCCAAGCCAAATGCCACTTTCCATTAGGTATATGGACAAAAAAAAATCCTGAACATCCCTATAACACCCAATGCTAAGTAATCCAATATTAGAGTAAGAAAAATTTAAGTGAATATTAGGGCTAACAATATATTGATCATACAAGTATAAAAGGATGTGTTATGGTAAAGGCATTTGTCAAAGTAAAATTGATATAAACAACAATTATGTGTCAATTCTAAGCTAGTTGGGGTCAATTCTATTGTTTTTTTGGATCAGGGCGAGAAAGAATGGATATATAGTTGACATGTATAAGTTATACTTCCAATCCTCGCACTATGATAACCTACAAATTGGATTATGAAGACACAAAGAACATCATATATTGGAGATGCACCAAAAGGTACTCAATACCTACCTAGAATAGTAGGTTTCATAGAAAATAATAAAAAGGCATTCAATATATTGTTCACTAGAAGAAAAATTCCTTCTACATCAGAAATATTTTTTTTTTAGCATACAATCAAAGCATTACCTGGTCAACAAGGAAGTGAGTTGAGAACCATGAGGTATCAAGTACAATTTTCACCATTAGAAAAAATCTAGGTGATTTCTTCTATTTATGACTTGAAGGATAGACTTACCTAGTAACACGATCAAGCAAACAAGATATATGATTTAGAAATAGAAAGGAAGAGGGAGACATACTTGATGTAATTGTAGGTGCAAGAAATATAAAGGAAACAAAATATACTATTAAGAAATAGAAAGAAAGACGGGGAGATTTAGAAGAAAAAAAAGGATGATCTATCAACTAAAACACAATTAATTACTAGAGTAAAATCTAAAGGTTAAAGAAATTTCATTCATACAAGTGAAGACTTACCCAAATAATCATGAGGGTTAAATTGAACAGCTGTAAGGTTTTCCCAAATTCACAAAGTACCCTAAACATTAAATGTGCATTTAAAAACCAACCCCTAAGACAAATCCTACTTTCTGCTATTTATAATAGTAGATAAACAAACCTAATCTAGTTACAATAATAATCTTGAGCTAAAACGAAGAACTATTAATTATTTAAAATGTTGTCACCTTTTGCTTAATTTTCATTTTAGTGTATTTTTAACCTTCCATGCTTGTTTTATTAATCTTATAAGGTTTCCAAATTACTTCAAATAGACTTCATCAGTAATGAATAATGGAAGGGAAAAGATAGTAGTGTTACCTTGGTTGACTGACACATCTTGTATGAGAAGAAGAGATATAAGAATTGGAAAAGAGAGCTGGTACAGCCAACAAGAATCGAGAAGAGTATTATTAAGACGCGAGCAAGGAGGCAACACAGTAAGATTTAGATTTTATAGTTAGGGTTAATAAAAGTGGGCTTTAACCTGATCAGATTAGGTTGGGCTTGGGCCAAAACTTTTTTTTCAGTTTTTATAATTAATTAAATGGTCTATATGGCCCCAAAAAAAAATCTTTAAAAAAAGGGTTTTCGGGGTAATTTAGGGAGTATAAAAATATCAAATTTGGTAAAGAAATGCCAATAACGTAATATTTTAAAACTAGTTAAAATACGAAATTCCCGTGATTTTCGTGAGTTTCTCATATAGAAATTACCTTCATCCCCCTTAACAACTACTAACATGCAGATGGTCTAGGAATATAAGAAATTAAAATTTCATCTATGGTATATTATGCAAAGAGATTTATTGCTCACCAAAGATGAAGTTATCCTGAAGAGTTTTCTAGCTCCTCCAAAAATTTGAGAACAATATGAATCGAATTTGTTGATTCTCTCAATGAACTCCCAGTATGCATAATGACCAACTATGATATACTCTTTAGATATAAAACTCTAATACACCGTAATCAAGAAAATCTAAAGAAATTATGTCCCCCTAACCATTAGACTTATATAGTAGAGAAATATGGTATTCATTGAAACACTGCTCATGTTCAAGTACTTATGTCACAAACTTAAGAATGTGCAAACAAGTAAAAGTAGATGTGGACGATAGTTCGATGCCAGGTCTCCAACTTATCGAATATACCTTCAACCTTCTTTTAGCTACAAAAAAGGAAATACGCGCATCAAATTAGGAGGGCACAAAATTATCATCTCAAGAAAATGGTCCACATTCTCTTTCATCATTAGCTAAAGGAAATATGAAGAATTCTTACCTTAACTATATTTCCATCTTAAGTATTGGCGTATCAACTTTCTATAAGTAAGACTATTTAAGTAAGAAAATTGTATTGCAAGTTAAGGAAAATGATTCTTTAATGGAGAAGAAGTAAATTTCAAAGAATTTACTATTTTGTATGGTCATAGTAATTTAACAATATGGTGATAACAAAAAATATTGAAAAGTGCAAAGAAATATAGTTGAGATGCTTCCTCATAAATATACAAACAACGTATTGGGATAACTCAAAAGATAAAAACATTTCAATTAATTTCTGACAAAGAATGGGAGCAAACAGGAAAAACTCCTAGATTACCATAATGGAATATAGGAATGGTAATTGAGAGTTCTTTAAGTTACAACCTTATTGGAAATGTCAAGAAAAAGAAATGTTAACTAACCTTTAAAATGAATTTAAGAAAATATGGATAGATAAACTAGCATTCCAAATAGCTATCCTAGTGTCCTTCACGACTTTCTTTCTCATAGCTAACACTTCGACAAGTTCATCACTCGTTATCCCATAACTGGTTAATTCATCACAAAGTTGCCTAGCTAAAATGCCAAACTTCACCGTGTTTGACGCTTTTGAAAAGAGAGATTTCAACCCGTAGAACCAATCTATTCATGATTAGTAAAGAAAAACATTCCATTGAAATGGGCTGGAAAAGTTCTACATACACATTACTATATCATTGAGTTGTCAAGATCATAGTTTTAGTTTAATAGCAAAAGAATGATTTGATTTTTTTGTAAAATTACAAAGTATAATTGGACGGAGTAGGGAGTGTATCAATACCACTTCCTTCAGAAATATGTCAAATATATCGAGAGACAAATCAATCATTATGATATTTTCGTTGATGCTGAAAATATTGTGGCGAACTGGCGATGCATCCATATTTTTGGGGACAAAATTTTGACGATCACCTTAACTTTTTGTAAGGCAATTTCTCAAGATTTATGATCAATTTTTTGAACATCACTCTTTGTGAAGATTTATGATCCAATTTTTTGAACATCACCATCACTTATGCTAATGAAGTCTTGGTCAATATCATATTTTAGTAGTAAAAACATATTAAAGGGGGCATGCTAATTGGAAAATAAATCACTTCCATCAACAAAAAAAGTCAATTTCAATCAAATAATCAAAGACCCATTACGAATTTTCAGCTCATTTTCTCCAAAGATCTGTACTCCAAACAAACATTATACAATTAAAAGAGAGGAGGAGAGTACTAACTGACGAAAAGGGTTCTTGAAAGACTCACAATTTTAGCACGACCCACAATGGAAAATGGCAACCAATGAGTTGGGATGAAGGAATGAAGCAGTGATACGGTAGCAATACATCCGATCTTTGACATATCTTTTGCAGTTAACCCATTTTCCATCCTTAAATTTTGCTGATTTATTCAAAAAAAACATCAACTTTATTAGATCCTTTTTTCTGGGAGAATTTGAATCCTAACAGAAAAATGGCTACAGAGTGGCAAATGCCAATACAAAGGTTGTCAATTAGGTATTATGGACTCGGATTAATCACGAATTTTAGCTATGAAAATAGTTTTCGATATAATTATTAAATAAAATTACGACTTACAATAGACTCTTGCTTTTGACTTTCTTGAATTCAAATAGTGTACCGGATTGTCATATTACCTAGAATAGTAGGGTTCATAGAACATAATAAAAAGGCATTCAATATATTGTTCACTAGAGGAAAAATTCCTTCTGCATCAGAAATATATTTTTTTTTAGCATACAATCAAAGCATTACCTGGTCAACAAGGAAGTGAGTTGAGAACCATGAGGTATCAAGTAAAATTTTCACCAGTGGAAAAAATCTAGGTTATTTCTTCTATTTATGACTTGAAGGATAGACTTACCTAGTAACACGATCAAGCAAACAAGATATATGATTAAGAAATAGAAAGGAAGAGAGAGACATACTTGATGTAATTGTGGGTGCAAGAACAATAAAGGAAACAAAATATACTATTAAGAAACAGAAAGAAAGACAGGGAGATTAAGAAGAAAAAAAGGATGATCTATCAACTAAAACGCAATTAATTACTAGAGTAAAATCTAAAGATGAAAGAAATTTAATTCATAAAAGTGAAGACTTACCCAAATAATCAAGAGGGTTAAATTGAACACATGTAAGGGTTTCCCAAATTCACAAAGTAGCTTAAACATTAAATGTGCATTCAAAAACCAACCCCTAAGACAAATCCTAATTTCTGCTATTTATAATAGTAGATAAACGAACCTAAGCTAGTTACAATAATAATCTTCAGCTAAAACGAAGAAAAGCCTAGCCTATTAATTATTTAAAATGTAGGCACATCTTGCTTAATTTTCATTTTAGTGTATTTTAAACCTTCCATGCTTGTTTTATTAATCTTTTAAGGTATCCAAATTACTTCGCATCGACTTCATCAGTAATGAATAAAGGAAGGGAAAAGATAGGAGTTGTTACCTTGGATGACTGACACATCTTGTATGAGAAGAAGAGATATAAGAACGTTGGAAAAGAGAGCCGGTACAGCCCACAATAATCGAGAAGAGTAATATTCAGCCGCGAGCAAGGAGGAATAGATTTTATAGTTAGGGTTAATAAAAGTGGGCTTTAACCTAATCAGATTAGGTGGGGCTTGGGCCAAAACTTTATTTTCATTTTTTTATAATTAATATGATGGTCTATATGGCCCCAAGAAAAATACTTTAAAAAAAGGGTTTTCGGGGTAATTTAGGGAGTATAAAAGTATCAAATATGGTAAAGAAATGTCCATAACGTAATATTTTCAAAATAGTTAAAATACGAAATTGCCAAGATTTTCGTGAGTTTCTCATATAGAAAATACCTTCATCGCCCTTAACAACTACTAACATGCACATGGTCTAGGAATATAAGAAATTAAAATTTCATCTATAGTATATCATGAAAAGAGATTTATTGCTCACCAAAGATGAAGTAATCCTGAAGAGTTTTCTAGCTCCTCCAAAAATTTGAGAACAATATGAATCGAATATTATGATTCTCTCAATGAACTCCCAGTATGCATAATGACCAACGATGATTTACTCTTTAGATATAAAACTCTAGTACACCATAATCAAGAAAATGTAAAGAAATTATGTCCCCCTAACCATTAGACTTATATAGTAGAGGAATATGGTATTCATTGAAACATTGCTCATGGTCAAGGACTTATGTCACAAACTTAAGAATGTGCAAACAAGTAAAAGTAGATGTGGACAATAGTTCGATGCCAGGTCTCCAACTTTTCAACTATACCTTCAACCTTCTTTTAGCTACAAAAAAGGAAATACGCGCATCAAATTAGGAGGGCACAAAATTATCATCTCGAAAAAAGGTCCACATTCTCTTTCATCATTAGCTAAAGGGAATATGAAGAATTCTTACCTTAACTATATTTCCATCTTAAGTATTGGCGTATCTACTTTCTATAAGCAAGACTATTTAAGTAAGAAAATTGTATTGCAAGTTCAGGAAAATGAGTCTTTAATGTAGAAGAAGTAAATTTCAAAGAATTTACTATTTTGTATGATCATAGTAATTTCACAATATCGGTATAACAATAAATATTGAAAAGTTCAAAGAAATATAGTTGAGATGCTTCCTCATAAATATAGAACAACGTATTGGGATAACTTAAAAGATAAAAACATTTCAATTAATTGATGACAAAGAATGGGAGCAAAAAGGAAGAACTCCTAGATTAGCATAATGGAATATAGGAATGGTAATTAAGAGTTCTTTAAGTTACAACCTTATTGGAAATGTCAAAAAAAAAAAAAATATTAACTAACCTTTAAAATGAATTTAAGAAAATATTGATAGATAAACTAGCATTCCAAATAGCTATCCTATTGTCCTTCACGACTTTGTTTCTCATAGCTACCACTTCTAGAAGTTCACCACTCGTTATCCCATAACTGGTTAATTCATCACAAAGTTGCTTAGCTAAAATGTCAAACTTCACCGTGTTTGACCCTTTTGAAAAGAGAGATTTCAACCCGTAGAACCAATCTATTCATGATTAGTAAAGAAAAACATTCCATTGAAATGGGCTGGAAAAGTTCTACATGCACATTACTATATCATTGAGTTGTCAAGTTCATAGTTTTAGTTTAATAGCAAAAGAATGATTTGATTTTTGTAAAATTACGAAGTATAACTGGACGGAGTAGAGTGTGTATCAATTCCACTTCCTTCAGAAATATGTCAAATATATCGAGAGACAAATATCAATCAATATGATATTTTCATCGATGCTGGAAGTATTGTTGCGAACTGGCGATAAATCCATATTTTTGTGGACAAAATTTTGACGACCACCTTAACATTTTGAATGCCTATTTCTCAAGATTTATGATCAATTTAGTGAACATCACCATCACTTATGCTAATGAAATGTTGATCAATATCATATTTTAGTAGTAAAAACATATTAATGTACAGTTGAGTCTAACAAGGCATTTTCAATAGACCCTCAGCTCACAACGCAACACTCGATTCCTACCACATAATCAAAATTCACCCTTTCTCAAAATTTCCCAATTTCTTCTTCCTTACTAGCAGATTAATCAAAGGGGGCATGCTAATTGGTAAATAAATCACTTCCATAAAAAAAAACTCAATTTCAATCACATAATCAAACACCCATTAAGAATTTTCAGCTCATTTTCTTCAAAGATCTGTACTCCAAACAAACATTATACAATTAAAAGAGAGGAGGAGAGTACTAATGGACAAAAAGGGTTCTTGAAACAGTCCATTATTCGGCACGACCCACAATGGAAAATGGCAATCAATGAGTTGGGATGAAAGAATGAAGGAGTGATATGGTAGCAATACCTCCGATCTTCGACAGATCTTCTGCAGTAAACCCATTTTCCATCCTTAAATCTTGATGATTTATTCAAAAAAAAATCAACTTTTTTAGATCCTTTTTTCTGGGAGAATTGGAATCCTAAGAGAAAAATGGCTATAGAGTGGCAAATGGCAATACAAAGGTTGTCAATCAGGTCTTGTGGACGCGGATCAATCAAGAATTAGAGTTGTGAAAATAATTTTTGATATAAATATTGAATAAAATTACGATATACAATAGACCGTTGATTTTGACTTTTTTGAATCTGAATAATGTACCGAATTGTCATATTATAAAAAGAGTTAAGTAATTAGTGAAATATCAAAAATGGAATATCACAAGAATTGAATATACGTACATCTTGACATTATCTCGTAAAGGTAAAAGATTATTTCTGAAAGACTCTTGGCTAAAGTAAAAAAAAAAATAGTAAGTAACACGGAAATGATGCAAAATCTATCGGCAGGGTGCAGAGACAACAATATTATAATACGATAAATCAATGAACAAGGATAGATCATTTAAAATAAGAGTAAACAATGGTATATATAAAATGATAAACACCAACCATTGTAAGCAAGATATTCATACACCACCTATTAACCTGATATCCTAATATGTATCCTCCATAGTTTTCTATATAAAGTCATGTCCTCGGTAATATGAAGTTGCATTAAATTTTGTTTTATCATCTCTCTCCAATACTTCTTCTGTCTACCTCTATATTTCCTTGCACCCTCTATAGCCAACCTCTCTCACCTCCTCATCGATACGTCATCTACACATCTTCTCTTCGCATGTCCAAACTATCTTAGTTTTTACAAGATAATAATATTAATGATGGGAAACAAGCACATATATAGAAGCAACACACCATTGTTATATCCACACGATGGATCTGCTCCATCCATAGACAGAGTTATCATAATTAGATGAAATGTCACATCTTATATCAATGAAACATGTTAATTATACTAATTGAGGTCAATCTCATTATATTACGTTAAACTTTATCAAATTTTGTGAATTTCAAAACTTTTTGGAGATATATACTATTTAGAAGGTATGAGATAGACCCCAAAGACACTCGATCTATCTTTACTCTCGTATGGTTAATTAATTTCATCAAATGATCTATTTGACTATTGAGTAAAGAATTTGATCAATAAGTATTCAATCTTTTTACAACGTTTAATGGATTCTGACCAATTCTTCAACTCGGATCCAACTTAGTAAACCCCAAAATAAAATATAAATTTTATTTAGGGTTCTAGGAGACAATTTATTTGCAAAATATTTTATATTTTATTAATTAAAAGTTTTTTTAAGTTCAGTTTTGTTCCTTTCTTGATTCTTATGTTGGATAATATGCATCTTAAATGAATTTTATTTAATCTCCATGTAAAGAGGATTTTGTGGACTTTCATGAAGTATTTTGTTGTCACGAATAGTCCGCCCACATCTTGATCTTTTCGTAAATGTTCCATGATTTTATTAAATTTCCAAGATCCCTCTCTAAGGAATATAGTACCCTTTATATAATGTGAGCTAGGATTAATCTTCAAGAATTCTAACTGAAGTTGGACTCATCTAGTAGAGTCCCACACAATTTGAATGTCTACAAATGTCGAGTCTCTGTATCATGAAGAAACTGATTTCTTTTTTAAATAGCCTTTCTGGGCACATAGTTCACTTAACTCTCTTATTGGTTGGAGTTTTATTGTTTGAGGTGTAACCAACGGTTCTACAGAGGTCTTATGTTAAGAAATGTATTAAGTATCTTTGTCGAAGCTAGAATCAACAAAGGGCGCACCAACCACATCTCCAAGCACCTTTGAAAATTAGTTTCAGCTTCCCATTCGAACGTGGACAGAAGATTCAAATTCTCAAATTCTCAACAGTACATCTATCTCTGCATATTTGGCCAGGCATTAAAAAAGTGTTTGTGCATGTCAGTCTTAATTGCAGATTGAGCATATCAGTCATTGTTTACAGAAGCAAACCTCAAATCAATAATTAGTCATGGAGTCAGTTCAAATATTTGAAATAAAAATGTGTTGTAACAACGTAATCTAGCACTTTATCTCCAAGAATTCCTAGTGTCTATATCATCGTGAAATCTCAAGTAGCATGTATGATCCTTAAGTTAGAGCTTCAACAAGCAGTGAAGGATCATGGAACTTGTAAGTAGAAGGAATTCAAAGTACCAGACATTAACTATCTTCTTAGCATTCACACGGCATAGGTGCATCCACAAAATCAATGTGCAATACACACCATTTCATAAATGATAAAGTTGCTACCTCCCACAGGAGTTGAGGCACTAATAGGTGCCTACCTCAGCTCGGGCGGACAAAGTAGCAGCTTTATCATTAATGAAATGGATTGGGATGGGAATTGATTTTATTGATGCAACTATGCAAAGGCACTTCATCGTGAATGCTAAGAAGCTCGTCAATGTACGAAACTTTTAAATCAGTGCAACATTACAAGTTTCACGACCCTTCGCTGCCTATTAAAGCGGTAACTACGAATCTTACATTCTACCTGAGATTCCACGATGGTATTAGCACTTGGAATTTCTTGGAGATGTAGTGCTAGATTATGTTGTTACAACACATCTCTATTTCAAATATTCGAGACTAATTCCAAGACTAATTACTTATTTGCGGTCTACATTTGTAAATAATGAATGCTCTGCTCAATCTGATGTTAAGGCTAGTATGCTTGAGCACATTGTTCATGCCTCGCGCTAGATCTGCAAAGGCAGATATGTTGTACATATTTGGATGGGAGAGTGAAACTACTTTCCCAAATGTGCTTGGAGGTATTATTGAGTTCCTTGCTAGAGTGAGATCTTTGTTGATATTGTCTTCTATTAGATACTACATTTATAAGCATAAGACCTCTTCTGGAATAGTCAATCAAACAATAGAACTCTATCCAACAAGACAGTTAAGTGAACTACCAAAAAAATTTCACAGGACAAGATGAGTCAAATTTATTTAAGAATTAGACATTTGAGACATCAAAATTATGTGGGACGACTCTACAAGATGAGTCCCATTTTATTTAAGGTTCTTAGAGACTACTTATATATAGTGTAGTATATCCTTGAATAGGCATTTCTAAAATTTCATATATTCAAGAAATATTAGTAAAGAGAAGATGTGGGTGCACTCTTCTTGGCAACCAATTTTTTTAACAAGATCCATAAAATCATTTCATGGAGTTCAAATAAATCCTAAGGAGGTCCACATCATCCTTAGTTTGAGTGACACTAACAACCCTTGAATCACGGAGAAATCTTAAGAGAGAGGAAATAAGTAATAAACATATTTGTACTCACAATCTTAATGAATAAAATTATTCTTTTTATTAATATTTGATTGCAATATATTTTTTGTATTTGGGACAAAAAAATTGCAAATAAATTTGCACACCTAGTGTGACCAAATTTACCGTTCATCTTCTCTCTCACAAATCAAATGCAAATCTGAATCCACTAACCGCAAAGACTGAAACTCTCTTTTTAAGGGTACTTCAAGTCTTGTATTCGAGTTTATGGAGTCTATACGTTGACAAGCCTTCAAGTAGGGGGCATTTATAGACACCGAAATTTTGTGGAACTCTATGAGATGTATCACATCCACAAGAAAAGTGTAACAATTTTGAAAGTCACAATTAGTGGGAATATCCTCCCGAACGAGCTCAACACGCTTTGTAGCTTAGGAAAATTATAAATTGGGTTTAAATATCATTGTGGTCAACATACGCAAATCATACTCATTCAAAATACCAAAATTCTAGTATTAAATGTCTCAACATTTAATAGATCGCCCAAATACTTTAGTATAGAAAAAATGATTATTAATTTTCTTTTATATCATATATTTTTACATAAGCTATGGATCATTGTGGTGCAAGACAAGTGACTCTTTGCACTAAATATTTGGACAATAATAACTCCTGCACACCCACTAAATACCCAATGCTAAGTAATCCAATACAAAACTAAGAAAAAGTTAAGTGAATATCAAAGATAGCCGTATATTGATCATACTAGTATAAAATTACTATATGAGGCATTATGTGAAAGTTGTTATAAAGGCATTTGTCAAAAAAATATTGATATAAACAACAACTATGTGTCAATTGAAAGCTAGTTGGGTCAATTCTCTTGAATTTTTTGATCAAGGAGAGGAGGAATGGAGGTATAGATGACATGTATGCACACATTACTTTGCCTAATAATTGGATTATGAAGACGTAAAGAACTTCAGATATTAGAGGTGCATCAAAATTAACTTAATACCTACCTACAGTAGTAGGTTCATGGAACATAAATAAAAAGACAATACAATATATTTTTCACTAGAGGAAATTTCCTTTTGCATCAGAAATATAATTTTTTTAGCATACAATCAAAACATTACCTGGTCTTCAAGGAAGTGAGTTGAGAACCATGAGGTATAAAGTAAAATTTACAGCGGTGACAAAAAAATCTGGGTGATTTAATTTGTTTATGCCTTGAAGGATAGACTTTCCTAGTACCACAATCAAGCAAGCAACAATTATGGTTTAGAAATAGAAAGGCAGAGGGAGAGATACCAATTGATGTAATCCTAGATCAAAAACAATAAAGCGAACTACAATCAATCAAACAAAATATACTATCAAGAAGTAGAAAGAAAAATAGAGAGATTCAGAAGAAGAAAAAAGGATGATCTAGCAACTAAAAGATATTTGATTACTAGAATAAACTCTAAGGGTAAAAAGAAAGTGAACTCATACAAGTGAAGACTTATCAAGAATGTTAAATTGAACAGATACGAGGGTTTCCCCAAACTCACAAAGAAGTATAACCATCAAATTTTCATTCAAAAATCAACCCCTAAAATAAACCCTA
Organism: Solanum pennellii; assembly: GCF_001406875.1. NCBI lineage: Eukaryota > Viridiplantae > Streptophyta > Magnoliopsida > Solanales > Solanaceae > Solanum > Solanum pennellii. Next base: position 10,616,574 of record NC_028637.1, on the reverse strand, counting down.
GTTTCTACTATTTATAATAGTAGAGAAACTAACCAAAACTAGTTAGTTTTTACAATAACACCCTTGATCTAAAACCAAGAAATGTCTAATCTATTACTTACTTGAAATGTAGTAATCTCTTGTTTAAATTTCCATTTTAATCTCAAATAACTAAATATATATTAGTAATGTGTAATGAGTACATGTGTGATTTGGAATAGAGTAACATCTTCTAGGTACGAAATTGAAGATTTTCCTTTGATTCTCTTATAGACGATTTTTAAACTCGAAAGAAAATTTCAAAATTATAGATAAGTTTTTCAGTGAAAAAAGCTCTTTCACCTGGAGAAACAACAAAGAGTTAGAACGGTGATGAAAAAGAGAAGGAAAAGATAAGAGTTACATTACCTTGGTTGATTGACACTTCTTGTTTGAGAAGAAGAGAGACAAGAATGTTGGATTAGAGAGCTGGAACAGCCCACAAGAGAGAAATGAGTTGAGTAACATTCAGCCGTGAACAAGGAGGCAACACAGTGAGAAGAAACAAAAATGAGCTCAAGTGTAAGCTGCAATTAGCATTTATAGGTAGGGTTAATGAAAGTGGGTTTTACCCTAATCATATTAGAAATAAATCATTTTGATTGTTTTATTTTGGGCTTGGGCCTAAATTTTATTTTCATTTTTGGTTAATTAATAAAATGGCCTATACGACAAAAAAAAATCTTTTTTCAAAAAAGGTTTTTGAGGGTAATATAGCAAATATCTGAATATGGTAAAGAAATGTCAATCTCGTAATATTATCAAAATGGCTAAAATATATATGGAATTGTCATGATTTTCGTGAGTTCCTCTTTTTGTAAATACCTTCATCCCCCTTTCACAACTACAAACATTCGGATTGTGCGAGAATATAATTAATCAAATTTCTATCTACTGTAGATAATGATAGTATGTGAAATGTACAGATCATCAAGGATGAAGTGATCCTGAATAGTTTTCTAGCCCCTCCAAAAATTTGAGAACAATATGAATTGAATTTGTTGATTGTCTCAATCAACTTCATGAACAATGACCAAGGATTATTTACTCCATAGAGGAATTTGGTAAACATTGAAACCCCTCTTATGTTCAAGTACTAATTCCACACGCTTAAAGGTAGAAATCCTTCCTTTTAATTTGAATCGCCTTGCATGAAGAATGCGCGAACAAGTAAAAGTACATGAGGATTATAGATCGATGTCAGGTCTCCTACTTATCGATTATACTTTTCACCAATTTTGTAGCTACGAAAATAAATTATGTGCATCAAATAAGGAGGGCACAATATTATCATCTCGAGAAAAATGGTCCACATATTCTTTCCTTATTAGCTAAAGGGAATATGGTGAATTCTTACCTTACCTACACTTTCATGTTCAATATTGACATATCTTACTTTCTATAGGCAAGACTATTTAAGTAAGACAATAGTATTGCAAGTGAAGAGGAGTGAGTCTGTAATGATGATGAAGTAAATTTAAAATAATTTACTATTTTGTATGTTCAAAGTGATTTCACAATATCATTTTTAACCATAAATGTTGAAAAGTGCATAGAAATATGGGTGAGATGCTTCCTCGTAAATTTACGGATAACATATTGGGATAACTGGAGAAATAAAAACTTTCAATTGATTGAGGATAAAGAATGAGAATTCCTATATTAGCATTGTTGAATATAGAAATGATGGTTAAGAGTTGTTTTAAGTTATCATCGATAGACAGGAGTCTTCACTCAAAAGTTCAAGAAAGAGCATTTAAGAAAATAAATTTAAGAAAATTTTAATGGATAAACAACATTCCAGGTTATTATTATAGAGTTTTTCACAACTTTCCTTTCCCATAGCTACCATTTCTACAAGTTCATCACTCATTATCCCATAATTGGTTAATTCATCACAAAGTTTCTTAGCTAAAATGCAAAACTTCAACGTGTTCAACCCTTTAAAAAAGAGAGATTTCAACTCGTAGAACCAAGTTATTTATGATTAGTAAATATAAGATATTTCACTGAAATGGCTGGAAAAGTTCTACACACACATTAATATATCATTGGGTTGTCAAGAGCATAGTTTTAGTTTAATAGCAAAAGAATGATTTGATTTTTCTAAAACTACAAAATAAAACTTGATGGAGCTCAACAATACTAGTAGGGAGTGTATCAATTCCACTTCCTTCAGAAATATGTCAAATATATCGAGAGACAAATCAATCAATATGATATTTTCGTTGTTGCAGAAAATATTGTGACAAACTGGCGATACATCCATATTTTTGTGGACAAAATTTTGACGATCACCTTAACTTTTTGTAAGGCAATTTCTCAAGATTTATGATCAATTTTTTAAACATCACCATCACTTATGCTAATGAAGTCTTGCTCAATATCATATTTTAGTAGTAAAAACATATTAATGTACAGTTGAGTCTAAGAGGCAGGATGTACACAAATCTTACCCCTTTGCGGAATAAAAATATTTTTTTCTAATTGATCCACAATTCAAATGATAGGTTTATCGAAACCCCTTTTGATGTCGGTTTTTCTAATTGTGAATAGTTAGTATAATCCCACAAGTGAATTTGAGGAGGGTAAGACTAAGATGTACACATATTTTATTCCTATCTTTGTGTGATTATAATATTTTTTCTAATAGACCCACGATTCAAAAGAAAATTTCTGAACATGGTTGTAAGAAAAAAATATGACAAAAAAATAACAATAAAGAAAACAAATTTAGGTTTACACGTAGATATTCTTCAAGTGCTTAGATAATATAGTCTTTGTTAAAAAATAAAATATAAAATTGTAGGATGATATACATTTATATGGGAAAGTCAAGTAGTTTTTGTTGGTGAAATTTTAAATTTACAATTTAAAATAAATTATCTTCAGGTAGAGAGAGACATGAATATATATTTTTCATTATTTAAGGAAATTTAAGCTTATGACAAAAACTCTTTTCACAAATCTAGCAATAATCTTCTTAATTTGTCCCCTCCAAACAACATACCTGAATCTCGAAGTACAACTAAATAAATACTGAACAAGAGTTGAATCCAGAATTCTATAATAAGAACTTTCTTTTTAACTCACTTTTATGCACTCTATATTTTCTAATACAACAAAAAAAAGTAAGATCATCACTATTTGAAGTGGAGAAATTCTTCCTTGCAATGAATAGGAAGATTATGAGGTAGTAATTGGGTAGAAAAATGAAATAGATGTTACATGAGTGATAAGATATAAAAAGATAGAATAATTAGTGAAATAATAGAGTTTCAATGAGAAATTATGTCCAATATGACTGTCCATGTTCAATCACTAAATAAAATGCAATTACTCTCAACATTGTGCTAACAAAGTAAGACCATCATTATTTATAGGGGAGAAATTTTTTCTTGCAATAAATAAGAAGATTACGGAGTGGTAAATTGGGTAGATAAATGGCCTAGAGGTTAATTACATGAGTTTGAAGACATAAAAAGATAGAATACTGATTGAAATAATGGAGTTTCAATGGGATGTTATGGCCAATATGGTTGATCGCGTTCAGTTAACAAACAACAATTACTCCCAACGTTCTCCTAACAAAGTAAGACCGTCCTTATTTACTTGCAATGAATAGGAAGAATACGGGATGGTTAATTGGGTAGATAAATGGCTTAAATGCTACATGAATTACAAAACATAAAGTATAAAATAATGAAGTTTCAATGAGAAGTTATGGTCATGGTTGACCACATTCATTTTTAAACAAAAGATAATTATTCTCAAAGTTCTGCTAGACCATCACTATTTATAAGGGAGAAATTCTTCCTTCCAATGATGAAAAGGAAGATTTCAGGGGCAGTAAATGTTGGGTTTTAGCAAAGTGTGAATAGTAAATGAGAAGAGAAAAATGAAATGAGGTGGAACCAATTTTGGAGGGAAAATGAAAAGTTATTTGCAAAGTGCAAATGAAAAGTCATTTATCCCATATCAGTAGAAGAAAGGAAATTGTTGTCCTTATATTAGGAAACACTTCCTTTACTTCTTACAGGTCTGAGAAGAAGGTGCTCCCTCGCGCCGTCGGTGCTCGGTTGACCTCCGCATCGGCTTTCAATTTGGGTTTGGATTTGACAAACCATGTGAGCTGTTAATCAATTTCTTTTCTCTTATAAATTAATTCAGAATGAGTTAAATAAAAGAATTAATTTTGATGCAACAAAATTTATTTGAAATTCGCATGCAACGGTCATGACGGTCTGATTTCCAAAAAGTCGTTAATTTTCTAAAAAGACACATCTTTCCTAAAAGTTGTTATTTTTTCCAAAAGATACAACTTTCTGGGAAAAAATTGGTCTGAACATACTTGTCAGAACAAACACATTTCTTGCTGAACATGGATATAAAATGAAGTCATTTTTCATTTTTTCAAAAATTGGAAATTTTTCTTCTTTATTTTCTCTCATAAATAAAGTGTCAATCAACTGAGTCTGTGTGGCTTGTTACTGTTCTTACGTTCACTGAAGTTATAGAAGTTTGAGGTACCACTACTTCTTTAACAAGATAAATCTATTTTATCTTGGGAGAAATTATCTGTAACCTCGGGTAAAGTGAAGGAATTAAATTTCTTAAGGAGACACAGTAGTATCAATGGACTCAGATTATATGTACATTATGCCAATTTCATCTTCTTTCTGTTTGTGCAATTTTGACTAGCCTTAATACATGTGATAACAGTAAATTGGGTAGATAAATGTCCTAGATATTACATAAATTACAAATCATAAAAAGATAAAACAATGAGTGAAATAATGATGGTTTAGTTAGAAGCTACGGTCTTGACTGATCATTTCAGTCACTAAACTAAAGAAAATTACTTCCAACGTTCTACTAGAAAGGGTGGGCAATAGATAATGATAGGATAGGAGACAATTAAATAATAACTATTATAAAAATGAACAAATGTACTAAAAAAAATTCAATATTAGTTTTTCCTAGAAAATAAGGAGGTTGATGCAGATCATGTATCAAACAATTTTTCACATTATCAACTGGATTATGTCAGTTCAATTATGTGACCTTTTTTTGTTTAAAATTAAACATAAAATCTTGATATTAAAAAAGGCACATGAATAGGGTTAGGAGATTAATTATAGTCTCTGATCTACATTGATTATAAATTCCAAAATCTAACCAGAACTACAAAATAAAAGAAATTTATCACACCAAAATATCTTCTATAAATTCGACCACCTTCTAGTAAGCCTCACTCATTTTTTCCAAAGTAATTTTTTGTCATTCTTCTTTGTTTCCCTTTGAAATCATTATTTTGATCGTTCATGAAGCCACATGTCTTATTTCTCACTCTCGTACTTCTCCTTACTGACAACTCACCTTCTTGAGCTTTGTTATGTGCATTATATACCCGTTTTCTCCAATTGTTGTCTGGCCAACATTCTATTACTTGATGCATCTTATCAACACACAATTTTGCGATTAATTAGAGCTTCTTAACCATTCTCCTCACAATAATGGCTTTGAGTTCAAGCGCAATAGAATTTTGAAGAGCTTCATATGGGTAATAAACAATGACGTTGTTGAAAATCAATAAGAGTTCTTTAATGAAATTGGCAATTTTTAAGTTCGAAAAAACATCTTGTGCTAACTTGTTTTGAATACTCTGTAAATCCATATGTTGCTTAATTTGTTTAGTATAATATAGATCTTTCATATAAATATATATATATAAATATTAGCACTAATGTAGAATATTTAACCCATATATTATGATCCTTACACTATAAATTAGACCTCACAATGAGTTTAAAAGGAAAAATAATGACTTGTGGTATTTAACATATCATATATTCCTTTTCGATTTTATGTAACACCATTTTATCATCAATCTGTTAAAAAATATATGACATATGTATGTATTTGAAAATAATCAAGTCATAATTTTTTTTTATTTTACTATTATTGAGAATTTATATAGTCACACAAATATTACAACGTATTTAAGACAACAAGTTTTAGAATTTTTTGTTTCATGTATAGTCAAAATAAGCATGCCTTCAAAGATAAAAAGATATGAAGTTCAAAGTTCATCATGTTTCAATTAAGAAAATACTTTTTTTTTCATAGTAGATTAAAGATGAAAGAGTGTCACATGAAATAAAAGAAATGAAGTATTCTATTTAATTGTCAAAGTTTTAGTTTATAATAAAGTACAAATATAAGTATAAGAAACTATAGCATGTAGATTAGCAATGTATTTACCCGTCTTGGAAAGTCGAGATTCTAAAAGACAACAATGCTTGTGAGATATCATCACATCAAAGATTTTATCAAATCTGATAAATATTCTCCATTTTGTCATAAGAATTATAATCATGTTTTCTTCATTTAACTTTATTCTTTGTTCAACTTATTGTTTGAAAAAATTCAAAAATCTTTTCCTACATAAACATAGCATGAATAAAGATATCAATAAGGATATTACCTTTTCGTTGTCAACTTTTAATTAATATATATATATANTCATATTGCTATTAATGAAAATTCTAAACACTCGATAGAAATGAAGAATAAATTTTGCATTTGAAGAGAGATTGTAAATAATCTTACAGACTCATTGAGAAATAATGATCATTACATACAAAGAATTGCTAGTTGGAGATTCTTAGTAGTTATGTTGATTGACTAGCAGAAGTTTCAATTTATTGGTGAGGGTTCGACTCCTACTTTGTAATCCCCTCCTACATTTTCTCTTTCTCTAACCCTAATTTTATTTTATTTTATTTTTTAAAATAAAAAAGAATTTCTAGTTTGGAAAGACACCAACAATAATATGAAGTTTTTTCTCTTGGAATATTTACGCAATTTGACTTGTCAGAATTTATTTTTTCCTTTTGAGATTTATGTTAGTGTACCAAGAAAATAAATATGCAAGATAGATTTGGACAATGAAAGTAGAAACAACTAATGAAGAATTATTTGGAGCCGATTATCAAATCTAATAATCAATTAGTGATATTTATAATAAAAACATGAATTAGCTAGGAAATTCTTTATTAAAAAGTACATAGCTAATAGTATTATTTGACAATTTTCCCTATATATTTTAACAATGGAGTTTTGATGTTTAGTGATAGTGGGATTATTTTTTTGTAATGATAAAATGAAATCAAAAACATTTTATTTGAAAATAAAATAAAATTTAGTGCATTTTGTACTAGTTTGTAATACTTTATTTGTCCTCCAACACTTAAGGTTTAGAAAAGATAATATTGTAAGGAAAAATACTATAATATTGATATTAGATTGTAATTATAACGTAGTAAAGAACTTATCACAAATATTGTGTCGTGGCAAGTCACTGCCTTGAAAGCGATTTTGGCTTGACTCCGATGCAAATTGTTATAGCCGGTAGCTCCCCAAGATTTCATAGTTACTCTCAAACACGTTCACTCGTGGCTAAGAGTTTGGAGGTTGCGCAAAACCAAATGCCCAAAAATATTCAAAGATTATGATGAAAGGAGGAAAATTCTTTTTTCTTTTCCTTTATGGTTGATGTTATATTTTTTATGCTCACAAATTGTCATTCTTGTATAGATATTTCAAGAGGAGGAGTTTCAAATAGAAGAGTTAATTTTTCTTTTTCATTTTAAGAAACGGATTGTCAAGATTTATGGCATTAAAAGCCATTATTTCACTTTTATAGAAACCTCTTGTTTGTTTATTTGAACGGATATGTTTTCTCCTTTGAAACGTATTGTTGTTATATCTTTGTATTAGACTTAATTAACATAGTTAGAATTAACTCAACTATAGTATTAACTCAACAGTCCCCCACCAATGCAAAGATAAAGAGTAAGAACTGACTTTTGGACAAAAGGAAGAAACATGTACTTAAGTGTCAATATCTTTCTATTTGAATTAACACATAGTGAAAATGGGACAAAAACTCAATATCCACAAAGTGAAGTACTCTTGAATTGAATAGATATAAATTGAGACCTCCATAACACATACTATATCCTTAAATCTTAAGCAACCTCCGCGATACAAACAAAATGCTTTTATGGTCATGCGCATACACCTTGGGTCTTATGAGTGCTCTAGAAAGACGACCCAAGTCTTTCATAAAAGGAGACCATACATTTACACTCACGTAGGTGACTCCATCAAGTCAATCTCAAATAGATCACCTTTCAGCTATAGAATCATTAAGTGCAAAATAAGCTCAACCATATAAAACACTGCCTCAAGCCATAGGGATAGAAATGTTGTGTATATTGAGGCCTAACTGGTCTACCACATTACCTCAATCAATGGTCTTTAGCCCCATCCCCCTCGACGTTTCAAGGATTATTTTAGTTTCAAGCCCTTGGTCATAGGATCCGCCAAATTTCTTTCGGACCTTACATATTCCAAGGAAATAACACCCAGTTTCAACAACTGTTTAAATGCACAATGTCTAATGCGAATATGTCTCTATTTTCCATTGTACACACTACTTTTGGCAATTCCAATTACTGCTTGTGAGTCACAGTGAAGAGAAACTGGTGATGTTTGTCTTCCCTACAAAGGCGTATCTGCCAAAAGATTTCTCAGCCATTCAGCTTCTTGCCCTGCCAACTCGAGAGCAATGAATTTTGATTCGATGGTAGAATGGGCTATACAAGTATGTTTAGAAGACTTCCACGAAATAGCGCCTCCACCAAAAGTAAACACATAGCCACTGGTGGAGATAACTTCATCATTATTAGTTACCCAGTTTGCATCACAAAAACCTTCTAAAACAGCATAAAATTTGTTAAAATGCAACCACAAATTCATAGTACCTATCAAATACCTTAGCAACCGATGAAGAGCATTCCTGTGTTCACTACTAGGACTATGAGTATATCTACTCAATCTACTAACAACATAAGCTTTATCAGTCCGCGTATAGTTCATGACAAACATTACACTCCCAATTATTTTAGCATATTTAGTTTAAGAAACACTAGATTCATTATTCTTCTTCAAGTGCATGCTAGGATCATAAGGAGTTCTCACTCGAACTACATCAAAACAATCACACTTTTTCAAGATCTTTTCATTGTAATGAGACTGACACAAAGAGAAACTATTAAGAGTTCTTTTGATTTTAACTCCCAAAATTACATTGCTTCACCAAGGTCTTTCATTTCAAATTTAGAAGACAAAAAATTCTTAGTCTCATTTATAAAATTCACATTAGGACGAAAGATTAACATGTCATCTACATATAAACATATAATGACACAATCTGAACCTATCATCTTAGAATAAACACATGTATCGGATGAATATACAACAAAGTGATTGTCCACTAATGTGATATTAAATTTTTAATACGATTGCTTAAGTCCTTGTTTTAGTCCATACAAGGACTTTCTCAGTTTGCATACTTTATCCTTTTGTCCTGGAACCACAAAATCCTCAGGTTGAGTCATATAGATCTTTTCCTTTAAATCACCATTTAGAAATGCTGTTTTGACATCCATTTGATGTACCACTAGGTCGTGAATACCGGCCAAAGCAATAAGAGTTATAATGGTCGCTATTTTAGTCACAGAAGAATAAGTATCAAAGTAATATCATATCTTTATATACGAAATTACTTCTTCTTTTTCAAATTCCTTTCCCTACAGTCAAGTGGCGGAACACCCAGTTCCGCTAGTTTCCGGCTATTGCATCTTTCCTGCCACAAAAACACCTTTCTTTTAGTCAAAACCCCTAATAACAAGTCTAGCCTTATATTTATCTATTGTACAATCATGTCTCAATTTCTTTTTAAATATCCACTTGCTACTTATGGTCTTACAACCTTGAGGTAAATCATACAAGCCCCAAGTGTGATTCGAAACTATGGAGTCTAATTCTCTTTTAATAGCTTCTTTCAAAAATATAACATCTATTGATATCATTGCTTCATCATAAGTCTTAGGGTCTTCTTCTATTAAATAAATAGACAATAATTCGTTATTTTAAATATTAATATCAAAATTTTCAGTTAAGAATGTAGTGATAAAATCAGGACAAAAACTTGTCTCAATTCGACGACTCTTACTCCTTCTAAGTTCATTTTCATGCTCATTAGAAATAACTCAAGAAGAAGGTACAACATGCGAATTAATAGACATAGACATAGAAGACTTATTTTGCGCATCACTCGGCACATTGTTTTTCAAAGGAAAAATATACTCAAAAAATTCTGCATCTCTAGATTTACGAATAGAATGATCATTTAGAGACATAAATCTATATGCAACACTATTTTGATCATAACCAATAAAGATAGTATCAGAAGTCTTAGAACCAACATTTACTCGTTTAAAATCAAACCAACCTTAGCCAAACACCCACACACTTTCAAAGATTTCAAGTTAGGAGCAAACCCATTCTACAACACATATGAGGTATTTTCTTACTTCTTATGCGGGACTCTATTAAGAATATAACATGCAGACAAGACTGCTTCTCCCAACATATTGTTAGATAGACCAGAGCTTCGAAGCATAGAGTTCATGATTTCTTTAAGGGTTCTATTTTTCCGTTCGGCTAAACCATTTTGTTGGGGAGTATATCGAGCACTAACTTCATGTATTATATCATTTTTCTCAAAAAAATCTTCTAGAGTTTTAGTACTATATTCACCACCCCTATCAGATCTAAACTTCTTGACTTTCCACTTCTGCTTTAAATTTCAAAACATGATTTCAGCTTCATCTTTGGACTTAAGAAGATGTACCTTAGTGTATCTAGAAAAGTAATCAACAAAAGTAATGTAATACTTTTTCCACCTTTGCTAACAGTGTTCTTGAAATCTGCTAAACCTAAATGTATTAGTTCAAGTAATTCAGTCTTTCTACTAATAACAGATTTGAAATGTTTCTTGGCATGCTTTGCTTCTTCAACACATGACATTTAGAAAAATCATCAGTTTTTATCATAGGAATTAATTCCATTTTTCTGAGTGTTTTAATAGAAGCAATATTAACATGACCTAGTCTACCATGCCACAAATTAAGACTCAACAATATAAGCAGAATTTGAAATGCTGAACAATGTTTAATACAAATAATCCTCTACTAAGATATCCCTTCCCAACAAAGTCTACTCCGCGAGAAATAATTATTTTATCAACTTCAAACACAAGTTTAAGGCCTACTTTGTTGATAAGTGCTCAGGAAACTATGTTTCTACGGAGGGAGGGAACATACAAAACATTGTTCAAGGATAATGTCTGCCCAGAAGTTAATTGAAGCAAAACTTTTTCTTTACCCATTACTACAGCAGTAGTGGAGTTACCCATATATACACACACTCTATCAGTAGACTCCTCAAAGTCATGTAATAACTCTTTATTCACACAGAAATGCCTTGAGGCGTCTGTGTCTACCACCTAGTCAATCTTATTTGCCACCAGATTTGCCTCAACGACTACAGCAACAATCACTTCATTACCTTCAGCAAGATTGGCTTGGAAATCACTTTGTCCTTCCTTTTTTGAGTCTTGCCCTTTTCTTTGATAGCACCTGGTAGCTCTGTGACCAACTTTTCCACAAACAAAACAAGAGCCCTAAAATTTTTGAATTTGACTCTCCGGGTTGTTGAATTGATATTTCATCTTCATAAGTTCGTTTTTCGAGACTTTCTTCTGTTTGCCTTTTCACCCGTCTTTCACAACAGTACCAGAAGATTAAACAAGATTAGCTTTAGAAGAATTAAGACAAAGTTCTTCCATTTTATCTTTGAGACGGTTTGCCTCTTCAGTCCTCATGTGAACGATAAGTTCTCGAAGGGTTCTTATGTTTTAATTGATTTCTACAATCACTCCAAGATGGTGGAAATTTTTCAGGAAGAACATTAGCCTGAAATATCTCACATATCTTCATGTCCTCATTGAGAACACCACCAGTAAAGTTCTCATATTCGTGAACTTGTTCCATTATTGGCTTATTATCAACCATTTGGATTTTAATCCACTGACAGACAACATATTTTTTCTTTCCTGCATCATCAGCACCATATTTCTTTTCCAAACTATCCCATATTTCTTTGACAGATTTATAGTTTAAAAATAAATCAAACAAAGGATTCGCCATATGATTTAGCAAATGTCCTCTAAAAATTTTGTTATCCTTTTCAATCTTCTTTTCAACAACATCGTCAATAGTTATAACATTGCTAGAATCAGTATTACTTCTAGAACCATTCATACAAGGTTCATTAAATAAAACATAATCAACTTCTAATTGTTCAAAGAATATTAAAAGTTTTTGTGACCATCGTTTAAAATTATTTCCATCCAAAGGCTCATGTTTTGACAAATTATTAAAAGTTTTGTTGAAAGAAATAGTCATTTATCAATATTAAATGTTAGGAAAAGCGCTTTCAAATTGTAGGAAAAATACTACAATATTGATATTAGATTGGAATTATAAAGTAGTAAAGAACTTATCACAAATACTGTATCGTGGCAAGCCACTGCTTTGGGAGCGATTTCGGCTTGACTCCGATGCAAATCATTATAGCTGGTCGCTCCCAAGGTTCCATAGTTGCTCTCAAACACGTGCACTCGTGGCTAAGAGTTTGGAGGTTGTATTTTTTATGCTTACAAATTTTCATTCTCATATAGATATTTCAAGAGGAGTTTCAAATAGAAGAGTTAATTTTTCTTTTTAATTTTAAGAAACGGATTGCCAAGATTATTGGCATTAAAGACCATTACTTCACTTTTACAAAAACCTCTTGTTTGTTTATTGGAACGGATATGTATTCTCTTTTGAGACGTATAGTTGTTATATCTTTGCATTAGACCTAATTAGCATAGTTAGAATTAACTTAACTATAGTATTAACTCAATAAATACATCTTTGAATATATTTTGTATCTCGTAGATAATTTTGATTTTGTAAAAACTATCATAAATGTGGATCAAACAAAACATTAGTGAAAACTCATAATTCTTCAAACATCATATGTAAGAAATATTTAAAAAGAAATAAAGAGAGAATTATGAAAATGATGGAGTATCCCTTAGTTTGTCCAATAATCTCTATAAGTCTTTGTAAGTTTATATGTCACAACTTTATGAATGCACTCTCATCATCTACTTCATCAGTAAAATTTGTCTGATCTAGACACTTACAACGCCCTTTTAATTTTTCATACTTAAACCTAACATTCTACTTACGAAAATTTGAGAATACATCGACGTCAATTGGTAATGGAATGCGAGAGTTTTGCATCCATTATTTATGATTTTCTAATCCATGAAGTCGCGCTGAACATCCAACACTATATCATCTTCAACTATTTCCATTTTTAAAGAAAAGTTTTGAGTGTTATTTTAGAGGATCTAAATCACTTCGTCAATTATTATCCAATTTTTTTCTTCTTCAAGTAGTTGTTAGATTCATAAAAAAAATGATCAAATATGAATTGAATGAATCAAGACCATTTAAGGCGAATGAGGTAAAAAGAAATATGCATTTTCTTGTTCATTGTTATTTTCTCATTAAACTCATGGTATATAAATTACATTCACTTTCTTTAAATAACATTTCTTTTTATAATATTAGTGTTTTGCTATGAAATTGTTCATTTTTTCCAAGTTAAATTTGAATATTTTACTAAGCTTTAAAAAAAGAACTTTCCAAACTTTATTTTTGTAAAAACAGAAATGAATCAACAACGTTACAAAACATTATTGATGTCGGCCTCCTGCTCCAAGTCTGGAGGAATATCTATTGATTTTTCCTTACTCACCACACTCATAGTAGGACCAGGAACCACCATGTACTAACAAAAATCCAAATACATTGAATGGTCACCGTAACCTGAAAACCTGTAATAGCAACCCTGATAAGTCTTGACCCAAGTTGTAGATACTTTTCCAATATTACCTCCCTCAGAAACTTACATAACTGCATGAACATGTAACTGAACCGAGGATGAATACCCCTCCTTAAGGATTCCCCTCCAGATGAGGTACTACTAAAATAACAACAAGGGCAAGACATCTTGTCTGCCAAAATCCCTAAATTCCATGCGGCGCATAAGCTCCATGAACACCTTTGAATGCTCTTTGAAAAGAAGCTTCAGACAAGGTTGTTTGATAAGCTGCTTCAACGGATATAATAAGTCAAACTTCTCATGAATTGAAAAATTCTTAGTCTCATCTGGTAAAATCACCAAAGCATGGTGAGACAAGGCATGAAATCTTTCAAAAAATCGATCTGAAATACCATCTTAAGTCAAGTTCTCAAACAGAAGTTACAGGGAATTAACATGTTATTCTAGTATCGTCATCAGACTGCCACCACTTCCTAGAGAGGCCCCACATGTGAAAAGTAGTTTAATCCACTCCGTCGGACTCCACCAACTCCACATTTTGTAACATCTCATGAAAACTCACAAGAAACAGTTTAAAGTTAAACTTCAGTAAATCTTGTGTGTATATCTATCTATTAGGCGATAAATACTACTTAGAAGGTATGAGATGACCCTAAAGACACTAGATCTATATTTACTCTCTTCTTGTTAATTAATTTCGTCAAACGATCTATTTGACAATTCAGTGAAGGATTTGATCAATGAACATTCAGTTCTTTCTACAATGTCTAATGGATTCTGACCAATTCTTCAACTCGGATCAAACTAATAAAACCCCAAATAAATTATAAATTTTAGTTAGGGTTCTAGGAGAAAATTTCTTTGAAACAAATTTTATGTATTGAAAATAAACTCCAACTAATAAATAAATATGAAGAAAGAAGAATATGTTACTAATTAACACTTTGAGTACAATTTGTGCATTTCTTGATTCTTCTGTAGGATAATTTGCACCTAAAATAGATTTTATTTGATTTTATGTAAAGAGGATTTGTGGACTTTCATGAAGTATTTGTGGTCAAAGAGTCCACCCACTCTTGATCTCTTTGTAAATGTTCCATGAATTTATGAAATTTTCAAGATCCCTCTCTAGGGATATAGTACCCTTTATATAGTGTGAGTTAGGATTAGTCTTCAAGAATTAGGATTAGTCTTCAAGAACTCTAAATGAAGTTGGACTCATCTGGTAGAGTCTCAGTCTCATGAAGAAACTGATTTCTTTTTTAAATAACCTTTCTGCGCACATAGTTCACTTAAATCTCTTATTGGTTGGAGTTTATTGTTTGAGGTGTAATCAACGGTTCCAGGAGAGGTCTTAAGGGATCGCACCAACAGAGGACCCAACAAATCTCCAAGCAAGTTGCAGATTCCCATCCAAACGTGGACACATGATTTAATTTCTCAAAAATCCTCAATAGTACAACATATCTGTCTTTACAGATTTCACGAGGCATGAAGAAGGTGCTTGTGCATGCCAGCCTTAAGTGCAGATTGAGCATATTATTCATTGTTTACAGAAGCTTACCTCAAATCATTAATTAGTCATGGAGTCAATTCAATATTTAAAATAGATATGTGTTGTACCAACATAATCTAGCATTGCATCTCGTAGAATTCCTAGCGTTGATATCATTGTGGCATATGATCCGTGAGTAAGAGTTTCAACAAGTCATGAAGGGTCATGGAAATTGTAAGTAGCAAGGTTTCAAAGTACCATACATTAACTAGCTTCACAGAATCAACAAAATCAATGTGCAACCCCATATGTCACGACCCAAAACGGGTCGCGAGTGGCACCCACACTTATCCTACTATGTGAGCGAACCAACCAATCTATACCCCAACATTTCAACCATAAATAACAAAATGTAATGCGGAAGACTTAAAACTCATTAATAAAAATCGATTAAATAACTTCTAAAAACTCAATACTTATTATTCCCAAAAACTGGAAGTCATCACCAAAAGAACATCTATCCTCAAAATACTAAATCTAGGAATATCTAGGAAGCTAAAATAATAACAGCTAGTCCATGCCGGAACATCAAGGCATCAAGACATGAAGGAGAAGATCCAGTCCAAGCTAGAAGCATTAGCTCACCCTGAGATCAGACGTGATGAAGACTGGCTAGAGTTGCGGTTGAGTTGAAGACGATGGCACGTTTACTGCACTCCACAAATAACAAAGAAAAACAATTACAAGTAGGGGTCAGTACAAGGCACAAGTACTGAGTAGGTATCATCGGCCAACTCAAAATAGAAAGCAATATATTTCAGATAATAACATAAAATTAACTAATATTCTTAACAGGTGATAGCAACAAGTATAAGAATCATTCACAACATCACCAAACACATCTATGAGGACTCAAGCCTCCACATCATACTCTTTTTGGGAAACA
>NC_028637.1:10556610-10600127 GCF_001406875.1 Solanum pennellii | reverse complement strand
TTACATTACTACCCAATACATATCATTCGCTATTAAGAGTTTACTATGAAATAGCATAAACCATAACCTACCTCCACCGAAGAATCGCGATCAAACAAGCTATCTTCCCAAAGCTGCGTTCTTCCTCTCTCTCGATCGATCGTTTCTCTCTTCTCCCTTTGTTCTTTCTATTTTTCTTATTCAAAACCCTTTTTCTTTTACCCAAATTAGCATATAATTAAGTATAAAAGATGATAAAATACCCCACTATTTGTTTCAAGGTTATCTCCTTTAACCCCCAAGTAATTGAATTATTAACATTAAACCACTAACTTTATAATTATAAGCAGGAATAGTCCAAAACGCCCCTTAAAACATTTAACACAAATCCGACCCAGTCAGGGTCACGCAGCCTGTGACGGCCCGTCGTGCCTGCGACGGTCCGTCCTGCATGTCCGTCAAAAAGTTCAGAGACTAAATTTCACTAAAGGGTCTGTGACGGTCCATCGTGCCCACGACGTTCCGTCCTGCCATGTTGTCGTGAAGTTCAGAGAGTCGATCTCAGTACCCAAATTATCAGATTCTAAGTGTTTTGGAAAGAGACCCCCTCGACGGTCCGTCGTGCCCATGACGGTCCGTCGTGGGATCCGTCGACTTAGACAGTTATTGCCAGAAATAAACTCTACTGCTCAAAACGACTAAACAGGTCGTTACACCACATGAGCTGAGGTAGGCACCTATTAGTTCCTCAATCACATTTACTACTTCTTACTATTTCTAACCGTTTCCCTTAGCCTATTATAAATTTTATTGAAGGAAAAGGGAACTCTTAGTCGAAGAACATGAGAATTATCATCAGGAATGATTCACGTTAGAAGATCAAATGGTTCAATATGCAAAAATTTCATATTTTACAAGCGCATCCAAAGTTGCAAAGTGTAACATTGGAAATGATTTTATTTTCTTAATTCTGAGTAAACCCTCGTGCTGACTTTCATAATTCTTAAATAGTTGTATACTGACATCACATTTGAGAAAAGAGTCTCCAAGTTTCCCAAGTGATTCTTGAGCTCGACTATCTTATGAATCTAAGGTATATACATATAGCAGTGAATCTGTTCGGCGGAGTTTGGGGATTCACTACCATATGTGTATACCTAGAATTCATAAGATTCTTGAGGTCAACGATAACTATCTACCGTGCTAGAACCTTTAGACCTTATAGGGGAAGTATCCATGCCGAATAAACTTTAAAAGAATGCTTTTGAATCACCACAAAGTAAAACTTTGTATCCCAACCGCTATGATTTTGGAAGTAATGACAACAAAGAAATGTCTCCAGAATTTTCATTTGGAATCACTTGAGAAGCTTGGCGACTCTTTTCTCAGATATGCTATTAGTATACAATCGTTTTTAAGACTTATGAAAATTATCATGAGGGTCTTCTCAACATTAAGAAAAATAAAATCATTTCCAGTGTTGCATTGTTCAAGCTTGGACGTGCTCGTAAAATTCTGAGATTTATCCGTAATGAACCATTCTATCTAAAAGTGTGGAAAATTCCTAGTGATAATCCTCAAGTTTACAACTTGACAAAAATTTCTTGATGCCTTCAGTAGAAATGTGTTGTAGGGTAAAGTATAGGAGATTAGAAACAAGAGAGTAGCTGATATGGTTGAGGCACTAACAGGTGCCTACCTCAGCTGGGACGGTCAACGTAGCAGCTTTATCATTTATGAAATGGATCGGGATGGACATTTATTTTATTGATGCACCTATCTTAAGGCACTTCATCGTGAATGCTAAGAAGCTAGTCAATGTATGCTACTTAGAAATCATTGCTATACTACAAATTTCACGATCCTTCGCTGCCTGTTAAAACGCTAACTGAGGGATCTTACGTGCTACATGAGATTCCACGATGCTATTAGCACTTGAAAGTTCTTGGAGATGTAATGCTAGATTATGTTATTACAACATATCTCTATTTCAAATATTCGAGGTTGATTACAACGCTAATTACTTATTTGTGGTCTAGTTTATTAAATAATGAATGATATACTCAATCTGCAGTTAAGGCTAGCCTTCATGAGCACATTCTTCATGTCTCGCCAGATTTGCAAAGGTAAATATTTTATAAGTTGAGAATTTTGAGAAATTGGATATTGTGTCTACGTTTGGATGGGAGAGTGAAACTACTTTCCTGTATGTGGTTGGGGATGTTGTTAGGTCCTTTATTGGTGCGATCTTTGTTGACTCTAGCTTTGAAAAAGTTACTTAATACATTTTTAAACATAAGGCCTCTTCTTGTGTGTGCATCTCCAAGCTTTGGGGAGATAAATACTACATAGAAGGTAAAAGATGACCCCAAAGGCACTTGATCTATCTTTATTCTCGCCTGATTAAAAGATCTATCAGACTACGGAATGAATGATTTGATCAATGAATATTCAAGGAGACAAAATTTTTTTGCACTAAATCTTATTTATGGAAAATAAACTCCGACCACAAAATAAAAATGATGAAACAACAATATTTTATTAATTAATACTTTAAGTACAATTTTATCCCTCTCTTGATTCTTCTAACGGATAACTTGCACCTTAAATGAATTTTATTTGATATCCATGTAATTAGGTTTCTATGGATATTTTTTTTAAGTATTTGGTTAACAAGAAGAGTCCACCCACATCTTTATATCTTTGTAAATATTTCATGAATTTATGAAATTTTCAAGATCCCTCTCTAAGGGATACATTACCCTTTATATAGTGTAAGATAGAAGTTGTTTTCAAGAAGGCCTAATTGAAATTTGACTCATCTAGTAGAGTCCAACACAAATTTGATGTCTACGAATGTCTAGTTTTTGGATCTAGAATCAACAAAGATCGCACAAACAACGAACCCAATAACATCTCCCAACACATTTTTGAAGTAGTTTTTGTTGGGTATGTAGCCAGAAAATGGGAAATAGAGGGAAAGAGAGGAATTTGAAAAAATGAGAACTTGAAGAGTTGGGAACTTGAAAAGTCCTCTTATACTTTAATGAAAAGGCATTTGTCCCTCATCGATGGTGGAAAAAAATTTGGAGAGTTTAAAGGAAAAGACAAAAGTCAAGCAAACATCATGGAAAAGATGGAAGATGCAGATGACTTGTGTGCAATGACCTCGGAGTGTAACTTAGTTAGAAATCCCAAGGAGTGGTTTCTCGACTCAGGTGCAACTAGACATATTTTCTCTGCGAAAGAAGCCTTTTCAATTTACACTCCTGCTGAGTACGATAAAGATTTATTCATGGGAAACACAGTAACAACAAGGATTGCAGGAACTGGGAAAGTAATGTTGAAAATGACATCCGGCAAGGTGTTGACTTTGAACAATGTTCTGCATGTCCGTACTATTAGGAAGAATTTATTTTATGTTGCACTACTCGTTAAGAATGGTTTTAAGTGTGTCCTAGTTAGTGATAAAGCTGTAATAAGTAAGAAAGAAAAGTTCATAGGAAAGGGCTACCTCAATGAGGGTCTTTTCAAACTGAATGTAATGGTTGTTGACAGTATTAATAAAAGTTCTGTTATCGTTTACTTATTGGAGTTAAATGATTTATGGCATGCCAGTTTGGGACATGTAAATTACAAAGCCTTGCGAAAATTGGTTAATCTAGAAGTACTGCCTGATTTTATAACTTTTATTGATGACTGCACTCAATTTTGATATGTATATTTGCTTAATAGTAAGGATGAAGCAATTGATGCATTTAAGCAATACAAAAATGAAGTGGATAACCGAGTGAATATAAAGATAAAAATGACTCGGAGTGATAGGGGTGGAGAATATGAATATCCTTTTGCTGGAGATATATTTGGAATATGGTATTATTCATCAAACTACTGCACCTTATACACCACAATCAAATGGTTTGGCAAAACGGAAGAACAGAACATTAAAAGAAATGATGAATGCCTTAATGATCAATGCTGGTTCACCGCGAAACCTTTGGGTGGAAGCCATCCTTATAGGTAATAAAATACTCAATAGAGTACCCCATTGAAAAACACAATCAATTCCATATGAGTTGTGAAAAGGTAGGAAACCAAACTTAAAATATTTTGAAGTGTGGGGTGTTTAGCCAAGGTAGCGGTTCATTTACTGAAGAGGGTTAAAATTGGACCCAAAATAGTAGATTGTGTCTTTATTGGGTATGCTGTGAACAGTAAAGCCCGTCAATTTTTAGTTCACAAATCTGATAATCCTAAGATCCATATTAATACAATAATTAAATCTATTAGTACAGAGTTTTTTGAAAACATTTATCCGTATAAAATAGAAAGTCAGTCAACAAGTGAAAGACCTAAACGACCACGAGACGAATCAATGGAAAATATTCTAACTAGTGAGGAACCTAGGCGTAGTACTCGCCAACCAAAATCTCAAACATTTAAAGCAGTTATGTCTTCGTGTGAGTCAACTTATTGTAAAGAAGCAGTAAATAGTTAGATCGAATAAATTTTAAGCAATCACACTTGGTAATTGACTGATCTTCCTCCAGGAAATAAACCTTTAGGGTCAAAGTGGATCTTTAAAAGGAAAATGAAACGTGATGGGACTATTGACAAATATAAGGCTAGACAGGTAGTCAAAGGGTACAGATGAAAGGAAGGTCTGGACAACTTTGACACATACTCTCCAGTAACAAGGATAACATCAATTAGGATGCTAATAGCACTAGCAGCAGTGCATGATCTTAAAATCAACCAAATGGATGTAAAGACAACCTTCTTAAATGGAGAGTTGGAAGAAGAAATTTACAATGAACAACCTGAAGGGTTTATAGTTCCTGGTAAAGAAAAGAAAGTGTGCAGATTTGTGAAATCACTTTATGGACTCAAGCAAGCACCCAAAAAATGACATGCTAAATTTCACCAAATAATGTTGGCAAATGGACTCAAGATTAACGAATGTGATAAATGTGTTTACATTAAAAATGTTATGAATCATGAAGTCATTGTTTGTTTGTATGTTGATGACATGTTAATAATGAGTAAAGAGATTGACGATATAAATACTACTAAGCGCATGCTGTCCAGCAAATTCGATATGAAAGACTTAGGAGTTGCTGATTTGATCTTAGAGGTCAGGATTATCAAAACTCCCCAGGGACTAGCATTATCTAAATCTCATTATATTGAAAAACTATTGGATAAGTTCAAGTACTTGAATTTCAATGTTGTCAAAACTCCAATTGATTTAAGTTGTACATTTAAAAAGAATGAAGGACTCTCAATTGAAATATGCTAGAGTGTTGGGAAGTTGTACGCGACCAGATATATCATGTGCTTTTAGTAAACTGATTCGGTTCACTAGTAATCCTAATCAAACTCACTGGATGGCAATGAAACGTGTATTGGGTTATCTAAAATATACACAACATTATGTTTTGCATTATAATAAATATCCTGCTGAGATTGAAGAATATAGTGATGCAAATTGGATCACTTGGTCAAATGATGTAAAATCCACGAGTGGTTATGTGTTCATACTTGGTGGAGGAGAGACTCTTGGAAATCGTCGAAAGAGACATGTATTGCTCGCTACACAATGGAATCTGAATTCATTGCTTTGGATATAGTTGGTGAAGAAGCTGAATGACTCCGGAATTTCCTAGAGGATATTCCACTCAGGGCCAAACATGTTGGACCTATTTGCATACATTGGATAGTCAAGCAACAATAGGTAGGGCAGGGAGCGTTATGTACAACGGGAAATCTCGTCATATACGATGGATACATAACACCGTAAGACAACTGCTCTCTAGTGGAAATTATCACAATTGACTATGTAAGTCAAGAGATTATATGTCAAATCTACTAACAAAAGTCCTAGTGAGAGGGCAGTTAAACGATCATCTAAGGGAATGAGTTTACGGGTTAGGACAAGTAAGCATGACGGTTACTCTATCTAGCAGACTAGAGATCCCAAGAGCTAGATTCATGGAGAAAAACAAAGTTATGGCTGACGGTTCGACATTGTCAATTAACTTAATCCATTCTCATGATGAACATAATGTTCAGGAACAAGGTTAAGACTTTAAGGCTTGTTAATGAGGTAATAAAGCTTAAAGTTTTAAATGATTTGCTAAGTTTGGTAGATTTGACCAAATGGTGTATCTATGAGATGACACGGCTAGAAATTACCTATGTGAGTGTGAAGTGGAAGCCGCTTCAAAGAGAATTTTATGTCAAAATCCTATTCTCTATACACTCATGAAAACAGGAGGTTTTCATGGCTGAAACGAACACAACCGTAAAAACCATAAACAGTCAAGGATTAATTGTGTGACATATGGTTGTGTAGGTATACACCAAAACTTGACGGTTCAAAGATATCACATCTATCGATTGACCGAGTATATCCGACAAATGTTCACTACGAAAAGTCCAAAGGGAAACCTACTTATCCAGATGCAATTAATTCTTGCCTGTAAATTACACAATTGTCCGTGCATTGCTATGTTATAACCATTCCCCATCAATGTGGTGGATTGTTGGGTATGTAGCAAGAAGTAATGGGAAATAGTGGGAAAGAGAGGAATTTGAAATGTTGAGAACTTGAAGAGTTAGGAATTTGAAAAGTCCTCTTATGCTTTAATGAAAAGATATTTGTCCCTCATCGGTGGTGAAAATAAAAATAGGAGAGTTTAAATACAAAAACACTCATATTAATTGTTAAAAGGGTT
This sequence comes from Solanum pennellii, assembly GCF_001406875.1. Lineage (NCBI taxonomy): Eukaryota > Viridiplantae > Streptophyta > Magnoliopsida > Solanales > Solanaceae > Solanum > Solanum pennellii. Next base: position 10,593,411 of record NC_028637.1, on the reverse strand, counting down.
GGAAAGAGGGACCCCCCTCGCGCCGTCGTCGTCCTCGCTCGCTCGTCTCAGCTTCGGCTTCGACTTTGGCTTTGGCAAATGATCGAGAGATTATTTTTTGGACAAAGTTTATTTTAATTATTCAATTAATTTATTAATTAAATGGCTGAAAATGTCTTTAATTAATTAGTTGATAAAAACAGTTTAAAATTAGCTGAAATGTTTCAACTTTTTAGTTCACTAACCCGACCTGACTCGGATCCACACGCGACCCATTTTATTTGAACTTTCCCATTTTATTTAAATTTTCCACCATGACTGTTCTAAAAGGTTGCAACTTTCAGGAACATTCAGTACCATTTGAAAGGTTGCAAACATTCATTAATGGTCGTGTGAATTCTTAAAGGGTTGCAACCTTTCGGAACCTATTCTTCTTGCCTATAAATACCACTCATTCTTCAGAATATTTCCTTAAAAATTTTATGATCTTCTTCTTCTTCTTCGTCTGCACACATTTTTCTTCGTATACATTCCTACTGTGGATTGGTCCACTGATAGTAGAGTTTTTGGTATCTACACTCTGCTGATTAAGATCATTTTACCCTAGGATGTTATATTCCAAATCAAACCTAGGATACTAGAGGGGAATAATTTCCTTAAGGGACACTGTGAGTTCAGTCGACTTGATCTTTTTCCGATTTAAAAAGTTTTAAGATTTTGGTATGTATTTTTATACAAATTTTACTTTTGGTGAATTAAATTTTTGTTCATCTCTCTTACAGGTTCTATAAATTACAGTTACTTCGTGTTTCTGAACAATTTATTAGAATCAGGTATTTGTGATTTTATAACACAAATTGGCAACAGTTTCAGCCTCCCATACAAACGTATACACAAGATCCGATTTTCAACAATCCTCAACAGTACATTCTTTGCAAATTTGGCAAGGCATGAAGAAGAAGGTGCTTGTGCATGCCAGTCTTTTTTTGTATATTGAGCATATCATTCATTGTTAATAGAAGCATACATCAAATCAATAATTATTCATGGATTCAGTTTGAATAATTTAAATAGATATATGTTGTAACAACATAATCTAGCATTGTATCTCTAAGAATTCCTAGTGTTGATATCATCGTGGAATCTCAGGTAGCTTGTATGATCCTGGAGTTAGAGATTTAACAAGCAGTGAAGGATCATGGAACTTTTAATGTAGCAGGGATTCAAAGTACCAGACATATTAACTTGTTTCTCAGCATTCACAGGGAAGTGTTATGTCATAGGTGTATCGACAAAATTAATGTTTAACAAAAGTCATTTCTTAAATGGTAATGAAGCTACTTCCCTACATGAGTTGAGGTAGGAACCTATTAGTGCCTCAACCACAACAACTACTTCTTACTATTTCTAATCGATTGTCTTAGCCTACTATACATTTTTATTGAAGGCAATAGGAACTATTAACAAAAGTAGTGAACTCGAAAATTCTCATCAGGAATGATCACATTTTAAGATTGAATGGTTCATTATAGATGAATTTTGATATTTTACTAGCACATCCAAACTTGCATAGTGTAACATTGGAAATGATTTTATTTTTCTTAATTTTTAGAAAACCCTCGTGATGACTTTCATAAGTCTTAAATAATTGTATACTAACATCACATTTGATAATAAAGTCTCCAAGTTTCCCAAGTTATTCCAAATGTAACTTCTAGAGGCATTTTTTTTGTTGTCATTACTTCCAAAACCTTAGCAATTGGATACAATGTTTTTCCTTCCAGTTCAAGTTTATTCTGCATGACTGCTTCCCATATAAAATCTTAAGGTTGTAGCATGACAGATAGGTATTAGGAGAGATTCCAAACCTTGAGAATATTATGAATTCTAAGGTATACATGTATGGCAGTGAATCTGTTATATTCCACCCGAACAGATTCACTCTCATACGTGTATAACTTAGATTCATAAGATTCTCTAGGTCAAGAATCTTTCGCCAATTACTATTTGTCTGCTAGAAACTTTGGACTTTATAGGGCAAACTAAAAAATTTTATCTCAACTGCTAAGGTTTTGAAAGTGTTGACAACAAAAAAATGCATGCAGAAGTTTTATTTGGAATCACATAGGTAACTTGGAGAATCTTTTCGCAAATATGCTATCAGTATACAGTTGTTTAAGACTTATGAAAATCATCATGAGGGTCTTTCAGCATTAAGAAAAATAAAATGATTTTGAGTGTTGCATGGTTCAAGCTTGGATGTGCTCGTAAAATTCTAAGATTTATCTGTAATGAACCATTAAATCTTAAATTGGGGTTCATTCCTAGGGATAATTCTCAAGTTCAGAACTTTTTCAAAGAGTTTGCCTTCGGTAGAAATGTATAATCGGGTAAAGTAGGAGATTGTAAGTAAGATAGTAGCTAATGTGGTGAGGCACTAATTGGTACCTACCTCAGCTCAGGCGCGGAAGTAGCAACTTTATCATTTATTGAAATGGATCTGGACGGATATTGATTTTATTGATGCACCTATGCTAAGGAACTTCCTCATGAATATTGACAAGCTAGTCAATATACGGTACTTGGAAATTACTGCTACTTAACAAGTTTTGTGACTCTTCGTTGTTTGTTAAAGCTCTAACTCACGGATCTTACATGCTACCTGAGATACCAAGATGCTATTAGCACTTGGAATTTCTTGGAGATGTAGTGCTATATTATGTTGTTACAACACATCTCTATTTTAAATATTCGAGACTGATTCCAAGACTAATTACTTATTTCCGGTCTACGTTTGTAAATAATGAATGTTATGCTCAATCTTGAGTTTATAAGGTTTACACTCTCACAAACCTTGATGATACAACACGACAATGTTGATCTTGTTTTTGTCACTCTTTACCGAACTACACTTGAAGTAATTCTCCAAGTGTCATAAGAAGTTCTCCGCTTCTTGGGCGTCATGGATGCCTTTGAACATATGTGAATTGGGAGCCTCGACCTTGGCTTCCCTATCTCGGCCGGATGATGTCGATCCTTAAGCTTACACTCCCTCATTGAGTGCTTTATTCTCGACTCTCATAGCTGCAGTCATACTTAGCGTATCAATGAGATGACACTCCAAGAAAGTGATGGCCTCCTTCATCTCGAACTTGGCATGATGGCGTCCCTCAAACTCCTTGCGGATGTTGTTATTTTCCTAAGGTTGATGTCCTTTAGAGTCTTGAAATTTTCATCAACCTCATCCAAATGCCGGCCTAATATATCTACGGTCTACCTCTCCATTTGAACCCTTGTGACCCATTCCTCTCCGATGGTGGCGTCAATAGCCTCATAACCATACTCATCGTCACTTGCTTCAATGGTCAAATGTGGGTGACATGTTAGTTCCTTGCTTGGTGTAGGGTCGAACAACATTTCCTTACTACTCTTGTGGTGCTTATTTCCCTTGCAGATCTTACTTCAACCATCCATCCTGATTGTTGTGGTGCTAGCAACGTTTACATCTCCTTCATTGGCCATTCTCTTACTGCAAACCTTTGATATGATACCACATTGTCGGAGACTTAGAGTCTAACTAATGTTTCATGTAACACTTGACAACTTACTCACAATATTTCACGGTCTTGTAAGCTCAAGTAGGACTTTTGAATCTAAGACCGCTAAGATATGCAAGAAAGACTTAGAGAAACTTGAAAAGCATTCAAAAAAGGCTTTGTATTACTTTGTCGAATGTTTTACACTTTGTTGGAACATTTTTTCAATGAGAGGCCCTTTATTTATATTACCTCCTAAAGCCCTAAGTGTAAGATTTATCCACTTTAAAATTCCCTACAATATTTACACTTGAGTCCTATTCTAGAATTCTCTAAAAGTTTTAGGAAATTCTAAAGCCTTCTTGAATATATCTAGGAAGTTCTAGAGCATTTTACTAATCTCTTCACAAATCTAGATTTTCTCCCTTGTCCTGATGCCGAATTTGAACAAGGAAGTGGTGGGACATGACACTATGGATCACTATGGTCCAAGCTAATCACACTTTGCATTAGTATCTAGACAATAATAACTCCTGCAACACACAATGCTACGAAGTTTCTTCGTATTTCCTATATTTTTACATAAGCTATGGGTCACTAAGGTCCAAGCCAAATGCCACTTTCCATTAGGTATATGGACAAAAAAAATCCTGAACATCCCTATAACACCCAATTCTAAGTAATCCAATCTCAGAGTAAGGAAAATTCAAGTGAATATCAGAGCTAACAGTATATTGATCATACTAGTATAAAAGGATGTGTTATGGTAAAGGCATTTGTCTAACAAAAATTGATATAAACAACAATTACGTGTCAATTCTAAGGTAGTTGGGGTCAATTCTTTTGGTTTTTTGGATCAGGGCGAGAAGGAATGGATATATAGGTGACATGTATATATTATACTTCCAATCCTCGCACTATGATAACCTACTAATTTAATTATGAAGACACAAAGAACTTCATATATTGGAGGTGCACCAAAATGTACTCAATATCTACCTAGAATAGTAGGGTTCATAGAACATAATAAAAAGGCATTCAATATATTGTTCACTAGAGGAAAAATTCCTTCTGCATCAAAAATATATTTTTTTAGCATACAATCAAAGCATTACCTGGTCAACAAGGAAGTGAGTTGAGAACCATGAGGTATCAAGTACAATTTTCACCAGTGAAAAAAATCTAGGTTATTTCTTCTATTTATGACTTGAAGGATAGACTTACCTAGTAACACGATCAAGCAAACAAGATATATGATTATGAAATAGAAAGGAAGAGGGAGACATGATGTAATTGTGGGTACAAGAACAATAAAGGAAACAAAATATACTATTAAGAAACAGAAAGAAAGACAGGGAGATTTAGAAGAAAAAAAGGATGATCTATCAACTAAAACGCAATTAATTACTAGAGTAAAATCTAAAGGTGAAAGAAATTTAATTCATAAAAGCGAAGACTTACCCAAATAATCAAGAGGGTTAAATTGAACAGATGTAAGGGTTTCCCAAATTCACAAAGTAGCTTAAACATTAAATGTGCATTCAAAAACCAACCTCTAAGACAAATCCTAATTTCTGCTATTTATAATAGTAGATAAACGAACCTAAGCTAGTTACAATAATAACCTTGAGTTAAAACAAAGAAAAGGCTATCCTATTAATTATTTAAAATGTAGTCACCTCTTGCTTAATTTTCATTTTAGTGTATTTTAAACCTTCCATGCTTGTTTCATTAATCTTCTAAGGTATCCAAATTACTTCGAATCGAATTCATCAGTAATGAATAAAGGAAGGGAAAAGATAAGAGTTGTTACCTTGGTTGACTCACACATCTTGTATGAGAAGAAGAGATATGAGAACGTTGGAATAGAGAGCTGGTACAGCCCACAAGAATCGAGAAGAGTAATATGCAGCCGCGAGCAAGGAAGCAACACACTAAGAATAGATTTTATAGTTAGGGTTAATAAAGTGGGGTTTACCCTAATCAGATTAGGTTGTGCTTGGTCCAAAACTTTATTTTCATTTTTTATAATTATTTAAATGGTCTATATGGCCCCAAAAAAAATATTTAAAAAAAGGGGTTTTCGAGGTAATTTAGGAAGTATAAAAGATTGAATATGGTAAAGAAATGTCAATAACGTAATATTTTCAAATAGTTAAAATATGAAATTGCCAAGATTTTCGTGAGTTTCTCATATAGAAAATACCTTCATCCCCCTTAACAACTACTAACTTGCAGATGGTCTAGGAATATAACAAATTAAAGTTTCATCTATAGTATATAATGATAAGAGATTTATTGATCACCAAAGATGAAGTAATCCTGAAGTGTTTTCTAGCTCCTCCAAAAATTTGAAAACAATATGAATCGAATTTGTTGATTCTCTCAATGAACTCCCAGTATGCACAATGACCAACGATGACTTACTACTTAGATATAAAACTCTAATGCAACGTAATCAAGAAAATCTAAAGAAATTATGTCCTCCAAACCATTAGACTTATATCGTAGACGAATATGGTATTCATTGAAACCCTACTCATGTTCAAGTACTTGTGTCACAAACTTAAGAATGTACAAACAAGTAAAAGTAGATGTGGACGATAGTTCGATGCCAGGTCTCCAACTTATCGACTATACCTTCAACCTTCTTTTAGCTACAAAAAGGAAATACACGCATCAAATTAGGAGGGAAGAAAATTATCATCTCGAGAAAATGGTCCACACTCTCTTTCATCATTAGTTAAAGGGAATATGAAGAATTCTTACCTTAACTATATTTCCATCTTCAGTATTGGCGTATCTTACTTTCTATAAGCAAGACTATTTAAGTAAGAAAATTGTATTGCAAGTTAAGGACAATGAGTCTTTAATGTAGATGAAGTAAATTTCAAAGAATTTACTATTTTGTATGGTCATAGTAATTTCACAATATCGTTATAACAATAAATATTTAAAAGTGCAAAGAAATATAGTTGAGATGCTTCCTCATAAATACACGAACAACATATTTGGATAACTCAAAAGATAAAAACATTTCGATTAATTGATGAAAAAGAATGGGAGCAAAAAGGACGAATTCCTAGATTAGCATAATGGAATATAGGAATTGTAATTAAGTGTTCTTTAAGTTACAACCTTACTTGAAATGTCCAGAAAAAGAAATGTTAACTAACCTTTAAAATGAATTTAAGAAAATATTAATAGATAAACTAGCATTCCAAATTGCTATCCTAGTGTCCTTCACGACTTTCTTTCTCATAGCTACCTCTTCTACAAGTTCATCACTCCTTATCCCATAAATGGTTAATTCATCACAAAGTTGCTTAGCTAAAATGCCAAACTTCACCGTGTTTAACCCTTTTGAAAAGAGAGATTTCAACCCGCAGAACCAAGCTATTCATGATTAGTAAAGAAAAACATTCCATTGAAATGGGCTGGAAAAGTTTTGCATACACATTACTTTATCATTCAGCTGTCAAGATCATAGTTTTAGTTTAATCGCAAAAGAATGATTTGATTTTTGTAAAACTACAAAGTATAACTGGACGGAGTAGGGAGTGTATCAATTCCACTTCCTTCAGAAATATGTCAAATATATCGAGAGACAAATCAATCAATATGATATTTCCGTTGATGCTGAAAATATTGTGGCGAACTAGTGATACATCCATATTTTTGTGGACAAATTTTGACGATCACCTTAACTTTTTGTAAGGCAATTTGTCAAGATTTATGATCAATTTTTTGAACATCACCATCACTTATGCTAATGAAGTCTTGCTCAATATCATATTTTAGTAGTAAAAACATATTAATGTACAGTTGAGTCTAAGAGGGTCTAAAGAGGATTGTGTATACGCAACGTTACCCCTAAAAATGCGTTTTCAATAGACCCTCAGCTCACAATACAACACTCGATTCCTACCACATAATCGAAATTCACCCATTTCTCAAAATTTCCCAATTTCTTCTTCTTTACTAGCAGATTAATCAAAGGGGGCATGCTAATTGGTAAATAATTCACTTCCATCAACAAAAAACTCAATTTCAATCACATAATCAAACACACATTACGAATTTTCAGCTCATTTTCTACAAAGATCTATACTCCAAACAAACATTATACAATTAAAAGAGAGAAGGAGAGTACTAACTGACGAAAAGGGTTCTTGAAAGAGTCCCAAAAGAATTGAATATATGTGCATCTTGCCATTATCTCGTAAAGGTAAAAGATTATTTCTGAAAGACTCTTGTCTCAAGTAAAAGAATATTGTAAGTAACAAGGAAATGATGCAACATCTATCTGAAGGGTGCAGAGAAAACAACATTGTGATAAAGGCATTTGTCAAAAAAATATTGATATAAACAACAACTACGTGTCAATTCTAAGCTAGTTGGGGTCAATTCTCTTGAATTTTTGGATCGGGACGAGGAGGAATGGAGGTATAGATGACATGTATACATCCGTTACTTGGCCTAATAATTGGATTATGAAGATATAAAGAACTTCGGATATTAGAGGTGCACTAAAATTCACTTAATACCTACCTAGACTAGTAGGTTCATGGAACATAATAAAAAGACAATACGATATATTGTTAACTAGAGGAAAATTCCTTTTGCATCAGAAATATAATTTTTTTAGCATACGATAAAAACATTACCTGGTCATCAGGGAAGTGAGTTGAGAACCATGAGGTATCAAGTACAATTTCAAGCGGTGAAAAAAAAATCTTGGTGATTCAATTTGTTTATGCCTTGAAGGACAGACTTGCCTAGTACCACAATCAAGCAAGCAAGAATTATGGTTAGAAATAGAAAGGCAGAGGGAGAGTTACCAATTGATGTAATCCTAGATGCAAAAACAAATCAAACAAAATATACTATCAAGAAATAGAAAGAAAGACAGAGATATTCAGAAGAAGAAAAATGGATGATCTAGCAACTAAAAGATATTTTATTACTAGAATCAACTCTTAAGGGTAAAAAGAAATTGAACTCATAGAAGTGAAGACCTATCAAGAAGGTTCAATTGAACATATATGAGGGTTTCCCCAAACTCACAAAGAAGTATAAACATCAAATTTTCATTCAAAAATCAACTCCTAAAATAAACCCGAGTTTCTACTATTTATAATAGTAGATAAACTAACCCAAGCTAATTACAATAACACCCTTGATCTAAAACCAAGGAAAGTCTAATCTATTACTTATTTGAAATGTACTAATCTCTTGTTTAAATTTCCATTTTAATCTGAAATCACTAAATATATATTATTAATGTGTAATCAGTACATGTGTGATTTGGAATAGAGTAACATCATCTAGGTAACAAATTGATGATTTTCCTTTAATTCTCTTATAGCCGATTTTTAAACTCGAAGGAAAATTTTAAAATTCTAGATAAGTTTTAAAAGGAAAAATCTCTTTCACCTGGAGAAACAACAAAGAGTTAGAACGGTGATGAAAAAGAGAAGGAAAAGATAGGAGTTACATTACCTTGGTTGATTGACACTTCTTGTTTGAGAAGAAGAGAGACAAGAACGTTGGATTAGAGAGTTGGAACAGCCCACAAGAGAAAAATGAATAGAGTAACATTCAGCCGTGAACAAAGAAAATGAGCTCAAGTGTAAGCTGCAATTAGCATTTATAGGTAGGGTTAATGAAAGTGGGTTTTACCCTGATCATATTAGAAACAAATTATTTTGATTGTTTTATTTTGGGCTTGGGCCAAAATTTTATTTTCATTTTTAGTTAATTAATAAAATGGCCTATACGACCAAAGAAAAATCTTTTTTTAAGAAAGGTTTTTGAGGGTAATATAGCAAATATCTGAATATGGTAAAGAAATGTCAACCTTGTAATATTATCAAAATGGCTAAATTAAATATGGAATTGTCATGATTTTCGTGAGTTCCTCATTTTGTAAATACCTTCATCACCCTTTCACAACTACAAACATTCGGATTGTGCCAGAATATAATTAATCGAATTTCTATCTACTGTACATAATGATAGTATGGGAAATGTACAGATCACCAAGGATGAAGTAATCCTGAATAGTTTTCTAGCTCCTCCAAAAATTTGAGAACAATATGAATTGAATTTGTTGATTGTCTCAATGAACTTCATGCACAATGACCAAGGATTATTTACTCCATAGAGGAATTTGGTAAACATTAAAACCCGTCTCATGTTCAAGTACTTATGCCAGAGCCTTAAAGGTAGAAATCCTTCCCTTTAATTTGAATCACCTTGCATGAAGAATGCACAAACAAGTAAAAGGACATGTGGATGATAGATCGATGTCAGGTCTCCTACTTATCGATTATACTTTTCACCTATTCTGTAGCTACGAAAATAAATTATGTGCATCAAATAAGGAGGGCACAATATTATCATCTCGAGAAAAATGTTCCACAATATTCTCTTTCCTCATTAGCTAAAGGGAATATGGTGAATTCTTACCTTATCTACACTTTCATCTTCAATATTGACGTATCTTACATTCTATAGGCAAGACTATTTAAGTAAGAAAATTGTATTGCAAATGAAGAGGAGTGAGTCTGTAATGCAGATGAAGTAAATTTCAAATAATTTACTATTTTGTATGGTCAAAGTGATTTCACAATATAATTTTTAACCATATAAATTCAAAAGTGCATAGAAATATAGGTGAGATGCTTCCTCGTAAATTTAGGGATAACATATTGAGATAACTAGAGAAATAAAAACTTTCAATTGATTGAGGACAAAGAATGAGAATTCCTAGATTAGCACTGTTGAATATAGAAATGATGGTAAAGAATTCTTTTAAGTTATAATCGATAGACAGGAGTCTTCACTCAAAAGTTCAAGAAAGAGCATTTAAGAAAATAAATTTAAGAAAATTTTAATGGATAAACAACATTCCAGATTATTATTATAGAGTTCTTCACAACTTTCCTTTCCCATAGCTACCATTTCTACAAGTTCATCACTCATTATCCCATAGTTGGTTAATTCATCACAATGTTGCTTAGCTAAAATGTCAAACTTCAACGTGTTCAACCCTTTCAAAAAGAGAGATTGCAACTTGTAGAACCAAGTTATTTATGATTAGTAAATAAAAGATATTTCATTGAAATGGCTTGAAAAGTTATACACACACATTAATATATCATTGATTGTCAAGAGCATAGTTTTAGTTTAATAGCAAAAGAATGATTTGATTTTTCTAAAACTACAAAGTATAACTGGACGGAGATCAACAATACTAGTAGGGAGTGTATCAATTCCACTTCCTTCAGAAATATGTCAAATATATCGAGAGATAAATCAATCAATATGATATTTTAGTTGTTACAGAAAATATTGTGGCGAACTGGCGATACATCCATATATTTGTGGACAAAATTTTGACGATCACTTAAGTTTTTGTAAGGCAATTTGTCAAGATTTATGATCAAATTTTTAAACATCACCATCACTTATGCTAATGAAGTCTTGCTCAATATCATATTTTAGTAGTAAAGACATATTAATGTACAGTTGAGCCTAAGATGCAGGATGTACACAAATCTTACCCATTTGCGGAATAAAAAGATTTTTTTCTAATTGATCAACAATTCAAAAGATGGGTTTATCCAAACCCCTTTTGATGTCGGTTTTTCGAATAGTGAACATTTAGTATCCCACAAGTGAATTTGAGGAGGATAAGACTAAGATGTACACATATTTTATTCCTATCTCTGTGTGATAATATTTTTTTTTAATAGACCCACGATTCAAAAGAAAATTTCGGAACATGGTTGTAAGAAAAAAATATGACCAAAAAATAGCAATATAGAAAGAAAATTTAGGTCTACACGTAGATATTCTTCAAGTGATTAGATAATATAGTATTTGTTAAAAAATAAATTAAAAAATTGTAAAATGATATACATTTATATGGGAAAGTCAACTAGTTTTTGTTGGTGAAATTTTAAAATTACAATTTAAAATAAATTATCTTCAGGTAGAGACATGGATGTATATTTTTCTTTCTTTAAGGAGATTTAAGCTCATGACAAAAACTCTTTTCACAAATCTGCAATAATCTTCTTAATTTGTCCCCTCCAGACAACATATCTGAATCTCAAAGAACAACTAAATAAATACTGAACAAGAGTTGAATCCAAACTCTATAATAACAACTTTCTTTTTAACTCACTTTTATGCACTCTATATTTTCTAATACAAAAAAAAAAGTAAGATCATCACTATTTGTAGTAGAGAAATTCTTCCTTGCAGTGAATAGGAAGATTATGAGTTAGTAAATTGGGTAGAAAAATGAAGAAGATATTACATGAGTGAAAAGACATAAAAAGATAGAATAATGAGTGAAATAATAGTTTCAATGAGAAGTTATGGCCAATATGATTGTCCATGTTCAATCACTAAATAAATTTCAATTACTCTCAACATTGTGCTAACAAAGTAAGACCACACTATTTATAGGGGAGAAAATTTTTTTCTTGCAATGAATAAGAAGATTACCGAGTAGTAAATGGGGTAGATAAATGGCATAGAGGTTAATTAAGTGAGTTTTAAGGCATAAAAAGATATAATAATGATTGAAATAATGGATTTTCGATGGGATGTTATGGCCAATATGGTTGAACGCGTTCAGTCACTAAACAAACGACAATTACTCCCAACGTTCTCCTAACAAAGTAAGACCGTCCTTATTTACTTGCAATGAATAGGAAGAATACGGGATAGTTAATTGGGTAGATAAATGGCTTAAATGCTACATGAATTACAAAACATAAAGTATTAAATAATGAAGTTTCAATGAGAAGTTATGGTCATGGTTGACCACATTCATTTTCTGAACAAAAGATAATTATTCTCAACGTTCTGCTAACAAAGTAAGACCATCACTATTTATAAGGGAGAAATTCTTCCTTCCAATGATGAAAAGGAAGATTACAGGGGCATTAAATGTTAGGTTTTAGCAAAGTGTGCATGGTAAATGAGAAGAGAAAAATGAAATGAGGAGGAACCAATTTTGGAGGGAAAATGAAAATTTATTTGCAAAGTGCAAATGAAAAGTCATTTATCCCATATCGGTAGAAGAAATAAAATTGTTGTCATTATATTAGGAAACACTTCCTTTACTTCTTAAAGGTCTAAGAAGAAGGAAGAAGGTGCCCCCTCGCACCGTCGGTGCTCGATCGACCTCCGCTTCGGTTTCGAATTTTGATTTGGATTTGAAAAATCATGTGACCTATTAATCAATTTCTTTTCTCTTATAAATTAATTCAGAATGTTAGTTAAATAACAGAATTAATTTTGACGCAACAGAATTTATTTGAAATTCGCGTGCAACGGTAATAATGGTCTGATTTCCAAAAAGTCATTAATTTTCTCAAACGACACATCTTTCCTAAAAGTTGTTAATTTTTCCAAAAGACACAACTTTCTGGGAAAAATTGGTCTGAACATACTTGTCTGAACAAACATGTTTCTTGCTGAACATGGCTATAAAAGGAAGTCATTTTTTATTTTTTCAAAAATTTGAAATTTTTCTTCTTTGCATATATTTTCTCTAATAAACAAAGTGTCGATCAACTGAGTTTGTGTGGCTTGTTACTGTTCTTACGTTCACTGAAATTATAGAAGATTGTGGTACCACTACTTCTTTAACAGGATAAATCTGTTTTATCTTGGGAGAAATTAATTTGTAACCTCGGTACAGTGAGGGGATTAAATTTCTTAAGGAGACATAGTACTTTCAGTGGACCCAGATGCCAAAAACAAAAAAAAGGAAATTCAAGAAATTGTTAACTTAACTTCTGTAATTCCTCTTAAAGTTAATCTAAAAGTCACTATCCCCAGCAGTGGCGCCATAATTTGATACGCTCAAATTATACTTCCTTAAAGAAGTATAAGCGGTCGTATCAAGTAAAGAACCCAATTGTTAGATTCGGTCGAGTCCCATGAGGAAAATGATTTAGATTAACTTCAATCTATGATTACGTTAATTTAGTCATGTCCTTTCCGAAAATAATTAATTAAAGGGGGGTTTTGTGTAACAAAAATATTACTATTTCTAAGTAAGACAAATAGCAAGTTTATAACTTTTGTGTTTATCAAGTGATGAGAGAAACTAGGGTATAAGTGTTTCCCGTAGGTTTATAACGTGGTAATCCTAGCTATAACAATTCTTTAGTAGTGTCTTGCATGCAAAGTGGTAAGTAATGTATCTCTAATTCCTTGGTCCGGCAACTAGAGAATTTCACTCCGTACCTTGGTCCGGTTACGTGTGTCTACTTTACTAAACCTTACCTTTACCTCATATTAACCATCATATTCAATGTATGGCTAAGTTACTACTTTGTACCAATTGAAACTAGCCTATTAGATAGTGTATACTAAATCTGTGGTGATAATTCCTTTCCTATCAACTACCTCCTTGGTCCGGCAAGTGGAAAGAGGGAAAGTTCTAACGCATGCACTCGTTAAAAAGACTTCTAAACGAAAGAATTATCAATACATGCAAGAACCTATTCTAGAATTGTTAATTAGCTAGTTTTAACTAGTTAATTATCCATGGTTCCCACAACCCTAGTTGTGGATTTAGTTACTCATTCTTTGAAATACACAATTCATAGTTATTAAACAAGAATTCCTGTACTTTGACAGTTTTGAAGAAAATCCAGAAATAACACTTGAATTAAAGAAAATATCTTGAGAATCGATTCCAGAATCTTGAAGTAATTCCCAAAATTCAAAGTTCAACTTCCAATAACAAGAGTATGATAAATAACAAACATTCTAACCCCAAAAATGAGGTTTTTAACCCTATTTATAATAATAAAGTCCTAAATTAAAAGGAGTTCTAAATAAGGAAAATCTGTCCCAAAATGCGTCTTCAGTCAACGACCCAACTAAAGGTCCATCGATGGAACGACGGACCATCGACTGCCTCCATCGGTCCACACTTAACTTTTTCTTTAGCCCTCACTTTTGCATCCTCTCTGTTACAATCGATTGACCAACAGCAAGGTCCATCGTCTCACTTACTGTCCATCGATGCCTCCATCCTTCCATACTTATCGATTTCTTCAAGTCAGGTACTGGGACTACTCTCTGTTAGAAACGACGCTTTGCCAGGATGGTCCGTCGATCAGTCGACGGACTGTCGATCCTTCCGTAGCCCCACACATGGTCAAATTTCCCCGAGTTTCTTCCAAATTCTTGAACCTCCAGTCGACGATCACCACCTATGGACCGTCGATGGGTTAACGAACTATCGATGGCTTCGTAGGTCATCACTTCTGCACTACTTTCAGCACAGTCTTCTGCATTTTCATTTTGGATAGATTTACTACAAATACAGATAAAAATATATTAAAATTACTACAAAAAGGCCCTAGACACACACTAAACTTAAGGAAAAAGCATTGAGAGTACTGTGAAACCACGGTACATACGACCTCCGGGGGTCGGTATTTTTATATCTTATTTTTGTGATTTCGATCTCCGGAGGCTTGTATTTTTATTACTTATTTTTTAGATTCCGAACTCTGGAGGTTAGTATTTCTATTTCTTAATTCTTAGATTCCGATCTCCGGTGGTCGGTATTTTTATTTATTATTTTTTAGATTCTGACCTCCTGAGGTCGGTATTTCTATTTCTTATTTTTGAGATTACGACATCTGGAGGTCGGTATTTTTATATCTTATTTTTGAGATTCCGACCTCCAGAGGTCGGCATTTTCATTTTTTATTTTTTAGATTTCAACCTCCAGAGGTAAGTATTTCTTCTACAAATGTGGCAGCATTGAGCTGCAATTTTAGTATCCCACCTGCATATTTATATCAAAACAATCCAAAGAAGTCCAAATAAGCTATTTCAAAATAATCTTCATCAAACTCAAAGAATTCCAAATGAACTATTTTAAAATAAACTTGATCCAACCAAAACAACACAATATTTTCAGATTATACATTAAACTATTTCAAAATAAACTTCATCCAACTTCAAAATAAACTAAAATTCGATCAAACAATTCCAGAAATATAGAAGTCTACAATGTCAAGCCAATACAACTATTCCTTATCACCCTCACTCTCCTTACCACCCTTATTATTCTCATCACCCTCCTGATAAGCTCCATCATCACTACTTGCGGGACATGGAGGAAGAATATTTCCTGATTTAAAAAGAGAAGTTAGTTGGGCCTAAAGTGCTGCATACTTCTTGTTCGCTGCCTCCTTTGATGTTTCAATCTCCACCTCTCTCTTCCTCTCGCTGTCATCTACAGCAGCAAGCTCGGCATTGAGAAAAGCTATCTTACCCTCCATGAAGCTATTGTCTCTTTATCCCGGTCATCGAATCTATAGGATGATGAACTACAATATCAAGCCTGCTTCTTTTGATATGTCTTTTTTGGATAGCCATAGACTGAACCTCTAATCGGTTCACCTGCACTTTGTTTCCAAAGATTCTCACTTTCTTCTTGTGTAAATGATCTGTCCCGGCTCTCAAGAGGTAGAGTGCTACGATATTCCTGAGACATTCGTATAAACCTATCCTGTAATTTAAACAAAGAACTCTACAAACAAGAATGTAATATATACAAGAAAGAGAAAAAAAAGATAAACTTAATTAGAGTTCTTACATATGTCTCTTGTGCACGTTGCTCAATCCATATTTCTTCTTCTTTGGGGTTCGTACTCTTCTTGTCATGAGTAACCTTGAACATCTCTTCTACAGCTACCGGCCTACCCAACTCTTTGTTCTACAAATAACACAAGTATAATCTAATCTCCAAAAACCACTTGTCAAAAAAGAAAAACAAATATTTTACAATATTAAGAAAGTATACAATTCTTTCCTTTCTAGTAACTAGGCTAATAGCTCCACCGGTATGCAAAGAGCCTCCCTTTTCTGATGCGCAAGCCATCTTCCCAATCTAAGTCCTCTTTTTAAACTTTTTATCACTACCCCAATGTTCCAGTAATAGATCCTATCGAGTTGGTACCATAAACTTAGGAATTCTATTATTTTTTCGACATTTACTAAATGTGCTAGAATGCAACTTTGAAGCTTTAACCTTGAAGTCTGCTTGAACTTCTTCCTCATGTTCGGGAGCCCATACATAATATTTCTTTAATGTAATATGACAAAGTAATTATTGTTCAAATGAATAGCGAATTTAAATTTATATGACGTGAATTTAATTGATACACATTCTTACCTTAAATTCATTGAACATCTGCCCCTGTTGTTAATTGGAATCGAACCCCAAGTCGGGTACACACCATTATAGTGAGCACTGATGCACTTTAAAATAATCTTAACATACCCATATTCGGACAGAAGCTTAAATATGATTTCATTGAAAAAGAATGGTAAACAAAAAATAATCAATCAATTAATTAAATTATGAAAAGACAAATGAAAGATGAAACATAATTAAATCATATATGTATCCTAACGGCTCGATGACAAGTCTCCGAAAATTGTCTCTATCGCCTGGCTGAGGACCACGTCCTTCCGAGTGCTGGGTGGTGGGAGTATTAGGATCCGAGCCATTGGATTCAAGATGAAGATTTGAAAATCCAACTGATCCTATTAGTATTCAAATTATTTCACTGACTAGCACTAGCTGATGGTAAGGTAGACTCACGACCAAGATGTGAATAGCCCTGCAATGTTTGGTGACCTGATCTAGGTACCACAGTAGGTGTAGATATAGTATAATCAGATTGTGGAGCCACATGAGTAGAGGAATTATGTGCCTGGTGTGCAGAGTGACTATGTAAAACTAAGGCTCGTTTTAAAATATTCACTCTAAAGGGCTCATCAGATATCACCACCCAAGTGGACCTTCTCACAGCATTGACCTTAAATTTCTTTTTTGGATTAGCTGACATTTTTTATTTACCCTTGTCTTTATCTACCATCTATATCAATTAAACATAAAGATAAAAAAAAGAATAGTACAAAATAGGGATAATGTCCAAGTACCCCCTCAACCTATGCCCGAAATCTCAGAGACACACTTATACTATACTAAGGTCCTATTACCCACCTGAACTTATTTTATTAATAATTTTTTACCCCTTTTTAGCCTACGTGGCACTATCTTGTGGGCCCAACGATGGTTGACTTTTTTTTTAAAACTAGTGCCACGTAAGCTAAAAAGGGGTAGAAAATTACTTATAAAATAAGTTCAGGGGGTAATAGGACCTTAGTATAGTATAAGTGTGTCTCTGGGATTTCGGGCATAGGTTGAGGGGGTACTTGTGCATTTTCCCTACAAAATAATGTCACAATATCAAACAAATATATCAAACAAAGTTATCATAACATAATTCTTAATACAAATAGTCTTTCACAATGTCAAACAAACATTAAAACTATTAAAATATAAAGTATACTTAAATTTGAATAGCTAAAAATCCACCAAGTAAACATAAAAAGTGTTATTCATCATCTTCGGATGTTTCTTCATCATCTATCCATTCATTTGCATCATCTTCGGATGTTTCCTCCTTATCTATCCATTCATCTTCTTCAAAAGTTCCCTCCTCATCCTTCTCCATATTTGTTGGCATATCTAATTCTTCTCTATTAACTTCTTCTTAAATGTGATCAGGATGCTCCAAATTCATTTCTTACTCAACATCCACCACTTGATGAACACTTGATATTTCATTTTGATATGCAACAACCAATTCATTCTCAACTTCCACTCGCCCCATCTGTTTTGTTTTTTATTACAACCCATCAATCAGACTTGTCCGTACGCAATGGATAAGGAGCATAGTACACTTGCTTAGCGTTCTGTGCAATAATAAAAGGATCATAATCCTCATACTTCCTAGTGTGCTTGACTTCAATAATATTATGTTGCTTAAGCTCCCTCGTACCTCTTGAAGTTGGATCGAACCACTTGCATTGGAAAAGTACTACTTTTTTGATTGGCCAACCCGAATACTCCAACACTAGAGTGTCCTATAGGACGCCAAAATAATAAACATTCTCGTTTTGATTTCCATCATCACCTTTAACCCAAACACCACTATTATTGGTTTTCTTATTCTTTGAGTATTTCTCTGTGGAAAATTTAAAACCATTCACGATATATTGGGACATTGTGTGAACAGTAAATATCCTTGAAAAATTTATCAAATGTGGAAATATTTTTTGAATTGTAGACCTATATTTCGTTAGTTAATTAAAGGATTTTTTAGTATAAAGAGGATTACACTAATATATGAATAGGTGTATATATTACAACACTTACCCAATTAGTATACCATGGTATAAATGATTGAAAACACTTGATCAAGACCATATTGGCTCACAAAAGTTCTTGATAAAATTGTAGTTGAATATATGCCTTTTAAATATTTAAATTTGTTACTCTAAGAAGGGTTGAACTTCTGGAAAATTCAACAAGACATGAAGCTCTGCAGATCTTTTTCTCCTTTTCGGTACGTTTGCGCAATGTACACTTTTTTTAACCCTTACCCAGTTCGTTGAAGATTGATAAAGATTGTAATGCAGGATCATTCTCAGTATCATCATGTCGATTAGGTCTGTTTCTCAAACAGGACACATAATCATCAAAGTAGTAACAACAATAGTGGGAACATTCTTTAGTTAGATATACTTCTATGTTTATTCTTAATACCTCTTTTAGACTCGGGAATGCTCCTGTAAAATTTTATATTAGATATATAATTTAAAAAGATATATGAACCATTTATCAAATAAGAATAAATGTGGTATAGTTACTTACCGCTCAAAAGCATACATCCGCCTATATTGAACTGGACCACCAAGTAGGTCTTCATGAACAAGGTGAATGGGAAGATGTTCCATCATATCAAATAACCTTGGTGGAAAAATCATCTTCAACTTATTACTAATGTCAACAATATTTTCGGCCATTTGAACCAGATTCTCTGCTCTTAATGTGCTGGAACACAAGTCTTTGAAGAACAAACTGATCTCTGTCATCGGTTTCCATATGTTTTCAGGCAATCCAAAAAAGCAATGGGAAGTAATTGTTCCATGAAAACATGAGAGTCATGACTTTTCATCCCATGTAATATTCCACGCTCCTTGTCAACTCTCTTTCCCAAATTTGAGGCATATCCATCTGGCTTTTTCAAGCTTTCCACCTACTCACAATTTTTTGTCTTTTGTTCCATTTTGAATGAATAACTAGCCATGGGCTTAAGTAACTTGTTGTTGGTAGAGTCTTGTAAATGCAACTCCAGTCGTCTACAATGTTCTTGTAAATCAAGTCTAGCCTTAACATTATATCTTGTCTTGCCAGTAACATCCATTACAGTGTTGAACAATTATCAAAATAATTCTTCTCAATATGCTTGATATCAAGATT
Organism: Solanum pennellii; assembly: GCF_001406875.1. NCBI lineage: Eukaryota > Viridiplantae > Streptophyta > Magnoliopsida > Solanales > Solanaceae > Solanum > Solanum pennellii. The sequence continues at coordinate 10,573,503 of NC_028637.1, read as the reverse complement.
ATGTCTAAGAAAATTAGCCTCCCAATAAGGCAATTTCCAGAATATACTCTGTTTAGTTCAATTATGTGCACCACCATACTCATTAAATTTGTACGGTGGTTCCTCAGTTACCTTTGGAAAATTTTGAACCCTTTCCCAAATATCATCACCCGTTAATATTGGGTGTGGACCATCTCGTTCAGTTTTATTCTTTTTAAATGCACATTCCTTACTCCTAAACACATGATCAGGTGGCAAGAATCGACGGTGACAATCAAACCATGAATTTTTCGGGCCATGTTTTAATGTGAATGATTTAGTATCTTCCATACAATAGAGACATGCGAACTTTTCAGCTGTCATCCATCCAGAAGCATCTCATAGGCAGGAAAATCATTAATAGTCCACATTAAAGTAGCACGCATGTTGAAATTTTGTTTACGAGAAATGTCCCATGTTTCTACCCCCTTAGAACACAACAATTTCAACTCATCAATCAAAGGTTGTAAGCACACATCAATCTTGCTTTTTGGATTACTCGGACCAGGAATGACACAATTTAGAAATATATATGGACTTGTCATACACATCTTAGGTGGAAATATATACGGCGTAATAAACACATGCCAACAAGAATATGGTGCAGCCCCAATTGAAAAAGGGGCGAAACCATCCGCACACAAACCCAACATATCATTTCTTGGTTCAGCGGCAAAATTTGGATAAGGTCTATTAAAATGATTCCAAGCCTCTCCATCAGATTCATAACACAGGACACCAGGTGGCCTTCTATTTTCATTGTGCCATCTCATATGAGGAGCATAGCTATTTGATGCATATAACCTCTTCAATCTTGGTATAAGAGATAAATAATGCATATATAGCCTTAATAGCAAGTTTCTTTCCTTTAGAACCAGTCTTATAGCGAGGGTGACTAAAAAACTTACAAGACTCTACATCGACATCCTCCTTATAGTATCACATATAACCATTTTCACAACAATCAATTCCTATCGAGGACAGTCCTAACTTAGACAACAATGCATTTTCTTTAAAATAAGAATCAGGAATCTTTACATTGGGATCAACTAATTCCTTCATAAGATCTATCATAGAGTCCATTTCTCCTTGAGAAATATTATTGTTAGATTTGATACTCAACAATCTAACTGCAACAGACAATTTAGAGTGTTGACTCCCGTTGAACAAAGGACTACTACAATTACGCAATTGTTCATAAAAGATGTTTGCTTCTTCATTGGAAGCTTCTTCTACATTTTCCCCAAATTCAAAATCAGAATGCATCCCAAAAGCATTATCAACCATATCCGACATTCTAGAACCTTGGAAATAATTACGCTCTATAGATCTACTACTTTAACCAGCGGCAAAGTTATTAAACATGGTGTCACTTTCAACCTCACCATGACTAGTCGAAACTGTATACCCTGGTTTTAATCCATTCCTCATAAGATGCATAGCAATAGTCTCTGTTGTGTGATATCTCACATTTTCACAATTCACACACGGACACCTAATCAATCTTGAAGTTAAAAAATCATCAAGTGTCTTTGCATGATTTATTAATCTAGTGACACGATCAGCAAATTTTGGTATCATACCCGCTCGTAGGATTGTTTCTTTTATACATCCAACTACGATCAGGATCCATCTACACAAATAATAATAATAATTTTAATTTTAGTTTTAGTTTACTTCTAACACTATATTCACCAACTAAATCACATTAACTTATTTGAAGAACTTAACAACTTTCTAAGTCTAATTATTTTAGTTTTAACTTACTTCTAACACTATATTCACCAAATATATCACATTACTTATTTAAATAACTTAACAACTTTCTAAGTCTAATTAGTTTAGTTTAACTTAATTCAAACACTATATTCACCAACAATTAGGCCGGTATTTAGATGAAAGATAAATACCGATCTCATGATGTCGGTATATAGATGAAGTAAAAACACCGACATCATGAGGTAGATATTTGGATGAAGAAAAAATACCGACTTCATGAGGTCGGTATTTTGATGAAATAAAAATACCGACTTCATGATGTCAGTTTTTGGATGAAATAAAAATACCAACCTCATGATGTTTGTATTTGGATATAGATGAAATAAAAACACCGACCTCATTAGGTCAATATTTAGATGAAAGATAAATATCGATCTCATGAAGTCGGTATTTAGATGAATTTAAAAATACCAACCTCATAAGGTCGATATTTGGATGAAGAAAAAATATCGACTTCATGAGGTTGGTATTTGGATGAAATAAAAATACCAACTTCATAATGTCAGTATTTGCATGAAATACCGACTTCATGATGTCAGTATTTGGATGAAATAAAAATACAGGCTTCATGATGTCGGTATTTGGATATTGATGAAATAAAATTACCAAAAAGAAAATATGTTTATTCATTTATCTTATTTAATACCGACAACAAGAAGTCAGTTTTTATTGTAATTAATTTTTTCCTTGAAAAATACCGATCGTTTGAGGTCGGAATTTTTTCCAATCCTAATTTTTCATAAAAACCAACTAGTTTTATTCTTTTTAACAATACTAACCTCCGGAGGTCGAAAATTACTGACATCATTTGAGGTCGGTATTCACTTTTTTTAGTAGTGTAAACCCCCCATTTTTTTTAATTTTTCTGTGCTATAGTCCACCATCTTTTTTAGTGATTTGGAATTACGAGATTATTTTTTCCAACAATTTACTCGGACGTCTATTAAGACCTTATCTATGGAGTCGGTCGATGACCACGGCCAAAACGATCAATTTTTAAGGTCAGACGTGCCCCACAGCAGGTGAACCCCCTATTTCATCGATTTTTATATGCTATAGTCTACCATCTGTTTTGGTGATCCAGAATTCCGATATCATTTTTGACAAAAATATGCAAGAACGTCCGTTAAGACCTTATCTATTGTGTCGGTTGGTCACCACGGCCAAAGCGTCCCATTTTCTATGTCAAACGAGCTCAGAGTAGCTAAACCCCCAATTTTGCCGATTTGCGTTTGTTATCGTTCACCATTTTTTTTGGTGATCCTGAATTCCAAGATTATTTTTGCCAAAAAATTACACAGACATCCGTTAATATTTATCTATGGAGTCGGTTGGTCACCACGACCAAAACGATCCATTTTCAAGGTCAAACAAGTCCAGAGTAAGTAAACCCTCCATTTTGCCGATTTTCGTGTGTTATAGTCCACCATCTTTTTTGGTGATCCAGAATTTCGAGATCATTTTTCCCAAAAATTTTCACAAACGTCCGTTAATATCTAATCTATGGAGTCGGTTGGTCACCACGGCCAAAACGACCGATCTTCAAGGTCAAATGAACCCCAAAGCAGGTAAATCCCCCATTTTGCCAATTTTTGTGTGCCATAGTCCACCATCTTTATTAGTGATCTAGAATTCCGAGATCATTTTTGCCAAAAAATAAAACGGTCCTCCGTTAAGACCATATTTATCGAGCCGGTTTTTCATCATGGCCATAAATACTCATTATCAAGGTCAAATGAGCTCAGAGCAGGTAAGCCCTCCATTTGACCGATTTTCGTGTGTTGTAGTTCACCACCTTTTTTGGTGATCCGAAATTCCAAAATTATTTTTTACCTTAAATTTTGAGGACCTCCTTTAGGACCTTATCTATGGATTAAGTTGGTCACCACGGCCAAAACGATCCATTTTCAAGGTCAAACAAGCCACATAGTAGGTAAACGTGCTATTTTGCCGATTTTCATGTGCTAACCATCTTTTTTGATGATCCAAAATTTTGAGATCATTTTTGCCAAATATCTACAAGGTTTTTGGTTAAGACCTTATCTATGGATTCGGTAAGTCACCACGGCCAAAACGACCCATTTTCAAGGTCAAACGAGCCGCAGATCAGGTAAACCTCCTATTTTGTCAATTTTCGTGTGCTATAGTCCACCATCTTTTTTGGTGATCAAGAATTTTGAGATCATTCTTTTTGGCCAAAATTTTACAAAGACACCCGCTATGACCTTATATAATGAAGTTGGTTGGTCACCATGTCTAAAACGGTCCATTTTCAAGGTCAAATGAGCTGCAGAGCAGGTAAACTCCCTATTTTACTGATTTTCGTGTGCTATAGTCTACAAGCTTTTTGGTGATGGAGAATTTCGAGATCAATTGTAAAAGACTTTTGAAAGACCGTAAGGACTCTTGAGACTTGAGTTTTTGCTCTACCTTGAATTTAAATTGTGAATTAAAGGGTTATGATCTCATGTTTTGGATTATCTCTCGATGTTTAACCGTACCTTAGAGTTTAAAAAACAACTAGAAAACATAGGTACGACTCGAGGGAAGTCAGAAAGGGTAGAGTACTCGAACCTAGCGTGGTGAGTGGCGTAGGGAACCAACCCTGAAGTACAGAATACTTGCTAGATCTCACTGAGTGGTGCGGCGCCCCAGGGGAGAAACTACAGAACCCTTCCTCTGGTGCACTGAGTACTGCGGTGCTAGCCTCTACCCTGAAAACCCACGAATTTTCTTATCCGTTTTTCGACCCTGATTTTTTCTAGATTCTATTGGTTTCTTCCCCCAAACACTTATATTTGAATACCCAACCAAAGTACACAAGAATCTACTCCAAAAACGACATTAAAACGCATATGATTATCTGAACAACACATCAAATCTCAAAAGTCAAGATAATGAAAGAAACTTCAACATATCTCATCAACACTCAAATCTTTTATTTTCAAGAACGTAATTTCACTGAATTAAATCATGTTGGCACGTGGTGAAGGAACCTAACGCTTTGTGAACTCACATACATCTTACGGATAAAACCCTTGGCGAAATTCACAACGAAATCTTCAAGAACTTGGCGAACTATAGACTTTTCTCTTTTTTTCTCCTGTTCTTGAACATCTCTCAAAACCCTAGCACATTCTAGGATTTGTAAAAATGAACCAGATCAATTTAGACCCCTAAATATTATCAATTTTTTATTTAAGTTAATTGGGTATGGAAAAGAATAAAATACCCCTCTTAAATTTGGGTAGTTTTCCTTAACTAGACACTCTGACTTCAAATGGGCATATTTCCATCATACGAGATTGAAAATTAGCCAACTTGATGGCGTTGGAAAGGTAATTCAATGACCTTTCATTTGATATTTTATTATACACCTAACTTATCATGTATTAAAAGTTGTGGTTGTTTGAAATTGACCTAAAGCTCATATACTTAATATAACTTGCTAAAATTTCCTAATTGAATCTTTCCAAAAATATACTTAATATATTTTTCTAAAATTTCCTAATTGAATCTTTCCAAAACTATTTTCTTTTTAATTCTAATTCTTTCAAAAAGTGAGATGTTACACAAATACTAGTTAATTATTTAATATAACTATAGTTTTGAAGAAATTACTTTTCGTCGCTAATATATAACCATGTTCATGTGGGTCACGTCCAAATTTATATAATTTGACTCCTAATTCTATTAATTCAGAATTTGTATAATTTAGTTCATAATTGTACAAATCTAAAATTTGTATATGCTTACCTTAACTTGTATATGATATCATGTTGATACATTTGTTAACACATTTGATTTATATAAGTTTTGAAAAAATTCTAACCATATTAATACACAATTAATTTGTAAATAGTTGTCTTTTTTGTGTACTGACAAGCAAATTATAGTGAACGACTTACTCTATTTGTATATTGACAATCGAATAATACAAACGGAAATACCCATAGGAAATGAAACTATAGTTATGGAGCAAAATTAGGTAAATTGTAGATAATGAAGCTTATTAATTTTAATTTCTTTGTTGTTTATGATATTTCCTCTTAAATAGCGTTATGTGGTCATTGGGACAATTGAAAAAATGATAGACTTCTTATTATTTTATGTGTGGACCTATTAATGTAAAGTACATCATTAATAACTAATGAAGACTCTCAATCTATCATTAGATGACTTAGTTGATGGATGTTCCAGATTAAATCTAAACCTCTTATAAACTTATCTTTTTCACCCATTAGGGTGTACACATTTTCTTGCACATTTCTATTACTGCCGTTGGTGGTAACATAAAGCTAGAGGAAAGAGATAGAAACATTTTTTGAATCAACGCTTTTGCTTTGTGATAATGTCTTCAAGTAGATTCCCTCAACATCTTCCTTTAAGATTTTTATACTCAAGATCTTTAGGATTTAAAGTGAAGTTTATAATAGATTTCAAATATTTTATTGATTTATTTAAATTTATAAAGTGGAAGTTGAATGAACTTGTTCTTGATTGTACTTTTTGGAAAGGAGAGAAGACGACACGTTATTTGATTTATGAAGATGGAGATAAAAACAATATGTTAAGAACACTTTTTCCCAAATTTGAGATTCAACTTCAAATTAAATTTTGAAGTTTTATAACCAAACACTTGACACGAATCCATACTATTATTATCCTTTGAGGTTAATTGTCCATACTATTATCCTTTGAGGTTAATTGTCATTTTTAGTTGATGCTTTTCTCTTTAAAAACACATGCAGAATTTATTATTTGTGCACTTCACGTGATGGAGGGTCCTTTCCACTCAACTTAACATTTGTTGGTGTCAGTCCTAATTTTAGCCTCGTTTGACTATATTTTTTGAAGTTGAAATTTGAAAATTAAAAGATCTAACTAGTGATTTTCTTATTTGGAAGTTGTACTTGAACATGTATTTATTTGGAAAAAAAATTAAAGTATAACCAGAAGTTCCAAACAATATTTAAAAATCAAAATTTTCAGATTAAATTACATAGTCAAATAAACATTTAAAGATAGATTGTCAAAATACATTTTTAGAATCTTTGACTAAACGCTAGCATTATTAATTATAATTTAGAAATTTATTTTTCGTGGTATATTAGTTAAAATTTAGTTCAAATACAGTAGCTATCTATTGTTGTTGCCTTTTAGGATATATCAATCTTACAGTGTCATAGAGTATGAGAATATATTTTCACTACATAAAAGCTAAACATAAAAACAAAAAAAAATTACTACAACGTTAAAAGCAGTACAATACATTTTAGGAAGGTAGAATTAAAATGCACAAGTTCTCTATAACATGTTGGTTTTGAGATTATTATTATTATTATTATTTGGATATTATCGCGATATTTGGTATTTAAATAATTGGTTTTTACAGGTGAAAAAGTTGCATAATAATTTTTAATTTTCTTAATGTTATAGAAAATAGCAAAATTGTTAAAATTTTAAACCTAATCTTACTTTCTATAAATAAGGAAAATCTTTAAATGAAGGTGTATTAGGTAAGGAGAAAAGTAGTTTTTGTTTGAAATTTTTCTTTTAATTTTTTGGAGGTTCCAATTTTCCTTTCTTTTTCACTAATTCGCTATAGAAATTCATCAATGAGTACATGTTCATGTGTGTAAGTATACATATATATGTTTGATTTATCTCAATACAAAGTATATCAATAGTTACAGAGGGCATTGAATTCTAATTATATTTCCTTTGTGAAATTTTCCTGTCGGTATTGATAATGTGATTGGGAATACCCATCCTTATGAAATTCTAAAAAATGAAATAGTTGAGATTTTTAATGTCTCGAGGGATATGACTAAATTTAATTAATCAAATGTTACTAATCCTAAAACCTTTTCTTTTCAATATTGAATTGGTTACATGTAATTGTAATTTCTGAATTTAATGTGTATCTAGGCAGAGGATATTCTAAAGTTTGTTGATATGTCAAAAGTTGTGAATGACACTTCATCAAAAAAAACCATTGGGTTTGGAAACACAAAGTCAAGGTAAAGGTAAGGAGAAAATTCCAACGGTGAGGAGAAACTCTCAACTTAGATTCTTGGAGAAGCAAAAAAAGAGACGTTGGTATTTTTATTTTTTTTCAAATTAAATGTATATCAATAGCAAAAGGGCAATTATAAATAGAGAATTAAATAATTTGAAGATTAAAAGAGTAATTTTTGAAGATATAAGATTTTATCTTTATCAAATAGAATCAAAATAAGTTGAATTGTTTAATTAAATTACATTAGCAATTAACTGCCATGGTAAATCTTGGAATCAAATTTCTGCACAGCCAAACATCACCCTCTCAAAAAAAAAATATTTTGAGTAAAAATAAAATTTTATCGCCAAAAGAATACATATTTAAAAATTATAAAAGTATAGAGATTCTTTTGAGCAAATATAATGTTTGTAGTGACTCGATTAGTATTTCAGACAATAAAAAAAAATATTGATTGATCTTTGTGTTGATTTATTAATTAGGATTTGTGATGGCTTGGAAAATGGCATGAAAATCGTGCTTATGACTATTGCGTGCAATGGAAAGGTTGCAAATATCAATGTCTCCAGTGACAAGGTTTTTATCAATCAAATGTCATTAATCTCTGATATATTTTCTTCGACTTTTATTTGGTTTCAAGTAATTATATTTCTAAATTATTCGTTGTGTATGTAGGCGAAAGAAATTATAATGTTTGCAGAAACGTTAAAAGTTAAGAATATCATTCTACCAAAAAAACAATCATATTGTGAAAACAGTAAGTGAAGGTAGATTTTGTGAGAAGCAAAATTCGAGGTAAATTCTTTTCTTCTCACAATTTTTTTTTCAAGTTAACTAAAAGTATATTCAAACACAATTTTAGAAAAGCAGGAAGCCAAGATATTAATTATTTTTTAAAAAATTAATCTTCACTTCAATAAATGATCAATTAGTTTGACGAGAAGATATAAAAGATAAATTTCGGAGATATACATATAATCATTTTAAATAACTAAAGTTTTGCAACTTCTTCAATACAGATCTGCAAATATCAATTATGAACACATCGATTAATTTTCATGTTAATTGTATTAATCAGGCTTGACTCTGGCTTGAAAATGGCATAATAATTGCGCCATTGACTATATGCTATGATGGAACGACTGTGAGTTTTAATATCTTCAGTGATAAGGTTTGTATCAATCAATTGTCATTATTCCTAATCGAATTTATTTTACTATTTAATTGATTACACACAATTGTGATTTTGGAATAATTTATGATGTATATAGGTGGCAAATATTTTAGAGTTTGTAGAAAGATTAAAATTTAGAGATGCAAGCTTCATCTGAAAAATAATTGTTCGTGGAAATATTAAGTGGAGGTTACAATTTGAAAATTAAATTTTGATTAAAATTTTTCTCATCTTGAAATTATTTTTATAATGTGTTCTTTTTTGTTACAAATAGTTCAACATTTAGCTAGGAGAAACTCTATGCTTGGATTCTCAAAAAAGGAAAAAGAGAGGTGAATTATTTTCCACTTTAAAAATTCCTATGTTTTCTAATATCCCTTACTAACATTTGTTTGTCCAACATAACTTTTTTATTAATTTTTGCACGCCTAATTAACCTCTCAATTACTTTACTATCCATCGATTGATCTTTATGTTGATTTTATTAATCAGGGTTTGTGGTGACTCGGAAAATAACAAGTAAATTTCACTTTTGACTATTTGCTACAATTGAATAGTTGCATCTTTTCATGTTTGTATGACAAGGTTTTTATCAATTTTATCAAATATCATTGATTTTTTAGTTATTTTATCGCTTTTTAATTATGTTCCTATAATTGTAATTTCTTAATATTTGTTGTAAATGTAGGCGCATGATATTCAAAAATTTGCAGAAACATCAAGAGTTAGGAATGACCTTTTATCAAACTATGGAGGTTAAATATTTTTCTTTTCCTTATCCTATGAAAAATAAATTTATATAACATATTTTCAAATTATTTCACTAATATGTTGTTTTTTATTACACGTAGAATTACCATTGGCAAAGAGCATCTCCTTGCCTAGATTCTTCGAGAAGCCAAAAACAAGGTGATTAGTTAAATACATATCCACATACTATTTCGTACTTCCTTATATCCCTTATAACTTTCTTTTCTTTATATTTTTTTTTTGTTCTAGTAATACCTCTCTTACAATTTGCATATCTATATCTATATATATAAATATCTTATGTATAAAGAATATAAAATTAAAAGATATATTTTAAGCAAATGCAATGCATTGACTTTGTAAATATTTGTAGACAATGAAACTATCAATCAACTAATCTTTGTGTTGATTATATTAATTAGGCTTGACTACGTTATGCCTATGACTTTTTTCTATGAAGGAAACACTACTAGTCTCACTGTCTCTATTGATAAGGTTTGTATTAATCAACTGTTATTCATTTCTAATCGATTTTGATTAACTGTTAAATTAATTGAACAAAATTGGGTATTTTAAATTATTTATCATATCCGTTGGCAGTAAAATATTCTAGCATTTGTGGAAAGGTCAAATTTTGGTGATTCATGTCCATCCGGAAAAAATGTCTCCGTTCAAACATTAAGTGGAGGTTAAACAATTTTCTTTCCTTCTAATTTGAAAATTAAATTTGACTACTATTTTGCCCATCTTGGAATTATTTTGCTAATGTGTTGGTTTTTGTTACTTATATATCAACATTTGGCTAGGAGAAACTCTATGCTGGATTCTCAGAGAAGCAAAAAGAGAGGTCAATTTTTTTCAATTTTTAAATTTTTTCAATTTATTTAAATACATATTCAAATACAATACATATTTCCTAATATCATTTTCTAACATATTTTTCCAACGTGACAATTTTTTAATAAGTCCGAACGCCTACTTAACCTCTCAAATTTAATTTACAATAACATTTAAATTTTTCTACAAAATTAATCTTTAACTTCAATAAACGAAAGTTTGAAAAGACTAAGAGTTTTTTTATGAAAATATAATATTCAATCTTTATAAAAAAGAATTCAAAAAAGTTGGTTTGTTCCTTAGAAGAGAGTGCTTAATTAAATAATATGTTTGCAAAGCCAAGAAGAATAAATACAAGAAAGAAATAAAGAATTTATCATGATTATTGTGTTTATGTGTTTTTTAAGGATCTAAAAACGTTTGTCAGGGTTCCTTGTGAGTTACTTTGTTTCAAACATTTTTATTTAGAACATTAAAAAAATGTAATATTTTGACCTTTTATAATTAATTTTTTTTTGACAATTGCTCTCTTATTATTTAAAAGAAAATACTTTTAGATATCTATGTGTAAAAGATGAAAATATCTCATATGCTAAAACTGAAGATTACTGGTAAAAAGAACATCAAAATTTAAAATCTATAAAAAGAAGTTTATAGACATATATAACGTCTATATTAACTTGATTAACGCTTTAGAGAATGAAAATATCCATCGATTGATTTTTGTGTTGATTTTTGTTTATTAGACTTTGTGGTGGCTCGAAAAATGGCTTGAGAATTGCACTTTTAACTATTTGCTACTCGGGAATGGTTTGAAATTTCAATGTCTCCAATGACGAGGTTTTCATCAATCAAATGTTATTGATTCATGATCTATTTTCTCTCAATTATCAATTGGCTTTGTGTAATTGTAATTTTTGAATATTTATTGTCAATGTAGGCGAATGAAATTTTAAAGTTTGCAAAAACATCAATAACTAATAATGTCCTTTCGTCAAACAATGAAGGTTAAAAATTTTTCTTTTGCTTTCTTATGAAAATTAAATTTGTATAATATTTTGTTCATTTTCAAATTATTTCAATGTGTTGTTTTTGTTCCATGTAGATCTACCATTGCCGAAGATAAACTCCGCGACTAGATTCTTTGAAAAGCCACAAATAAGGTAAAAATGTTTCACTCTCATTTTTTCTAATATTTTTGTTCAAATTGATTAAATACATATTTATATACAATTCGGACTTTCTAATAGCCTTTTTAAGTTTTTTTTTGTCAAATATCACCGATATTTTTTTAAATGTGGAAATTCCTACTTAGCCTTTCAAATCATTTTCTCATAAACTTCACTTTTAAAAAATTAAAAAGATATCAATTATTTTTCTCCAACTTATTGTTATCCTCAATAAATGATAAGTTAGTTTGATGAGAAGATAGAGAAGATAATTTTAAGAGATTTTAAGATAATATCTATAACAAACAAAATTCCTTTTCAGTTAAAATAGATAATATTATTGTATATTAAAACTATGTATATTGTTACATTAGTCTTAAAGTGCCTATACACTTTTAGTAGTAGCCTTTATTACACAAACATTTTCAAAGCTAACAGGGATATGTAAATGTCAATTATAACATGATAAATAGGATAATTATCATCATAATGTATTTTTTTAGTACTCTCCCTATGTATGAGGAAAAGTAATTTCTTGTGTTTCTATAATTTTGATTTTTTTTGGGTAAAGTTCTTTTATAATTTGACCAGAAGACTTTTTTTTCCAGATTTATTATTTGTAAGAAAATTGAAAATATCTTATTTGTTAAAAAATATAATTGAAAATTTCTCGTACAAAAAATAAAACAGTAATTTTTAATCTTTGTGTTGATCAGGCTTGGCTGTGAGTCCAAAAATGGCGTTAAAGTTGAACCTTTGACAATTTTCTATGATGGGAAGATTGCGGTTTATGATGTATCCATTGCGAAGGTTTTAATTATTCAAATGACATTTTGATTAGTTTTGTTTCACTTTCGAATTACGTACACATAATTGTGATTTTTGAATTATTTGTTGTAAATGTAGACAACAAATAATCTAAAGTTTGTAGAAAGGGATGCACTTGCATCTAAAAAAGAATTTCTCGTGGAACCATTAAGTGGAGGTTAAATAATTTTCTTTTAGTTCTCATTTGAATGTTAAACTTGATTAATATTTTGTTGATCTTCAAATAATTATTTTAACGATGTGTTTGGTTTTGGTTGCATATAGATCTTCATTTGGCTAAGAGAAACTATATGCATGGAGTTTTGGAGAATCAAAATGAGAGGTGAATTATTTTGCACTCCTAAAATTTCTATGTTTTCAAGTTATTTAAAAGACATTCTCATTCCATCATCACTCGATTATAGAGGGTAGGAGCCCTCTTTCTTAAAGCCCTATTGCTATTCAAATTCAATTACTATTTTCTAATACCCTATTCGAACATATTCTTTGTGCAACATCACAATTTTATGTAAAAATAGATTCTTAATCTCTTAAATTTAGTTTACCATAAACTTCATTTTTTTTCTCCAAATTAATCCTAACTTCAATAAATGAGTAAATAGTTTGAAAAGATATAGAGTAATTAGTATGAAATATAAAGGGTAATCTTTACCTAAAAAAAAGAATCAAGAGAAGTGTTGTACCTTCATGAGAATACTTAATTAATTATATTTTTAATTAGAATTAACTTCTCCCTTATAAGAATAAATAAAGGAAAGAGATCCCTTAGAAGTTCGAGGAAATGTGATATCTTGATCTTTTGTAGAAAAAAAAATTGGCAGTAGCTATCTTGTAATTAATAAGAATTTTTTTCTGCCTTAGATTTCTTATGTGTGACAAATTCAAATCTCTTATATGTTAAAAATGAGGATCTCTTTTAAAAAGAACATAAATTTTTATAGAATATATAAGAAAGTTGGCAAACACATATAACGTTTGAATTAACTCGGTTAATGCTTTTGATGATGAAGATACTCATCGATTGATCTTTTGTGTTGAGTTTATTAATTAGGTTTTGCCCTCCAGGATTCGACCGCAACAAAATTGCGCCTCTGAGTATCATCTACAACGAAAATGTTGTGGTTTTCGATGTCAGGAGTGACAAGGTTTTTATTAATTAATTGTCATTGATGTTTAATCTATGTTTTTGCTTTTGCACTGGTTATAAATAATTGCGATTTATGAATGATATATTGTATACGTAGGTGGATGGAATTCTAAAGTTCGCACAATCGTCAAAACAACAAGGTTAAACATTTTCTTTCCCTTCTCCTTTGAAATTAAAAATTGACTATTTTGTTCATCTTTGAAATATTTTAATATGTTGGTTTATGTAACTTGTATATGTACCATTGACAACGAGAAAATCCTCAGTTAGATTCTTGGAGAAGCGACAAGAGAGGTTAGTATTCATCTATTTTTTAAAAAATAAATAAATAAAATGACATTGACATTGTCAAACTAAACCTAAAAATCATATATCTTCAGAATCAAGTTTGTATTAATTCTGTGTTTTCTTAGTAGTCTCTTTAGAAGTTGTGAGAAAATGAAATTTCTTGTCCTTTTGTAGTAAATTTTTTTTGCAATATCATTTTAATAATTCGAATAATTGAAAATTTGTTTGTCTTTTTCAGTTTCCTCATATGTAAAAAAATAATGAAATATCCTAGGTGTAAAAATGAAGAACTCTCGTAAAAAAATATAAAATTTTAAAAAAAAATTCCTATGCATTCTTTTAAAGAGCTAGAAAACGATTCATTTCCTGTAGTATGACTGTGATTTTATCAATTTGCTTTTAAACTTTGAGTGCTCTTTCTAATATATGTCAATTTAAAAAATCCTCAAATCCAACATTGCTAAATCATATATTACTACTACTATATTACATTTCTTCATATTACGAAAAGTATCAATATAATTAATATCTACATTACTAATTCTGCGTAACTTGTTTCTAGACTGAATAATATTTATGTTTTGCAGGATGACTATGGTGTCACCTTATGGTTTTCCCCATGTTGCTCCTGAAAACAAAAAATAGAAGATGTTTGTGGTATACATATATCATATATGTATGTCATATATGGATGCTAATGGAAAATATTTATTTTGAGGATTTGGTTGTTATTTTACTAGACTTTATTGTGTTGCTAAGATGTTAATTTTACCAGTCAAAACTAGAATATAGAACTTGCATTTTCTATTATTGTGTGAAAGATTTTTTTGGTTTTGTATGTTGGTTTTAACATAATGTGTGGGTTTTTAGTCTCAAAAGTTGTTTTGTATGTTGGTTTTAAATGATGTGTGGGTTTTTATATACTAGTGTTTGCACTGAACATTACACCCTTTGAGGTGTGGCCTCTTCTCCGAACTATGTTAATGCGGAAAGCTTTAATTACTAATGCTTACATTAGGGCAAACTGTTCACATTATATTTTTCGAGGCGTGACCCTTCTTGAACTTTGCTAGTGTGGGATGTTTCTATTTTTCCATTTTCCTTGTTTTAGACATATACTCTCGTAGTAATGCTTGAATTAGGGTGAATATCCAAATTACATCTTTTGGGGTGTGATCCTTTCTCATTAAGGATGTTTTGGTTAATAATGCTTGTATTAGGGTACACTATTAAGAATATGTACTTTGAGGTGCAACTCTTTTCCAAACTTCGCTAAAGCGGGATGCTTTGAGAAACAAGCTACCTATTATCGTTTGCATTTATAAGCTTCATCATGATTATAATCCATTAGTCACATCCCTTATTGATGCCTATTTTATTTGTGGGGTTGCTAATGTTAGTGCTAGGATTTCATTGTATGTCTTGATGCTATTAGTTTTTCTAGTGTGTTGCAAGCATGTAGATCATTGGAGACTTTGGGCCTTGGGAAGCAAATTAATACATTATTATGTTTATGTCACGAAGGTTGATCTTGAATAAGATGTGTTTGTTCGGAATTATGTAATGATTCGGTAAAATCAAAGTGACCTTATTATTAAATTATATATATTGCGTGTAATCTTCAACGTCCATGTCAATTGGTTGTTCCTCCATTATAAATTTTTTTACAAAAATAGTGTTTAGGCATATTTTGGTTATTCCACCGAGTATATGTTATTTCTTATTTATCATGCAGCAATACAAGTATTGAGAAAATTTGTCAACTAAGGGATATGTAGATGGGAAGACATAACAAAGTTTTTGTGCTTTGTTGGGATTTTAATCCCAATTTTAAAATTGTGTAAAAGGACAAATATATCTCCAAACATCTGAAAATGTTTTGTCAATGCCTTCCATCATACTTTTCATGCATCAGAGCTCTTACCTTCAAATAACCAGTGCACATTTTCCCCTTCCACTAACCGAACACTCATTATGTATACGTGGAGGAATCCTATGCCACAATCCGTGTTGACAAATTTCTTAACCCAAATTAAAAAACCGCACATAACCCATTTAACCCACCTGATTAACCCATAAATAAACTATGTGAATCCAAAAGAAAAGGCCCCTATACTCGTTAATTTGGTTCATCTCATAAACAAAAATCCTAGTTCATCCGACGTAAAATACTCGCTCGTCTCCATTATTTTTGGTGGATTCACTCAGATCCGGTAATAGGTACTCACACTTTTACTATGTTCATCTAGGAGATCTTATTTTGTGTTCGATTTTTTCTTGTATTGTCATTCCTAGCTACTTGTTAATAACTAAATAATGTAACTTACTTATATGCCTTACTAACTATGTGACTGACTTATGCTTACTCATATGTCTGTCACGATCCAAATTTTCAAGTCGTGATGACACCTATGTTCCCAACCAATAGGTAAGCCAACCCAACATATTAACCCAACTAAACCAACAAATGAGTAAAAAAAAGACTAACACTTAGCAAGAATCTCCAACATTGAGTTCATTATAAGTACGAAATGCGGAAGCTAAAATATATCACCCCAAGAATTGGTGTCTTAAGTACAAGAGCCTCTAGAATACGATGTTAGTCTGAAACTAAAATGACAAATCTAACTTAAGGGATATCCTGTCTGAATACTGAATAACAGAATACGTAAAGATAGAGGGAGGTGTGGGCCACGGAACAGCCAAGCAGCTCACCACAACTCCAAGAACTTCAAGCCGGACTCAATTTGCTCCACGAGATGTGCTCCTACTCGGAATCGAATCTGCACCACAAAGAGTGCAACAAGCGTAGTATGAGTACGAAACCACGTGTACCCAGTATGTCTCATTGACCGACAACGAAGAAGTAGTGACGGGAGTT